>NC_133329.1:199574776-199874776 GCF_042186555.1 Aquarana catesbeiana | reverse complement strand
CCAAGGGGGTACCAAAAGTCTCTCAGCACAGAGAGAGGTGAACCATATTCTAACTTGGGCAGAAAGGCATGTTCCATGCCTTTCTGCAATCTTCATTCCGGGAGTAGAGAATTGGCAGGCGGACTACTTAAGTCACCAGCAGTTATTCCCAGGGGAATGGTCTCTTCACCTCGACATATTTCGGGCTGTTTGTCAAAGATGGGGGACTCCGGACATGGATCTTCTAGCATCCAGGTTCAACACGAAGTTGATCAACTTTGTGGCGAGAACAAGGGATCCATTCGCATGCAGAACGGATGTGTTAGTGACCCCATGGGATCAGTTCTCACTGATCTATGCATTCCCCCCCTATTCAGTTGCCGCCTCGACTTCTTTGCAGGATCAAGCTGGAAAGAAAGCCGATAATTCTGGTGGCACCAGCATGGCCCAGAAGGTCATGGTATGCAGAAATCGTAAAGATGGCAGTGGAGGGCCCATGGTCCTTCCCACTACGGCCAGATCTGCTCTTTCAGGGACCGATATTCCATCCTTCCTTACGGTCTCTAAATTTAACGGCTTGGCTAAAGAAGCATGGGCTTTCCGGGTCAGTTATCTCTACCCTGATTAATCCTAGGAAGCCAGCTTCCAGAACTATATATTATAGAGTCAGGAAAGCTTATGTTTCCTGGTGTGAATCCAAGGGTTGGCACCCTCGGAGATATATCATAGGCAGAATTCTTGCCTTTCTACAATTAGGGGTAGACCACTTGCTACTCATTGTTTAGTCTGGGGCTTTATACAAGGGGTGACGCGGCTTAATCCGCCCGTCAAACCTCCTTTGATCCCTTGGGACTTAAACTTAGTTTTGTCTGTGTTACAAAAACAGCCATTTGAACCAATGCAACAGATTCCCCCAGTCCTTGTGACAAGGAAGGTATTTTTGGTTGCTATATCCTCAGCAAGGAGGGTTTCAGAATTGGCTGCTCTTTCTTGTAAAGAGCCATATTTGATTTTTCATGAGGACAGAATGGTGTTATGCCCTCGTCCAGGCTTTTTGCAAAAAGTAATTTCAGGTTTTCACCTGAACCAAGATATTGTCCTGCCATTGTTTTTTCCAAAACCATGTTCCAAGGAAGAAAAGTCACTACATTGTCTTGATGTGGTGAGAGCAGTGAAAATCTATTTAAAGAAGACTGCTCAGATTTGTAAGACCGATGTCTTATTTATTCTGCCGGAGGGTCCTAAGAAAGGACAGGCAGCGTCGAAATCCACTATCGCTAAGTGGATTCGGAAAGTGATAATTCAAACTTATGATTCAAGGGGTAAGATTCCCCTGTTTCAAGATAAGGTGCATTCTACCAGGTCGGTTAGTGCTTCTTGGGCAGTACGTCATCAGGCCTCCATGGCTCAGATCTGTAAGGCCACAACTTGGTCTTCAGTGCATACATTCACAAAATTTTATCAAGTGGATGTAAGGAGGTATGAGGATATCGCCTTCGGGCGCAGTGTACTGCAAGCAGCAGTATAGATCCTCAAGTCTGGGTGTACCCTGTGGGTTGTTTCTCCCACCTCTCAAGTGGCATTGCTATGAGACATCCCATTAAGTAATTACTTAAGGCTCTGTGTCCCATGATGTACGATAAAGAAAATAGGATTTTTGTTACAGCTTACCTGTAAAATCCTTTTCTTGGAGTACATCATGGGACACAGAGGTCCCTCCCCACCTTTTTTGGGATTTAAGAATATTGCTTTGCTTCAAAAACTGATGTGCTCCTGGAAGGAGGAAGGGTTATATAGGGAGTAAACTTCCTTTGATTGGGTTTACCAGTGTCAACACCTGAAGGTGGCCTATAACCCATTAAAGTGGATGTAAACCCAATGTCATCCTTTCTAAACTACTGCAATAGGGGTTATCTATAAGGATATACATGCTTCCTGCATGTATCTTTACCTGTCAAATGTCTCCCCTCTGTATGTTATTAGAGCTGAAAAACTGCATATTCTGTGGGTGGGTCTGTTGTCTGGAGCTCGGTGGGTGGAGTCGTGATGTCAGTAGACTCCCCACCCACCTCTACACTCCCCTTGTCAATATGCATTTTCTTCTGCTTTGATCTCTAACATCCAGTGAAAAGACAGGAAAGTAACCACATGACTTCAGCATGCCAAATCATGCTGAGGTGTGGAACAGCCAATCCTTGCAGAGCTGCTGAAGAAAGGAGTGGGGGTGGGAATGAAAAAATAATACATGTCTTAGGCTAGTGCACGAGATATGTAAATCACCTGTCACTCACAGCAAGGGGGAGGATTTGACAAAGTTTTTCTCTGTTTGTCAAGTTTTTTCTCACTGAACTACAAAAGAGGATTGCTCAGAGCTGGATTAACTCTTTGTGGCAAGACTGGGCTCAAATGATAGGAAATCGTATACTCTACATTATGACATTAAAAAAAAAAAAAAAAATTTGGGGTTTACATCCACTTTAAGTAATTACTTAAGGCTCTGTGTCCCATGATGTACTCCAAGAAAAGGATTTTACAGGTAAGCTGTAACAAAATTCTGTTTTTTGCTCTGTACCTCTAGGAAGGGCATATTGAGCGTCAGGGCCTCAGATTTAGAGGAATTAACCGTATAGCCAGACGAGGTCCCAAACTCGTGAAGAGTTTTATGCAGATTATGAAGGGTTACCCGTGGCTGTGTCAAAGTGCGAAAAACGTCGTCCGCAAACATAGAAATCTTAAATTCCTGTCCCCTGACCAAAGACCCTGTGAATGTATCGGGTCACGGCGGATCTGCAAGGGGTTCTATACACAGTGAACAAAAGCCATAAAGCCATTAAACAACAGGGTCATGTGGAAAGAGAGTATTCCAAAAGGCATTATAGTATTCATAAGGAAGGCCATTTGGCCCTGTGGTTTTACAGTTCAGCAACAATTTGGTTTCAATGGTTTTTATTAGGTCTTTCATGAAAATTAAGTACAGAAGTATAAGAAAACAACGTCAATATCTGTTATACATTTGGACATATGTCAGATGATCGTTAAGCAACAATTTAAGAGTCTCCTCCACCACCACCTCTGTGATCGTGGCATTCAGAGACCCTAAAGCGGATGCAGATAATGTCACTACGCTGCTGCGGAAGAGGTAAGCCCATACACGGTCGCAAAAACCCTCCGCCGGTGGTAGATTCGGAATAGAAGGGTTATTATAGAGGTTAGAGAAATATTTACGAAATATTTGAGCCATGCATTCGGGGTGATAGTGCAGATCCCCACGCTCATCCTGTAAGGCTTGAGGGGCCATCCTGTGGGTCCGCTCACAAAACTTGTGGTCTAGCAAAGTGTGAGCCTAGTTCCCTATCATAAAATACCTGATGTAACTTCAAAACCGCTTTTTCAACCTTACCTAAATCAAGGTTTTTCAAGACTGCGTATAAGCGTACTATTTCCTGCAAGAGGCGAAGCAATGAGGTCGACGTGAGGTGGGACTCCAAATAACAGAGCCTCGTCTTGGTTTGTTGCCTCAATAACCCAGAATTATTTTTCCAAGCCGTAGATTCGGCGATACACTGTCCCCGCACTACTGTGTTGTGGGTTTCCTAGAAGGTTCCGTTGGAAATCTCTGGGGTAGTATTCTCTGCAATATAAAGTTTTAGAGCTTTCTCCAGTTCATTCCTGTTGGGAACATGTTTGAGTAAGAAATTAAGTCGCCAGTGACCTCTCCAAACCTGGTGGTGTCCAGTTTGAACTTCAACAGTAATGGCGCATGATCTGACCAGGAAATAGAGAGAACAGCAAGATTTAAGTGTTCATAAAGTGGGACCATTTTGGAAAAAGTAATCTAGTCACGTGTGCGAAAAGGGTGCGAATAGTGCATGTACTGGCATTGCGTTGAGTAGGTAACCCACCATGCGTCGAACAATGCGTGCTTGCGAGTAAGCTGTCAAAAAAGTTGGGATTGGTGGTACAGACGTGGGGGAGAGGAACCCTTGGAGAGGGAAACTCGATTCATTGTCAGGGCGAACGGAAGGACGCCTGGTTGGCATTAGGTGTGTAGGTGTTACAGAATGTGACATCCATATGTTTCCATTTGCCTCTAAGAATAATGGCCCTTTGGGTCAGAGTAGGAATATGTAGGTTTGAATGGGGCACCCCGTTTTATCAAAATGGTCACCCCAGCTTTTTTCCTAGGGTTAGAGGCTAAGTAGCCTAAGGAAAACTATCTAGTTGCAAATGTCAGTGTGCCCCTCCTATTGAAGTGTGTCTCCTGTGCGAATATCACATCCGCACCAGTATTCCTAAAAGCTCAAATTTAAAGAATATACCTGTATCATAATGAGTGAGGCGGGTGGGCAAAGGATGAAAGATATAGAGGAAAGAAAGGACCATGTACTTACCCATCCCAGGTTGCCAAGGGATCAAGAGAACTCGGGTAATCCTCTTTAGGGAACAGCATCTCACAGGACCCAGGAGTGAAGAGAAGAAAAAAGTTAAAAAGTAAACAGAGATTAAGAACATACAATACAAAATGGTGAAATTAATTTTGCAAGCTACCAAGTGATAAATAGAGGTGAGAGCTGTTTACACCGAACAAATTCCCATATATATGTGCAAACATAAAGGAGAAGTATAGCCAAAGCTCATTTGGCTGTACTTCTCCTGTTGATCACAGGAGCGCAGTTCGTTTTGCACTCCTGTGACCTGTTTTCAGCAGAGAGCGGCCTGAAGTCCGTATATGATACCATCTATTATTGAATATTATGCCACTTGTGTATGATCACCTACACAATCACCTTGTGATACAAATTAGCTGTTGCTAATTAATTACATTAATTCAAACTTGTATGAACAACATATATGTTACAAAGAAAAAAAACAAAGTGTCTCCTCCTCATGCAATATTCTTTATGTGCATCCCCTTGCAATAGTGATTTAACGTAGTTCACTTGTGCTCCTCCACCATCAGATGTGCGCTTACCTGATACCGTGTGACTTTACAATTAAGTAAGGTCAAAAAATGCTTTTAGTCCTTCCAGGACTTATGGGTATATCTCACAGCTACTCCTTGCTCCTCCTTTCTCCTCTGTGCAGATCCCCTCACAGCTTGTTAATGTTAATCATGGCTATCATAGAAAAGAAAAATCGCTGCAATAGTGCTTATAAAGCTTTAAAGATTGGATACTTTTATTAACCTCTTGACCACTGGGCACTTAAACACCCTTAATAACCAGACCAATTTTCAGCTTTCGGTGCTCTCACATTTTGAATGACAATTACTCAGTCATGCAACAATGTACCCAAATGAAATTTTTGTCCTTTTTTTCACACAAATAGAGCTTTCTTTTGGTGGTATTTAATCACCGCTGGTTGTGCTATAAAAGAAAAAAGACCAAAAATTCTGTAAAAAAAAAAATGCATTTTTCTTTGTTTCTGTTATAAAATTTTGCAAATTAGTAATTTTTTCTTCATATATTTTGGCCAAAATTTATACCGCTACATATCTTTGGTAAAAAAATAACCCAAATCGGTGTATATTATTTGGTCTTTGTGAAAGTTATAGAGTCCAAAAGCTATGGTGCCAATATCTGAAAATTGATCACACCTGAAATACTGACGGCCTATCTCATTTCTTGAGACCCTAACATGCCAGAAAAGTACAGATACCCCCCAAATTACCCCTTTTTGGAAAGAAGAAATTCCAAGGTATTTAGAAAGATGCATGATGAGTTTTTTGAAGTTGTCAATTTTTCCCACAATTCTTTGCAAAATCAAGATTTTTTTTTTCTTTTTTTCACAAAATTGTCATATTAGCAGGTTATTTCTCACACACAGCATATGCATACCACAAATTACACCCCAAAACACATTCTGCTATTACTCCCGAGTATGGCGATACCACATGTGTGAGTGAGACTTTTACACAGCGTGGCCACATACAGAGGCCCAACATGCACGGAGCACCTTCAGGCGTTCTGGAGCACGCAGGTCAATTCTGACATTTCTCTCCTACATGTAAAAATCATCATTTATTTGCTAGAAAATTACATAGAACCCCAAAACATTATATATGTTTTTTTTAGCAAAGACCCTAGAGAATACAATGGCGGTCGTTGCAACTTTTTATCTCGCACGGTATTTGCGCAGCAATTTTTCGAACGCGTTTTTTTTATTTGAAAAAAAAAACAGTTTTGTGCTTTAAAAAAAAAACAGTAAAGTTAGCCCAATGTTTTTCTATAATGTAAAAGATGAAGTTATGCTGAGTAAATAGATACCTAACATGTCACCCTTCAAAATTGCACACGCCCGTGCAATGGCGCCAAACTTCGCTACTTAAAAATCCCCATAGGCGACACTTTAAAATTTTTTACTGGTTACATGTTTTGAGTTACAGAGGAGGTCTAGGACCAAAATTATTGCTCTCGCTCTACTGAAAGCAGCGATACCTCGCATGTGTGGTTTGAACACCATTTTCATATGTGTTCGCTTCTCCAGGGACACAGGAAAAAAAAAAAAATTGTTATTGTTCATTTTACTTTATTTACTTTAGTTTGACGCTTTTTTCCAAAAAATAATTTTTTTGTTCACTTTTATTCCTACTACAAGGAATTTAAACATCCCCTGTAATAGGAATATGGCATGACAGGTCCTCTTTACAGTGAGATATGGGGTCAATAAGATCCCACATCTCACCTCTAGGCTGGGAAGCCTGAAATCAGAAAAAAAAAAAAAAAAAAAAAAAAGATCCTGGCTTCGATCGTAGCGCTGAGTCGGTAGAAGCACCTGAGGGGGTCGGGGGGGGGCGTCTCCTCTCGCCTCCCGTAAGAACGATCAAGCAGCGGAACAGCCGCTATGATCATTATTATGGTGTAGGGAATCGCCGGCTGACATCTGAATGATGCCTGTAGCTGCAGGCATCATTCAGATATCCCCGCACAAAGTCAAGGACGTTGTATGACGGGCGGCGGGAGGGAAGTGGTTACAACGCATTTTTTTTTTACCACAAAGTTGTCCATTATACAATATTTTTTTTTCTTTTTTTTTTTTTTGCCACATCAGTAAATTCTTTGAGAGACTTAATTCAGCTCAGCTGTTCATGTGCGTCCCTTCTCAGTTTCACATCATCGTAGCTTATCATCGTAAAAAATAGTAAGAAAAGGTGCCATTACAAAATTTTCCACCAGCCTAAATATCAAAGAATATTTCTCTGTTATAATGACTCTCTATTTCACTACCGATAATTAATTTCTCCCTCAAGCCCACCCCCCACCCGTCCCCTGTGCATTATATTTATTAACCTCAATTACTGGTCTAGATTCTAATTTTTTCTGCATAACTCCATGATTTGTTGAATTCACTCCAACACTCCTTGACATTTACCACCTTCCTATTTTCTTTTCTATTATAGGACATCCGCTCCATGATATAAGTTTCCTCCACGGCATTTATCCACTCCCATATCTGAGGGCTTTCTACTGCTTGCCAGTTTTTAGGAATTAGCATTTTCGCTGCATTTAGTAAATGTGGAATCAAGGAAGCCCTATACTGTTTCACATCTCCTTCTGTGCCGTGGAAGAGCACTATCCACGGATCCTCCACTACCTCCGTTTTAGTGATTTCTTTAATATAAGCTAAAATCTTTTTCCAATACATTCTAATAGTAGGGCAATTCCACCAAAGGTGGGCCATAGTGCCCACTTCCTTACAGCCCCGCCAACATTCTGCCGACTTACCCCTTTGATATGTGCTAATTTTATCAGGTGTTGCGTACCAGCTGGTTAAACATTTATAGTTCATCTCGGCTGTTTTTATATCAACTGCCGAACTATGGGCTAGGTCCAAGATTTTCCTAATAGTGCTTGTGCCTTTCTGTGTCCCCAGTTCCCTTTCCCATTTTTTGATGATTGGAGGTACCTCCACCTCGTCCTCCGATAGCAACATTTTATAAACCTTTGATATAGTATTTTTTGTGTTTTCTGTTAAACACAGCCTTTCCAACACAGTCAACTCATCTCCTGTTCTTATTGGCTGAGGTAGTTTCTTCATGAAGTGTTTCAGTTGCATGTACCTCCATTCATCAATCACCCACGCTTCTGTATTTTGTTTTAACTCTTGGAGTGTAACTATTTTCCCTTTTTTTAGTATATCTCTAAGTTGAGCCCTATCATTTTTTATCAAATTCCCCCCTATACTCATTCCTGGTGCAAAATACTCATTTTCTTTTAATGCTATTAGAGGTGAGTTATATATCTTATTGAAGTGCTTATACGTTGTGTCTCAAATCCTTAATACAACTCGTGTCAATATGTGTGTGTTTTCGTCTAACGTTCTGTAGTAGGGGGGTTCCAAACAACAAAGAAAAAAGATGGGTAAACATAGAAAAATATTACAGTAAGGCACACTTGGGATCCATTTATACAATATTTCTAACACATAGCATGTACATACCAAAAATGACACCGCAAAATCGATTCTCCTTCTCCTCCTGAGTACGGCGATACCACGTGTGAGACTTCCACAGCCTGGCCACATACAGAGGCCGAGTACAGCCGAGTATGGCTGAGCATGGCAGATTATGGCCCGGTATGGCAAAGTATGGCTGGGTATCACCGAGTATTGCAGAGTATGGCTAGGTATGGCAGATTATTGCGGGATATTGCGGGGTATTGCGAGGTATTGCGGGCTATGGGGGGGGGGATGGCTGAGCATGGATGGATGGATCCATGGATGTGACTGCATTTGTCACTGAGCAGCGCTGTGGGCACTACACATCCAGCCCACAGCGCTGCTGCCATCCGATCCCTCCCCCTCTGTATCGATCGGTACAGAGAGGGGAGAGAGGAACCGGCGTCCTGACATGACGCCGGTTTGTTTACATGTGGTCGCTCCATCATTTGACGGAGCGATCACATTGTAAATGGCCGCGATCACGGATGTTCTCGGGTGTGCGCCCCAGGGGGCGTGCGAGAGCGGGATTCTAGGAGGATGTCACTGTACGCCCTCCCAGAGTTATCCAACTGCCCTGCAGCCGTCATTTGACTATGGGCCGGTTGGTAACTGGTTAAAAATCCATAAGGTGCACTCACATTTAATAGGCGATTTGCAGCGCACCACTCTATTCCCGCTTTGTTAAAATTCGCCCTGTGTCCTTATCATTGTAACACGCTGTCAGCTCTGTAGAGTGTGTTGAGTATGCTCTCCGGCCGATAATCAGCGTTGTGACATCAGATTGCCCCTCCCCTACGCGTTACACCACAAGGTCACATGGCTTCCTCAGGGGGAGTCTATTGGACGGCATGACGCTAACCTGGTAGCCTAATGTCTGTGACTTGCCTCTAGCGCCCACGGGTGCCATTTTTCTATTAATCATATTTCGGCCATATCACCGCTTGTCCTACTGTGCGGTTAACCATTTGCCTGCCGCTAATCCATTTGTTTATCCACCTGTTCTTTTACACACATAGTCGGCCATATCAGATTTTAAATATCGTTACTCCTCCCTTTGTATGTCTCTAGTTGATACCTGTCTTGCAGTAATGAGGACAAAAGGCTAAACACATATATAATAAAAAATATTAATAAAAAAAATAAGAACATGAAATGTTTAATATACGTTTAAAATAGATATGTGTAAATTCCCATTTCCCTTCATACCAATGTACCTATAAACCCTACAGATGCTTCCTACCATGAAAATTGCCCACTTAACATTCCCGCTAACTCTTATAAATTTGTGCAGATGTTACTAGTTTAAGATAAACCCTATGTAGCCAAATCCAATTATATTATCGACCTTTATCAGTAATAAAAAAACATGCCAAATCAAATTCTTTATTCAAACCCCTGGGAGCTAAAACTTGTAATTCATATATCCACCAGGATTCTCTTATACTAAGTTCTCTCAAGTAATTATTTCCTCTTCAGTGATTTCCGGGCACCTCAATACCCCTAAATTGTAATCCTCTGCTATCCTTATTGTTTACACTGCAAAAATGCAGTGATATTTATCGTATTTCACTTTAATGTTGTAACCAGCTCTTTTATTCTTTCTTTTAGGGTTATTTTTGTTTTACCTTCATAAATTAATTTGCAGGGGCTTTTTATGGCATAGACTACGCCTTTCAAAGCGCTGCCCGTTCACTCCAATGGGCAGGGCGTTTTGGGAGCGCTAAATACAGCGCTCCCAACCCACCCCAAAGATGCTGCTCACAGTACTTTTCGGAACATGCCGCAAGCGCAACGCCTGAGTGTGAAGAGTCACACTGGGATGAATGGGAGGCATTTTTCAGGCGCTTAGCAGAGGCTATTTCCAGCGCTAAAGCGCCTGAAAACCACCCCGGTGTGAAAGGGGTCTTAATGTTACATGATATTCCTGTCACTGGATTAGTAAAAATCCTTTCTTTTCCTCAATATATTGAAGACTCTATTGCAGCTGTAGCATCTCCCAACTAAAAAACCTTTTGTATCCCAAAGAGTTGTGCTACTCAGTTTAGGTGGACCCACCAAATTGTTTACTAATTTGTCCCGAAGATTTGGAGCTTTTTTGTAAATAAATCTAGGTTTTTCCCATAAAAAAAATTTAATATACATATCTTGCCTCAATATCTGCCAATGTTTGGCCACTATTTTTCTACCCTTTTGTATTGTATATTGTAGTCTAATACCATTGTTAAACCCAAATCTTTTTCTGTGGTTTCCTTAATCCTATCTTTGATTCGTTCTTCCCTATTTAAGCCTCTCACTTATATTAATTATTGTATTAATTTTCTTTGCTAAAAATTGCATCTGATATCCCTTATCTATAAACATTTTTGTTAATTTTCCTGATTGTTTCTTAATATCTTTTGTACAATATATTGTGATCTGCTAAAGATAAGGGGGGGGGGATTGTTGCATTGTCTAAGCCAGGGGTCATCAACTCCCGGGCCGTGGCCTGTTTGCAGCCGGGCCGTGAAGGCTGCACTGTCTGACGAGCTGCGGAGTGAGTAGAGAGATGATATCATCTCTCACCGCCCGCCTGCATCGCCGCTCTTCCACACTCACAGCGGGACTGATCTAATGCTGGAGGTGAGGCGGGGGAGCAGAGAGCTGAGATCATCTCTCACTTCCCGCTCGCATCACTGCTCCTCCGCCAACACAGCGTGGCAGAACACTGATACACTGCTGGAGGTGAGGCAGGGAGATGAGATCATCTCTCACTACCCGTGCCCCCCCCATTACTGCTGTTCTCACTCTCTACCCACTACTCCAGGCTTGCCTCTGAACTAATGCGCACACCTGTGCTGCCACCACTGCAGTGACAATCTTCCTGTGGTGGCAGGCGACGTGGCAAATGACAAGCTGCATCTGATGGCAGGTGATGTGGCAAGTGACAATCCAAATCTGGTGGCAGGTGACGTGGCAAGTGACAAAATGCATCCGGTGGCAGGTGACATGGCAAGTGACAAGCTGCATATGAAGGCAGGTAACGTGGCAAGGGACAAAAAAGCATCTGGTGGCAGGCAACGTGGCTAGGGACAAAATGCATCTGGTGACAAGCGACGTTGCAAGTGACAAGCTGCATATGAAGGCAGGTGACATGGCAAGTGACAATTCGCATCTGGTGGCAGGCGACGTGGCAAGTGACACTCTGGAAAATTCTGCATTATGGTGAGTTGAACTATTTCATTATATATTACAATGTAATAACAGAAATAATGTGCTTCAATCATCCTGACATCATATCAATGATAGTGCCGGGATGATTGAAGCAGCATACACCCCCCCCCCCCCCCCCCGGGCCTTGGCACAATTTTCTTCAACAGCGCCGGTGCCAAAAAGGTTGGGGACCACTGAAATAAGCAACACTACAAACAAGAAATTAACTGATTATTGGGAGACCAAGGAACATAAAAATTACCAAAAATGTTTATAGATCAGGGATATCGAATGCGATTTTTAGAAGAGGAAATTAATAAAGTAAGAGGCTTAAATAGGAAAGATATAATCACAGAAAAATATTTGGGTATAACAATGCTATTAGACTACAATATACAATAAAAAAGGGTAGAAAAATTGTGGCCAAACATTGGCGGATGTTGAGGCAAGATAATAACATTAAATCTTTTTTTTACCGGAACAACCTAGATTTATATACAAAAAAGCTCCAAATCTTTGGGACGAATTAGTAAAAAATGTGATGAACGTGTTTTTTTAGTTATGGGAGTTATGGTACAGCTTCAATAGTCTCCAATAGTCCAAGGACATACTAATCCAATGACAGGAAATTCATATAACATTAGGGATTTTATTTCCTGTGATACAAAAGGCGTAGTCTATGCCGTAACATGCACTTGCAACTTAAAGCATTGGGTAACCCAAAAAAAAAAAAAACATATTCTGTTCCTTTAAAGCATTTTATATAGCACAGTGCTTGTGCTGTATAATTTGGACCCCTGTAACACCTAAAAAACCTGGCTGATCCTGCCAGTTTTTCCCCTCCCCTATGCAAACAGACCATGATAATCATGGCTGCTGAGCCCCTGACATTGTGGTCTGTTTGCGTGCCTCCATCATCCGCAGCCTGCTATCCTGTGTCTGTTTTTTTTTGCGCTCCCCCCTCCCTTCTCAGCATGTCACCTAGTGACAGTGCCGCCCCATCCCCCTCCAGGAATACCATACACATTGGTATACTATCTGTTCTGTATGCTAATGGAGTGCCCCGCTGTCTTTGTGTTTCATTAAAAAAAATACCTCCTTCACTGTATCTCACGACGGCTCCCGGAAATCACATGACCGGCTGTGTATACCCTCTCCTCTCCTCCTCGTGTCCCACTGATGTCAGCAGGGTAACCTTGGCCCCGCCCCCTGCTACTGCAAGTTGGATAGAGAGGAGGAACAGCTGGTTACATGAACATCGGGGAGCCGCTGTGAAATACGGTGAAGGAGTTTTTTTTTTTTAATGAAAAACAAACAGGGGGCACTCTATTAGCATACAGAATGGATAGTTTAAATGACCAAAAGTGGGTTAACAACCACTTTCATTTATGTAGATAGAACAAAAAGAACCCTAAAAGAAAGAATAAAAGAGCATGTTTACAACATTAAGGTGGGGTACGACAAACATTATTTATCACTGCATTTTCGCAACGTACACAATAAGGATAGCAGGGGATTACAATTTTGGGGTATTAAGGTGGCCAAAAATCACTGGAGAGGAAATAATTACTTAAGAGAACTTTGTAAAAGATTCCTGGTGGATATATGAATTACAGACTTTAGCTCTCAGGGGTTTGAATAAAGAATTTAATTTGGCATTTTTTTAAGTAATTAATTATTGATAAAGCATATCAAAGGGTTTGAGATTTTAAAGGTGCAAACATACAACAACAGAGGTAGAAAAAAGACACATTTAAAGAGCATTAAAAACAATATAAAGACATAAAAATGTCTGATATGATCATACAACAGGTGCAGGCTGATTAGATCTCTACATGTTTCACCATGCCAATGGCTTCAGGAGAATTATTATCAGGCACTGTACATATGATCACTAGAGAGTCAAGAAATGGAAAAGTTTTTTAAGAGACAAAAAATATTTTACATATGTAACAAATATAAAATACAAACATACACCTTAAATTGAATTTCCTAGATTGGCAAAGAGATCAAGCATAAAAAAATTATATATATATATATATATATATATATATATATATATATATATATATATATATATATGTGTGTGTGTGTATATATGTATGTATATGTGTGTGTATGTGTATATATATATATATATATATATATATATATATATATATATATATATATATATATATATCCGTCTATGGGGAAAACAATAGATAATTGATCTCTATCCTATTGATTAATTCCAAAGATAAGGCAGAGAAAGCCTACCTGAGGTTAGCAATATTAATGACAAATTCCAGATATTAGACAATCCCCAATATCTTGGCATGGTGAAACATGTAGAGATCTAATCAGCCTTCACCTGTCTATGTATTGTATGATCATATCCGACATTTGTATGTTTTTATGTTGTTTTTAATGCTCTTTAAATAAATTTGTATTTTTTTTCTATCTCTGTTGTATCTTTGCACCTTTGAAATCCCATACCCTTTGATCTTCGATATGCTATGCTTATATAAGGGATGTGATGCTAAATGATTTTCAGATGCCCAGCAAAAATCTTTCTCCCTTTTAGTTATTGATAAAGGTTGATTAATATAATTGGATTTGGCTACATAGGGTTTATTCTAAACTACATAGTAATGTTTGCCCAAATTTAAATGGGTTAGCGGGAATATTATGCAAGTAATTTTCATAGTAGGAAGCATCTGTAGGGTTTATAGGTACATTGATATGAAGAGTAATGGAGATTCACACATATCTATTTTAAACCCATATTAAGCATTTAATGTTTTTTTTTTTATTATATTTCTAGCTTATTGTCCTTATTACTGCAAGACAGGAAACGACTAGGGACATACAAAGGGAGGAGTAACGATACAAAAAATCCAATTTTGGCCGACTAGGTGTAAAAAAAAAGTACAGGTGAATAAACAAATGGATTAGCGGCATGCAAATAGTTAACCAACACAGGACAAGCATTGTTATGTCCAAGATACGCTCTATAAAAAAAATGGCGCCGGCAGGCGCTAGAGGCAGGTCACGGAGGAGAAGAGGGTAGCCAGGCAGAAGGTTGAGATGTATGTCCAGACAGAGCTCACCCCATCAGATCGCCATCCTCCACCCCCCCCCCCACGCTAGTTAATTTGTATCACAAGGTGATTGTGTAAGTTATCATACACAAGTGGTACAATATTCAATAATAGATGGTATCATATACTGTACACAGGGAAACTGATTCACCAATTATCAATGTAATTATGAGTGTTTAATTCAATTAGTTTTTTAATTTATACAATACAAAATACCAATGAAACACAAACCTAATAATTCAGAGGTTCCGCCATACCTCCGGCACTCCACATGTGGGTGAGGGAGGTAGACCAATAGTTCAATAGGAACCTAGAATAACTAATTAGGAAGGGGGGGGGGTAGTGTCAGAAGAAAAGTGGTTGCCGCTTATACTGTGTTTAGACTTGTCAACGAAACAATAGTCAGTTGAACGGTTTGCAGTGTAGTTCAACTAACAAAAGCAGTTAGGCAAAGCATAAAATAAACAGTAGCTAGGAATACTGCGGCCTAAACTGAAAGGTCAATAAGAACGACACTCAACCTTTATAGTCAGGGCTGCAGAAGTCTGAAATTAATTCTGAAGATTCAAAACCTGGAACCGCAAGATCTAACGAGAATAAATTCACATACTGTAGCTTATTCTGATACAAAGAGAAATACTTGTCAGGGGCGAGAAAAGAAAAAAAAAAGGGGGAAAATCTGTCTCGTTCCCATAGGGGATCTCCGAGATGGAATGTGAGAGTGTAGTCCAATAGAGAGACGTTCCAGTCTCTCAAGCAGGTTTCAGTTTGGGAATCTTGCGGTGGGGGGGAGTCAGGAGGGTGCAGGTGTGTCTTGGGGGAGACCCTCTGCCACACCACTGGTGGGGGAGGGGGGTAATAAGATCCCATTCAGGCAACTCCGGGGTTGGGATGTCCATAATCTTGCAAAATGCACGTAGGTCCTTAGGGACTCGGAGGACCGCTGACTTCTCGTTGCGGGAGGCAAACAGGCTGAATGGGAAACCCCAGTGGTAGGTGGTGATAGCTTCACGTAGGGAAAGAAGAAGTGGTTGAAGTAATCTGCATTTTTGGAGAGTAATCCAAGACAAGTTCGGGAACAGTTAGACAGAAGTGCCTTCATAGAGAATCAGTTTCGTGATTCGGGCTTTACGCATAATATCCTCTTTCAGGGTGTAAGAGTGTACCCGACAGATAACATCTCAGGGTTTTGATGGTAGGCCTTTAGGTTTTACGGCCCGGTAAGCCTGGTCTAGTTCAATATGTTCAGAAGTGGGGTCTCCCAGCAAGCCATTAAACAGGGTCTGGAGAACGTTTTTCAGGTCCTCGGAATCTGGCGCCTCAGGGAGACTTCTAACACAAATGTTAAGATGGTTGCGATTGTGCAGGTCTTCCAGGTGCCTTTGCATGTCACAGAGATTGTGTTTGTGACATTGCTGAGATTGTACTCGGTGGACTGCAAACTTTATGGTTTGCAGGTCTTCTTCCACATCCTCCACCCTAGCAGCAAGATGATTAAAATCATTTTGAAGGTCCTTAATCTCACCAGTTACAGGCCTCCTTAACTTCCAGAAATCAACTGTATGTAGTTATCTTTAGTGGGGAGAGATTGTAGTTGCTCTCGCCATGTAGCCAGTTCCCCTGCAGATAATGACTGAGAGGTCATGGGTAGGCATGTGGCACTAGAGTCCCTGGAGTGTTGGCCGCTTTGAGGCATCAGGAAGCATGGGGCCAAGGCCAGAGCGTGACCCGAGGGTCATGTAGACTGCAGCCACGGCAGGGATAGGGAGTGGGCTGTGTGTTGGGGAGGGAGAAAGTTCCAGATCCCGGAAGAGTGGAGAGGTGCTCAGCAGTGAAATGAAACCCGTCCCGGGTTCCCAGGATGCTAGGGGAGAATGGTGGTGGGCTCACCTGCAGAGGTCCTGGCTGTGTCCTTCAGACAAGGTGGCCACCATGGCTCCATGTGAGCTGGAGGAGTCGATGCACTTGGTGCAGGTGCAGGATGGAACATCGGAGAGTTCCCACATAAGTCTCAGGTGGTGTGGGAGGTGGATGGACCTTGCTGCGGCTCCGAGGCATTCACCCGATTTGTCCCGATTCTGCAATCCATTCTTAAAGGCACTCCAGGGCACTTTTTTTTTTTTTTTTTTTTTTAGCACACCTGAATACATGGTAACAACATACCATGTGTTCAGGTGCAGTATGTTTAAAAAAAATGCATGCACTTCTTTGGTGCAATATCGGTTAATTAGGCAGCATATTCAAATGAAAACGCTTACTAATTCACCTGCATAGATTTGAACCAGGCCTTATAGTCAGACTGTCCTTCACTTTGAATAACCAGTAGGGAGTTTAGAGGCTAAGAATCAGAGATTCCAAGCTCAAATCTTTCAGCAAAAGACTTGCATATGCATTCAACTGCCTTTTATTTTTTTGTTTTACTGATCATTTTGACATTTAGTTTTTTCTCATCTTGTTTCATTTGTCCAGGTTTGTGACAGTTTTATTTGTTTCTTTACAAACATTGCTCTAACATTGTTGGAATATGCAAACTTTTCGGCAAAAATAAAATAGATTTTAAAGAAGGCACATGCTTATTTATACGGTATGTATTTATTTTGTAATTCTTTAACTGCCTGAACAATTTCTCTGATAGAAGTGAAGGCATACTTTAACCAAATCCCACCACCCCCAATTTCTATGTGTTTCCTAGTATGTACAGTGTAAGATGAGGACAAACTAATTGGGTTGATACCCTTTATATAAAGCTTGTACAAAAAAGGTTTCCTGTAATACACGATTTATGAGGTGTAACTGCAGGTGTCTAAATTTGTTTAAGTCAATTATAACCGTCCCATTTACAAAAGACTGCGTTTTGCCAAATGGTAACTGTTCAGCTTGGATCAAGAATGACTAATGCCATTTCATGCTGCAAAAGGGCTTCTATTGACTTTGGTACCTTTGTTTTCCTTGGGTTTTAAAAGCAGGTATTGTAGTATAACTGCTAAGTTTACAGTGACCTTTCTATGACACCATAAGACCTTTTATGTAAAATGGGCAAATATTATTTTCCTGGTGCCTCCATGGCAGCATACCAATGGTTGGTTGCTCCGCCCCCGACCAACCCACAGGACCACTTTAACTCTATAAATAAAAGAGTTGTTCCTCCCCACCGTCATTCTTTTCTCTGTCCTCGTTCCTACAGGATCAAGCGCTCAGCCCTACCTCACCGCTTTATGGTGTGACCATTGCAGGTTCATGCTCTCCTGCAGTATGGAGTCTCATTGCTTGGGCTGCTAAAAGCACCAGATAAGTATGGGAGCCCGTTTTTCTGTGGATCTTTTTGGGGCTTGGTGGGTTAACAGGAGCCAGTTTTTTCTCTCCTATATATTCCCTTGTTCGGCATACTAAAACCCTGAATGCTTAAATGCTTGTGCTTTTTACAAAAACGCTATGAGGGTTTTGCCTACCTCCACAGCATGCCTCATGTGCCTGTGTAGCTCTCCTCTGAGTGTGCAGCGCCGTTCGGCTCTGCTTTCCTGGCGGGGGGCGGGGCCTCGGCGTGATGTCACGGTGCATGCTCAGTAGCACTGTGAAGCCGACGGCGGCCTTCTTGGGACTCCCAGACCGCTCTCTAGTATATAAGAGAGCTTACTGTCAGTAGAGGAGCAGCTGCCTTAGAGGAAGCATCTATGAGGTGTCCTCTCCAGCTCCTTTATCCTTTTTGACTCTGTGCTATGGAGCCCAGCCAAGGTACCAGGGAGGAATGGGAGTATATATATATATTTATATGTATACCTATATGTGTGTGTGTATGTATGTGTATATATATATATATATATATATATATATATATATATATATATATATATATATATATATATATATATATATAAATAAATAAATTTTTTTTTGTTGTTCTTCCCTCCTCTACAAAATCCTTTTTTGTTTTTAACTACTTTTATATTAAATTTTAATCGTTCCTTTTCAGCTGTCCCTAGTACTATAATGCCGCATCAAAAAGATCCTTAACATACCACTAGGTAAGGGCTGCAACTTTCAGGTAAGTTTTTTTTATCAATAGAAAAGAGCACTCCGGGCTGATTGAAACACCCTTGTCTTTGTTTCTATTTTTTGTCTTAGCCCGCATTACGGATCTTCCCGCAGATCATCCCATAGAGATTCTACAGATAGAAGATCAAAGGACCATAGGAGCTCGTGTCATTCTCATTCGTCCTTGGCCCATACTTCCCGCAGTGGGCACAGATCATCCCGACATACCTCTAGTAAACAGGACTCCCAGCACAGACCTGTGTATCCAGGAGAGAAAGCATGCTGGGTGTGTGGCAAACAAGCCCTCCCTGATAAATTAGTATGCGGTCAATGCCTCCTGGAAGCTACAGGAGACAAAGACAGAGAGAAACTTGAGTCAATAGAATCAATCAAAAGAATGATCAAAGACTCTATCCGGGAGTTAGACTTATCCCAAGATCAAGCAACCCCACCCGCAGATGAAGCAGCGGTGAATACACCCAATCCACAGCCAGACACAGAGGTTATTTCTGAAAGCGATTCGGATGTGGGAGAAGAGAATGCTTCAGCCTTTGATTTTGCTCTAGTGGAACCCTTTATCAGTGCGGTAAAGGACGCAATCCAATGCAGATGCCCAGCTTTTTGATTCGCTTCCAACGGTAGATGCTTCAATTATGAGATTAGCCAGGAATACAACGCTGCCTCTAGAGGATGCGGTCTCTTTCAGGGATGTACTTGATCGAAGGATCGATTCAGATCTAAAAAAAATCTTATCAAGCTGCAGGAGGGGCATGTAAGCCAGCAGTAGCTCTGACTTCAATCTCTCGGGCTACTAGAGTATGGTCAGACAATATTGAGACAGCCCTCAGACAGGGGGTGGGGTCTAACGAGATCATCAAAGCACTAGATGAGCTGAAGCTGGCCTCAGATTTCATGGCGAAGGCCGCCATTGATGTCCTCAAGTGTTCCTCCAGAGCTATGCTGTATTCCATCACTGCCAGAAGGGCATTGTTGCTAAAACCATGGTCAGCCGACCCAACCTCAAAATAATCGTGGTGTCGCATACCATACAATGGGAAAGCTCTGTTCGGCGACAAAATGGATGCAGCGATTACCAGAGTCACAGGAGGGAAAAGTGGTCTAATTCCACAGGACAGAAGCAGGAGGAAAAGATTTGTGTCACGTCCAGCTGGTCAGCAGAGAGCAAGAGACTCCAGAACGTACCGCCCGGGCAGGGAGTACAGAAGAGGCTGGAAGGGCTCGCAGGCAACTTTCTTGAAGGCGGGGAAGCCGAAAACCTCAACATCCACGGTTGAGGGCCAGAAGTCTTTTTGACTCCCTATCCACCCAAACCGCTCCAGTAGGAGCTTGACTCAGGGCGTTAGCCCAGGTTTGGGTGGAGAATTGTATAGATCAATGGGCAGTCTCCACTGTCATTCAAGGGCATTTCTGGACATTCAGAAAACGGCCCCCACCCTTTTCATTCCAGCCAACGAAAATACCAACCTCCAAAGAGAAGAAAGAGGTCCTTCTTCAGTATGTACAAATTCTTATCCGGCAGCAAGCAGTAATTCCAGTTCCGGACTTGGAAAAACACTCAGGGTTCTATTCCCCAGTCTTTTTGGTCCCCAAAAAATCGGGTGGCTGGAGGCCCGTGTTGGACCTGAAGAGGTTAAACAGATACATCCGTACAAAGCATTTCAAAATGGAATCCTTAAATACAGTGATCCTATCAGTACAGCCAGGGGATTGGATGGTCTCTATAGACCTTCAAGACGCATATCTCCATATACCTATCCTGCAGCAGCTTCAACCTTTCCTACGTTTCAAAGTAGGCGATTTACACCTACAGTTTCAATGCCTGCCGTTCGGGATCTCAACAGCTCCCAGAACTTTTACCAAGGTGCTAGTGGCAATCCTGGCTCCTCTTTGAGAAAAAGGGATTCGAGTGCTTAACTACTTGGACGACATCCTCATTCTATCCCAGCACAAAAGGAGCCTAGAAATGCATGTACGGCTGGTCCTAGACACCCTGAGCAAGTTCGGGTGGTTAATCAATTACTCGAAAAGCCAGCTCACACCTACACAAAAGATGATATATCTAGGAGCACTTTTCAACACTCCAGAGAGGGCAGTTTCACTTCCCCTAGAAAAGATTCCTGTCCTGATAAGGAAGGTAAAGAGAGTATTGGCAAGCCATTCCATGTTGGCATCAGACTGTCTGAGTCTCCTGGGCTCCCTTTCGTCTAGTATACCCATGGTGAAGTGGGCCAGGTGGCATCTGCGGGGATTCCAACTGGGCTTTCTGGCACAGTGGAGGAAGAATCGCCTGGATCAGAGGATATTAGTCACATCCATAATGAAGTCCAGTCTCTGGTGGTGGACGAGACCATCCAACCTGCAGATTCACTGTTCCCTAGGGCCCATATCGTGGACCATTCTTACGTCAGATGCAAGTCAGTTGGGCTGGGGTGCGCACTTCCAAGGTCAACTAGTCCAAGGGAGATGGCAGGTCAATTCGGAGGCGGTAGTATCGAACATACTGGAACTAAGGGCGGCATGGATGGCAATCTTACATTTAGCCACCTACCTCAGAGGAAAATCCATACTCCTACAGATGGACAACAAAGCGGCAGTGGCCTATGTCCAGAACCAGGGGGGAACACACAGCAGGTCTCTACTCAGCGAAGTGACGCCCATTCTGACCTAGACCGAGAGGAACTTAATCAACCTGCGGGCCTCATACATCCCAGGGTCCCAGAACCAGTTAGCCGACCATCTGTCAAGATCATTCATCAACAACGACGAGTGGTCCCTGAATCCCAAGGTTTTCAACTGGATATGCCAACAATGGGGCACCCCCCAAATCGACCTATTTGCCTCTCCACTCAACGCGAAGACGCCTCTGTTCTTCTCAAGGTTTCCGTCCCCAGGGTCAGCAGTAGACGCTCTAGCCCAGCCTTGGAATTTTCAGAAAGGATACGCATTTCCTCCGACTCCTATGATATTGAGGTTTCTTCAGTGTCTGACAACGGAGAAAGTCACAGTCTTGGCAGTAATCCCATACTGGCCCAAGAGACCGTGGTTCACACTCCTAGTCAACTTGGCTGTATGCAGACCGCTTCCTCTTCCACACCTGAACGACCTTCTGTCTCAAAACGACTTCTCTCACCCGCATCCGGAAATCCTAGACTTGAGGGTCTGGAAATTGAGCGGAAAAGGCTGGATGATTTAGGGTGCTCACATAATGTTATTCAAACACTTCTACAGGCAAGGAAGTCTTCCACTAATTCCACCTATTACAGAATATGGAGAAAATTTACAGAACTGCCAGAGCTTAATCATTTCGATCCCCTGGATCCTGGGGTCCAGAATGTGCTTCTCTTCCTACAGAATGGCTTGGATCTAGGTTTAGGTCTAAACACTCTTAAGGTCCAGGTCTCGGCTCTCTCAGCGCTGACAGATGCACGATGGGCTTTGAACCCTCTGGTCGAACGCTTTTTGAAGGCAGTCCTGAGATTGCGACCTCCCAGGAAAGCATTATACCCCAAATGGGACTTGACGATTGTGCTGGATGTCCTATCAAATCCTCCCTTTGCTCCCACAGAAGATTGCACCCTAGAGGACATTTCCTTAAAAGCAGTATTCTTGATTGCCATCACCTCGGCTCGCAGAGTATCGGAAATCCAAGCTCTAGGATCACGGGAACCATACATCACCTTCTTCCCGGACAGGGTGGTTTTGCAACCCATCCATCAATTCATTCCTAAGGTACCTTCTCTCTATCATCTTAATCAGGAATGGGTTCTCCCAGCATTTGGAGAAGATCCAGAGTCTTCAAGATTACTTGAGCTAGATGTAGCCAGATCCCTGAGACACTATTTAAACTCAACACAACAGTTTCGCAAAGATCAAAGACTGTTTGTCATCCCAAAAGTGCCAGAAAGGGAATGGCAGCATCCAAGACGACCTTGGCAAGCTGGATCGTAAAATTAATCCAAAGGGCCTATCGGGCTAGTGGTCTGGCAGTTCCAGATGCGGTCAGCGCGCATTCCACTCGGGGAATGGCCTCTTCTTGGGCAGCATTGGCGCGGGTCTCCCCTGAGACAATTTGCCGAGCAGCTAGTTGGTCATCATTCAACACTTTCATGTCTCACTATAGTGTAGACCCAGCGGTTCTTACTTCCCGGGAGTTTGGGGAAAGAACCTTACAGATGTCAAGGCTGTAGTTTTTCATTAAATTTCTTATTGCAGTACCCTCCCTGTAAGCGAGTTATTTACCATTGGTATGCTGCCATGGAGGCACCAGGAAAATGGAAAATGGAATACTTACCTTTCCATAATTTTCCTTTCCTGGTGCCTACCCATGGCAGCATACACCCTCCCTTCAATAATCCTTAGTTTTCTGAGATCTAGTTACAAGAATGACGGTGGGGAGGAACAACTCTTTTATTTATAGAGTTAAAGTGGTCCTGTGGGTTGGTCGGGGGCGGAGCAACCAACCATTGGTATGCTACCATGGGTAGGCACCAGGAAAGGAAAATTACGGAAAGGTAAGTATTCAATTTTCCGTTTTACATACTGCAAATAGAAACTGAAGCAGCAGAGGTATTATTTTTTTTCTGTTAACCACTTCAGCCCTAGAAGGATTCACCCACTTAATGACCAGAGCACTTTTTACAATTTGGCACTGCGCAGCTTTAACTGGTAATTTGCGCGGCCATGCAATGCTGTACCCAAACAAAATGTGAGTCCTTTTTCCCCCCCCACAAATGGAGCTTTCTTTCTTTTTCGTACATCACGGGACACAGAGCACCATAATGACTATCTGGGTCATATGCCACCTATAGGTGAATGGACACTGGCAACAAATAGACAGGAAGTTCCCCCCATATAACCCCCCCCCATACAGGAAGTACCTTTGTTTTTTCGCCTGTGTCTTGAAGGTGGTGGTCATGGCTATTTGAAGCTGTTCAAAACTTAATGATGTCCCGGTAAAGGGCGTTATGATCGGATCCATTTGGATGGCATAAAGGCTAAAATGGATGGTACCCGAGCCTCATGGGAAGGAGAGAAGATTCCTTGAGGTTTTGCCTGTAATGCAGCCTTACGGCGCTGGACCTTGTATAATGGAAACCTGTGCAGTGTTTGTTCTGACCAAGGTGCTATACAGGTCCAGGGGAGTAGACCCCAGATTAAGGGGGACCCAGTCTCTGAAGGTCTTTTATGACAAAGCTCGCCGTGATGGGTCAAGATTGGACTGTTTGTTTAGGGTCCTGCAGCAGGAATGGAAAGTCTGCATTTTTTTGCAGTTTCTCTTTAAGAAAAAAAAGAGAGAGAAATCTGAGTGTCCTCCCGGTGGCCACTGGGAGCAGTGTGCCATTTAATCATACTCTTACTCATGTGGCTGCAGTTTCGCCTCCAGCCACTAGAGGGCACAGGCTCACTCAGTATGGCCTATTTTTTATATAGGCAGGAAGTGGAAAGGCGGCCATGCCATGTGGCAACAGCTTCAGTGGGCTTTGGAGACACAGCAGCAGCCTAATGATACTAACAAAGTGTGAGTGCTTACTATGGGAAAACTATGTGAATACAAGTCATGATTATATGCTGCATAGTTGCTGCTTATCCAAATTGCCTCTGGATGATTAGCAGTTTGCTTTAAAGTGTTTGACTGCTCTATAAGCAGGTGCAGCATAGTAGTCATGCTTGCAATCTTGTTGCTTAAATGCATGTTTAAATATACACGCTTGGGAAAACTTGAGCATGAATACATTTTTTAAGGAGCTTGTATCTCCAGTATAGTGCATATGTGCTTGACTAAAAACCTGCAGGTCTAGTATGGGTCCAGCTGCAGTTAAGCAGGTGCTTGCTT
This sequence comes from Aquarana catesbeiana, assembly GCF_042186555.1. Classification (NCBI taxonomy): domain Eukaryota; kingdom Metazoa; phylum Chordata; class Amphibia; order Anura; family Ranidae; genus Aquarana; species Aquarana catesbeiana. The sequence goes on along the minus strand of NC_133329.1, from coordinate 199,850,200 downwards.
GCAAACCTGCTAAAACGGCACGGTTGCTAAAAATGCATGATTACTGGAATGCACAGTTGCTAAAAACGCATGGTTGCACAAGGATGCATGATTGCACAAAGATTCATGTTCATGTTTGCATAAATGTACAAGAATTTACATGTTTGCATAAAGATACATGTTCATGGTTGCACAGAATACATAATCGCACAGAAATGCATGGTTATTAATGCTTACATAAAGATGCATGTTTGGACATGTTTATATAAATGGACATGATTATACATGGTCGCATAGAAATGCTTGATCGCATAAAGATGCTTGACTGCATCAGGATACATGATTATACATGTTTAATTAAATATACATAGTTATACATGTTCACATAAGGATACATGGTTGCATAAGGATGCTGGATCGCATAAAGATGCTGGATCGCATAAAAATACATTGTTGCATAAAGATGCATGTTTATACATGTCTACATAGATACGTGTTGCATAAACACGTTTCATAAACGCATGCTTATTGCGAGAATGCCTGTTTCCATGGGCACGTGTTGCATGAATGCGTGTATACAGAGCACACTTTCATATTTTGCCCAAATGCATATTTTCATGAACACATGCTTCCATAGAAGCATATTGCTTAAACATATGTTTTCATTTGTACTGCATTTATGTTTATTACATTAAGCTGTATACATATGTACTTGTTTTCTCCAGGACTATTTACCTATGTACTTATTTACATAGGATTACATGCATATGGGCCTATTTGCCTGGCTGCTTGTTTGCCTGAGGGTACATCCATATGAACGTGTTGACCCTGTACTGCATATATGAATGCATGAATGGCAAGAGCACTTGTATACCTGCATGCCTAGGTATTTGCATACCTAAGGGCTCGCATAGAGGTAAAACAACATGGTTTTAGGCCTGCATCCTTGGAGGACTGTTTATTAGGTACCTGTTATACCAGTTAAACGGTTCCAAAAAAGAGGCAGCTGGGTGAAGCAGGAGCACGCTCTCAGGTTCAGTGATCTGGCAGGTATCCACATCCTCCGATGGACAGTGGTTTCGGGTGCATCTGAACCACTGTGTTGTTTGGCATTGCAGTGTGTCCTGGCGCATTCATTTTTCGTCAGACTGCGGCCACATCACCTTGTTCATGCCTGATCTCGGTTCATTGAGGCCTAAGCATGATCAAGCCTGGTTAGTATACAGATGGAAGACTGCCCAGGGATACCAGATGCTGTAAGCATCCCCCACCGGGGTAAGGGAAGCATCTGAGGCTGCTGGGTTTTTGAGAGTATCTCAGGCCAGTAAGACTTAGGGCAGTCTCTGAGGTGGTTTGCTCCATCTTTTGCCAGAAGAAACCTGGTAGGTTAAGGGCACCTCTTGGGTGGGGGTCTGTCACAGAGTCGTCAGTTTTTTCCTTACATTTGCTCTTGGAGCAGAAGTTATGCGCTCATTATTGTGAGACAATTAAATGGTGACAGTTCCAAAGTCAAATAGGAACACGAGGTCTATCTTAAGATCTCAACCTGCTGAACATTCTTCTGTTTTCAGATAGGTTAGACGGTTCAGAGATGACCTCTCTGCAAGTGGTAGGTTTCGGGGTCCATAATCATCTGTAAGCCCTCATCTTCATGTGGTGGTTTGTTTCCAGGCTCATCGAGGGTTTCTGTAATTGCAGTGGAAAGCCGTTTTTTGTGAATCTTCCCTTTGGGTTGGCCACAGCTCAGGGGGATTCTCAAAGCATCTAGCCCCAGTGCTGGGCTTGCAGAAGACAGCTCAATACTCTTTACCTCAATCTTTGCTCAAGAAGCAGTCAATTCCAGGGGTTCCTCTGATATATTTCTTCAGAAGGAAGCCGTGTGTGGGTCAAAGCACGTTCCCTACATACCGCCCTACTCAAGGGCTTGGTAGAGGTTCATTCCCTGTCTGGAACTTGAAGATCCAGGCATTGCTTTGCCGGAAGGCTCTGTTTCCAGGGTGTTGCAGAGCAAAGATTGGTGCTTGATATTCTTCCTTTTAAGGAATCTGGAAAATAACCACTGATGCCAGTCTCACTAAGTTGACTTAAGGCTGGCTACAGTTCAGTGGGCTTGATCTCCACAGGAGAAAATACTGTCCAATAGCTGGTAATTTTTTGGCCAGTATGCCTTGCTCTGGATTATAGGACAAACCTGTTGTAGGTTCAATCTGGAAATGCCTCTGCAGGTATAAGTGTGTGTGTGTGTGTGTGTGTATATATATATATATATATATATATATATATATATATATATATATATATATATATATATATATATATATATATTATATCTGAGGTGGGTGTACCACTTTCTGTCTGGGACAGTACAAGTGCTGTCTCCATCGCCAATACATATTCCAGGTATAGGATAGTGGCAAGGGGAACTCTGCGGGGGAATCTACTAGATTCCAAGTTCTACAACAGTTGGGACAGGTGTGTCCAAGACAAAAGTCCCACACCCAATGGTGGTACATACACTGGTAATACCTTAAGGTCTGGTTCTCTGCCACATCTGTTGGGAAAAATGCATACGGTGGTAACACTGATATTAGTATTGGCCAAATTAGCCCAGGGGGGCTTGCTACGCAGATGTAGTGGGTCTTGCGGGGGTTACTCCTTTGGACACTCCCAATCCAGCAGGACTTGATGGTCTTGAGTCCTGTATCTCAGCATTGTTGAGCCCCTGGAAGCCAGCTTCGGGGAACTTCAATTACAGGACTTGAAAATATATTTTTTTTTTGCCTGGCGTGAAACCAGGTAGTGGCACGCGCAGAAATATGTGGTTGGGAGGTTTTCTCTTTCTTTCTCCATTCGGTAGAAGAAAAGAGTTTTGCCTTAAGTACCGTTAAGGGTTCGTCCCTATCCATGTTTTTCCAGGGGTCGTTTCTCACTCCTTTTTTCATACCTCATACAGCAGGTAACTTGGACAGTCCCGCTTGTTGGGCCTTTCTTGTGTCCTTGGGACTTGAATTGGTCTTGACTGTCCTTGCAGAGGCCACTTTTTGAACCAATCAGGGGATTCTGTTGGTCCTTTTATCTCAGAAGGTCCCTTCTTTGGTTGCTGTCACTTCACGAAGTGGAGTGTCAGTATTGGCGGTTCTTTCATGCAAGGAGCCATTCTTGGTCTTGCATCACAAGGTGATGTTGCGTCCTCATCCATTTTTTATTGCATAAAGTGGTTTCTAGTTTTTCACTTGAATCAGGACATTGTCTTGCCTTTTATACTTCTCCTAAATCCGCAATCGGCAGGAGAAAGTTCGCTACCTACTCTAGAGGTAGTTCAGATGCTCAGGGTCTACTTGAGTTGTCATCACAAGTCAGGAATCCTGGTTTGTGCTGCCAGAAGAGCCCAGGATGGGCAGGCGGCATCCAGGTCGAATATTTAGCAGTGGATCTGCCAGTTTATCAATGATGCCTATGGTTTAAATGGCAATTTTTTTTTTTTTTTCTGGGGAGAGATTCTCTACCAGGTGTGGGAGTACCTTGGGCCATCCATCATCGGATGTAGGTGGCCCAGGTGTACAAGACCACTTATGTGGTCTTTGGTTTATACATCTGCAGGGTTTTTACCAGGTTGATGTCAATCACATAGACAATACTGCCTTTGGGCTCAGCGTATTACAAATAATGGAGTAGGTCCACCTTTGGTGGCAGTTTCTATAGTAGTGTCTCCCTCTCCTCAGGGGCATTGTTTAGGACATTCCAGATAGTCATTATGGTGCTCTGTCTCCCATGATGTACGATAAATAAAATCAGATTTTTCTTTCCTGTCGCATCATGGCAGCATACACTTTGGGTTGTGACTCCGCCCCCACAACCTGATAGGACTACATAGCTATAAATTGTAGAGATGGCCCCTGCCCAGTATTCTCTTATTTTTCCTCACCTGAAGGACTGAACATATCAGAAGCACCCCCTTACCGAATTCGCCCCAGCCAGGTTCTAGCCTCTCCTGGGTGGAAGTCCTTACCTGTACAGCCTCTAAACGAGCTAGATGGAAGGAGCCCCGCTCTGGTGATCTCGGGGGTATGTTGCGGCTCCAGTATAAGCCTTAAACAGGCTTAGTTGTTGTGCAGCGGTCTCCATGCTACTTTGCTTCACTTTTTTTTTTTTTTTTTCTCTCTCTCTCCTCCTTTGCTGGGCTCTGTGGTCCCTCTGTGCCTCCCTACAGGCTTCCCGAGCGTCTCGGCGCTCCGCGTATGCGCAGTACGCACCATCAGGGCGTCCTTTCGATTTTGTCAGTTTCCAAGATGGCGCCGGGCGCCTCGCGCCGCTACTGCGCATGCGCGAGCGGGTCGTGACCTCGGCGGCCATGGCGGCAGTTTTAAAAGCCCTGTTTGTCATTTCTGAGCTCTCCTTGCTTTCTGGAAGACTTTTGACTCCTGTGTTTTGACTTACTGCATTCCTAAAGTACCCCCCCCCTCTGGGTAAGTGTCTAATACTTATGCACTGTCTTTTTGGGGCCTGGTTGCATGCTCTTACCTTCCTATACCCTTCTCAGGTACTCATCTTCCTTTCCTATGGAGGCCGCTGCCCCAGCAGATCACCACCAGCCTAATAGGTAAGGGGGGGGATTCCAGTGGTAAGTAGAGAAGATTGAAAAAGAGAGCAGGACCGTACTAACGCTACCTAATTGGTCAGCCCTGTCAGGTCCGCAAGATCATCCAAGTCAGGACGAAGAGAATCTTCGCACAGGAGAAGCCGCTCCGGCCATAGACGCAGCCGCTCACGCGGAAGAAGTCGCTCAGGCCGCAAGGGGAGTCGTAGACGGAGTCGATCCCATTCAAGACATAGCCGTTCCTACCACAGAAGATCCCCTGCACGAGGACACCAATCCTCTACGCACCCTTCCCGCCCAGCCGGGAACGCTTGCTGGGTATGTGGGGCCACGGCCCTCCCAGACAAACTAGCCTGCCGCAAGTGCATAGATGAAGCCACCAGGGAGAAAGAGCCGGATTCCATAGAACCCACTGGAGTCTCTACTCCCCAGGTCTCAACTCCTGATGTGGAGTTTACGGCCTATAGCACCTCACCCACCATTCCCAGTGCATCAAGAGATCAAGAACTCCCGTCGGATGATGAGGAGTTGGAGGCATCAGCTGGCTTTGATTTTGCGCTCATAGAACCGTTCATCAGATCGGTTAAGAAAGCGATTAACTGGGAGGAGCTTGAGGCGATACAGCCCAAACAGAGAAAGTATTTCCCAAACCTCAAGAAGGTTCCGGAGGCTTTCCCATTCATCGACGAATTAGATGAGCTGATTAAGGAGGAGTGGCAGAATCCAGAAAAGAAGTTTAGTCTGTCCAACAGACTTACCAAACTGTACCCACTCAAGGAACCCAAAGTATCCCCTTTACTTTCTCCTCCAGTAGTGGATGCATCTTTGATGCGTCTAGCCAGGCACGTGACGCTCCCCATTGAAGATGCAGTAACGTTCAGAGACGTGCTTGACAGGAAGGTGGATACAGACCTTAAGAGAGCTTACCTGTTCGCAGGAGGTGCCTGCAGACCAGCGGTGGCATTGGCGGCGGTTGGGAAAGCTATCTCCAGCTGGTCTTCAGCTACAGCGAGACTCGTCACTGAGGGCGCAGATCAAGAGCAGATCACTAAGGCCTTACAAGAACTTAGCCTTGCGGGAGATTTCGTGGCGGAAGCTTCTGTAGATACTATCAGATCCACATCAAGGTCCATGTTAGCCTCTGTAATGGCCAGAAGGGCGCTATGGCTTAAACCTTGGTCGGCTGACCCCGCCTCGAAATCAAACTGGTGCAGGATTCCGTACGACGGGGTGAACCTCTTTGGGGCGAAGCTGGATACCGCAATCTCTAAAGTGACAGGCGGGAAGTCGGGTCTCATACCATCGGACAGAAGGCCGAAACAACAAAGGCCACCTCCCTTTAAACGTAATCTTCCGGAGAGGTACAGGGATGCAAAATCCTATAGACCCGGGAAGGAATACAGAAGGAGCTGGAAGAACCCCCAGACGTCCTTCCTCAAATTCCAGAAACCCAAGACCCCTGCCTCCAATGACCAGAAGTCCTTTTGAAGGTTCGCCCGCCCAACCAGCGGTAGTGGGTGCCAGACTCACAAAGTTCAGGTTGGTCTGGGCGGGAATGATAAAGGACCCATGGACGGTGTCCACCATTCATTTCGGACACAGGTGGGCATTCAGAGGTCGTCCTCCAAGAGACCAATTCTGCTCAACCAGACTTCCTCCTTCTCAAGAGAAAAGACTATCCCTAGTCCAGTATATCCAGGAGTTGCTCCAAAAACAAGCGATAATGGAGGTACCGCTATCTCAAAGAGGCAAAGGTTTCTATTCCCCACTTTTCTTAGTGAAAAAGAAATCAGGGGACCTTCGTCCAGTCTTGGATCTAAAAAACCTCAACCGGTCGATACAGATAGAAACATTCAAGATGGAAAGCCTTCAATCAATCCTCCAAGCAATAAACTTGGGAGATTGGATGCTGTCAATCGACCTCCAGGACGCGTATTTGCATATTCCTATCCATTCCGAGTTCCAAAAGTTTCTCCGGTTTACCCTAAACCATCGGCACTTCCAATTCCGAAGCCTCCCGTTCGGGATCTCTACCGCACCCAGGACGTTTACAAAGGTCCTATTACCTGTAATAGCCCACCTGAGAGAAAGCGGGCTGAGGGTCCACCATTTTCTGGACGACATCCTACTTCTCTCAGACAGCCATGACTCTCTCGTCCTTCACAGGGAAATCCTGGTCTCCACGTTACAGTCCCTAGGGTGGCTGATAAATTGGAAGAAGAGCAACATCCATCCCACACAGAGAATGGTCTTTCTGGGAGCCGAACTGGACACGAGGGAGAACACAGTGGAACTTCCGGGGGAAAAAATCCCTCCTCTAATTCAAAAGGTGAAAAGGGCAATCTCTGCTACAATGCTCCCGGCCAGGACATGTCTCAGTATCCTGGGCTCCCTAGCTTCCACCATTCCAATGGTCCAATGGGCACAATGGAATTCGAGGCCGCTCCAGATCTCCTTCCTGCGTCAGTGGAAGGGCACATCAATGTCCCAACCAATCTTCATCTCCCAGGAGGTAAAGCAATCATTGAAGTGGTGGGTACGACCTCACAACTTGGGAAGATGCAGGCATATAATCACTCCCTATCAAGAAACCGTGACCTCAGATGCCAGTCTACAGGGATGGGGAGCTCACTATCAGGACCTTGCGGCTCAGGGTCGTTGGCCTTTCAGGGCACAGGATACAGTGTCGAATGTTCTGGAGATGAGAGCAGCATTCCAGGCTCTCCTGGCCTTCAGTTTTCACTTGAGGGGGAAGCACGTCCTCCTGAGGATGGACAACAAGGAGGCTGTTGCCTACATCAACAGGCAGGGGGGCACCAGAAGCAGGTCCATGTTGCAGGAGGTCCGTCCTGTTCTGGAATGGGCACAGCTGAATCTACTGGACCTAAGGGCGGTTTATGTTCCGGGAGTCCTTAGCCGACTCGCTGAGCAGAAATTTCCCCTCCAACAACGAATGGTCTCTGAGTCCACAAGCCTATGCTCTCATATCCCGAACCTGGGGCTCTCCAGAGATAGACCTAGCAGCAACTCCGGAGAACACAAAATGCCAGAGATTCCTATCAAGGATACCGTTTCCTTCGGCAGAGGGGACGGACTGCCTCCAACACCCCTGGGACTTTCACCTGGGGTACATTTTCCCCCCGACGCCTCTCATAGCGAGATTCCTCCTGAGGCTCAAGAAGTCAACAGCATTGGTGGTAGCAGTGATCCCTTTCTGGCCGAGGAGGCCATGGTTTACTACCCTCATGCAGCTGAACACGGCAGAGCCTCTGCCTCTCCCATTGACGACAGACCTAGTCTCCCAGGGGCATCTTCTTCACCCGAACCCGGAGAAGCTACACTTGATGGCCTGGAGACTGAAAGGGCTAGGTACCTAGAGCAGGGCTGTTCCCAGAAGGTGGTGGATACCTTACTCCAGGCCAGAAGGTCTACTACCAATATCACGTACAGAAGAGTTTGGGAAAAATTTGTCTCCTTCTCTCAACAGCAAGGTTGGGATTCGTCCTCCCCGTCGGTGTCTCAGATCTTGGAATTCCTTCAATTAGGCCTAGAAAAAGGCCTTAGGTCAAGCACCCTGAAGGTCCAGGTATCGGCCCTGTCCGCCTTGACAGGAGTTAAATGGGCGCAAGAGCCTTTGGTGATTCAGTTTCAGAGGGCCTGTCTAAAGCTGAGGCCCCCCAGGAAACCGTCATTCCCGGTCTGGGATCTCTCAATTGTTCTGGAGGCATTATCCAAGGAACCCTTTTTTCCAACGCAGAGCATATCCCTCTGGGATCTAACGCTGAAAGTTTCATTTTTAATAGCCATAACATCGGCGAAGCGAGTGTCAGAGATGCAAGCTCTAATGGTTAGCGAACCATATTTGGTTGTTCTTCCAGACAGGCTAGTCCTAAGACCTTCGGATCGATTCATCCCCAAGGTATCCTCATCTTTCCATTTTAACCAGGAGATTAATCTTCCAGCACTCAGCACGGATCAGGGAGATCCTCATCCACTAGATGTTAAAGGTACCGTCATGGAGTATCTCTCGGCAACAAAATCCATCAGAAAGTCGGAGAGCCTCCTAATTATCCCACATGGTTTCAGGAGAGGTCAAGCGGCATCCTCACGCACCATTGCTTCATGGCTAGTAAAGACCATCAAGAGATCTTACTCACTGAGTAACCATCAAGTACCTGAGGGCTTAAGGGCACACTCCACCAGGGCAGTGGCAACCTCGAGGGCGGCATATTGTAGAGTCTCGGCGGAGACTATTTGCAGAGCGGCTACCTGGTCCTCCAGGAACACCTTCATGTCTCATTACAAGGTGGATTCCGCCTGCTTATCCACGGTGGATTTCGGAAGATCCGTTATCCAGGCCAATTCCTCTATTATTGTTAAATAAACTTAGTTTGAATTCCCACCCAGTCTTTGCGAGTTACTCCCCAAAGTGTATGCTGCCATGATGCGACAGGAAAATGGAAAATTGTATACTCACCTTTCCGTAATTTTCCTTTCCTGTCGTATCTTCATGGCAGCATACAATCTCCCACACGTCTAAGGTGATATATATACGGAGAATACTGGGCAGGGGCCATCTCTACAATTTATAGCTATGTAGTCCTATCAGGTTGTGGGGGCGGAGTCACAACCCAAAGTGTATGCTGCCATGAAGATACGACAGGAAAGGAAAATTACGGAAAGGTGAGTATACAATTTTCCGTTTTATCGTACATCATAGGACACAGAGCCTCAAGTAATTACTTGGTGGGTTATGGGCCTACCTTCAGGTGTTGACACTGGTATAACCAATACAGGAAGTTGACTCCCCTATATAACCCCTCCTCCTTCCTGGAGTCCTCTGTTTTTTCGCCACTGTCTAAGGTGTTGGTCACGAGTGAAGATGTGCTCTGAGGAGCTCCAGGTAGGGATCTATGTTGGATTTAAAAAACCTCCACAACCGGATCCATCCTCGCCACTGAGGCCATAGGATGGTACCTGGGCCTCGCATTGAAGAACGAGGTTTTGCCTGTAAGCTTCTCTTTGAGAGCTGGACCCTAGGAACCAGGACTCTCTTTGGATTTTCATATTACTTAAAGTTGTTCCTGAGGGGTGCTATACAGGTCCAAAGGAGCGGAACCCCTATTAAAAAGGGCCCCAGTCTTTAAAGGTTTAACTACGCTGCCCGCCGTGATGGGTGAAAGTTGGATCTGTCTGTTAAATCAGCAGTATCCTGCAGCGAGGATAAGGTAAGGGGAGAAGCCTAGGAACTGTAAAAAGTCCACCTATGCCTTTTTCTTGAAAAAATACATATATATATTTAAAATGTATAACTGTATGCCTTAAAATGTCTCCTCTAGAGGGAGTATATTGCACTTAGTACGATGCCTTTTTCAGCAGCTCTGTGTCTGGCTATAGAAGCTGGTGTGATCCCAGCAGCCAGAGGGGAGTTCTTAATTGAACAGATGGTGTTCCTCTTCTGAGGGGTCTAAAGGGGTTACAGCAGTAGTAGCAGAACATACAAACCCAGCCATTTGCATTTTTTTTGTATAAAGTGAGGTCTTCCTTTAAAACTAGGGGCCTAACAAACACTGCTGATAAAAATTCCCCTCCCCCTCCCCTCTCCTCCTGGAGAGGGGCAGTAACAGCTGACACTTATGTGTAATCAGGTTCTAACCTGAAGCTTAACACAGACGCTCTCAGTTCATATGCTGAAGACAGAAGTCTGTCACACTAAGAGACACAGGAGCGCTGGGCATGTAAAGGTGTGTAAACAGGCATTTCCAGCACAGGAAATATTATGGTACTCAGCATCAAAGGCTGATCCTTATGGTGACTTTGTTTTCTTTTGCTAAAACTATTGTTCAGCAAATACCATAATTTGTTAAAGTGCCTCTGTTGTGCTTAGCACATTTGATTTCCAGTGTACCACAAAGGTACCTAGGATTCCACCCCCAGGCGCTGGGAACTCCAGTCATACCTCCACACTGTCATCCTCTCCGGAGATAACTGACATGGCAAGCCAGGGTGAGTCATTGGAAGCAATTGGTGGTGCGATTGCTTCTCACACTTCAGCCCCTGTGTATGTGACTGTAGATGCATTCTCCTCTGCCCTGTTGGGCTTAGAAGGAAGATTAGCGGCTTTGATCGCATTCTCCATCCAAGAGGATAGGAAGCATGCTTGATCCCCCTCCCCCACCTCAAACCCCTTTTTCCAAGGGAACAGTGGGCACAGGATGAGGTGTTATCCTCAGGTGATCACAGGGAAAAACAAGCCAAATTTTCATCTGCGGAGGAAACAGTTGATGAACCTTATGCAACCTCACAATCTGACAGATTGATGGTACAAACTCTTACAGAGATGGTTCATTCCACTTTTTATACTACTCTTAACAGAGTAAGCTGAAAGTCCAGGTCCCTTCTTTGTTTTTTGTTTTTTTTAAACACCTTTTACAGCGCTTATTTATGCTGAATGGGATCATCTGGATAAGCATTTTTTCCCTCCAAAGAGTTTTTCAGTTCTCTATCATGGAGAAAAAATTCACAAAGGTTGGAAAGTACCAGCAGTAGACGCTGCGATTTCCAGCATCAATAAAGATGCATAATTGCAATGGCGCTATGTTTTGCCATAGATGCCATAAAAGACCTTATCCACCAGGCATCTCGCCTTGCGCTTGTGCTAAAACACATGCTTAGGACCCTGTGGTTAAAAGGGTTGGTCAGCCGAAGCATCTTGCAAAAAAGGGTGTCTGACTAGTTCCCTTTTCATTGGGGAAGGTTTGGTGAAATACATCCAAATGATTTCTAACAATAAAGCTCTTTTGTACAAAAGAAGGTATAAATGTCCTTTTATTTAAAGTGAAGCCACAACAGCTCACAGGTTAAGTACTCTGACGGCCAGTGCAGCCATGGGAGACTTCCTTACAGACATGGGTTCAGATCCACATGTCGGCGTTCACTAGTGAAGGAGCCAATCCTCACAGGTTAACTACTCTGACGGCCAGCGTAGCCATGGGAGGCTTCCTGAAAGATTTGGGACCTCGTCCTCACGTTGGCTCCTTGTCACCTTGGACAAGTCACTTAAATGGATTCCTTCCCCTGTGCAGGGGCAGCTGCCTCTAGGCAGCGGTGACGGCCTCCACCGTCAGACTCTAGGGCATAATTTCCAAGGAGTACTGCTCAGATCTGTGTGACTTCAAGGTAGTCCCTGCACTACTTTGGTACCACTTTGATGCGACTTGAGGTCCATAGACCTCTAGAATACACAGGCATTGTTTCCTGTCGTATCAAAATCGCGCCCCGACGTATTCACGGCGGCAAAAGATCACAGTAAAATCACGCAACTTTGGGGTTGCAATAGTGAAAACTGAGCCTAAGAGAAGAAAATATTCAGCCCCTGTATACAGGATTGAAAATGCGTTTTTCCTCTGCCCTGCAGGGCCTAGAAGGAAAATTAGCGACTTTAATCGCATCCGCTATCCAAGGATGGGAAGCGTGTTAGATCCCCCTCCCCCACCTGAGATCCCTTCTCAAGGGAACAGTGGGTAGAAGATGAAGGATTACCCTCAGGTAATCGGGAAGAAAGGCAAACCGAGTACTCCTCTGCAGAGGAGACAACTAGAGTTGAACTTTTTTCAGCCTCGCAATCTGAGAAATTGCTGGTACAAACCTCTTACAGAGATGATTTGTGCCTCTTTCAAGCTACCTCTAGTAGAGTCAGCTGATAGTTCTGTTTTTTCTTAGGTTCCTTGGAACCTTCACTGCCTTTTTCATGTGTTTCCTGTACATGTACAGAGCCACGCAGAAATTCAACAGATCCATTCTAGATCTAAAAGAATCTAAATCAGTTCCTGAAGAGCCGCTCCTTTCTATGGAGTTGATCAAGTCAGTAGTTTCTATCCTGCAAGGAGGAAAACGTCTGGCGCCTATCGGCATCAGGAATGCATATCTGCATGTCCATATATTTCCTGCTCACTAAAGGTTTCTGCGGTTCGAAGTAGAACAGCAGCATTTCAGTTTATAGCCTTGCTCTTCAGGCTAGCTACACTACCTCGAGTGTTCACAAAAGTGCTAGCCCCACCTGTAGCCAGGTCAAGGGCACAGGGCTTAAACAGTCTTGGCACACCTAGACGATCTATTGCTAATAGACCAATCGCTGTTCGGAGTAAGGTGTACGCATTACAACCAGTTACCTGGAAAGGTCTGGGTTGCGTTCTCAACCTAGTAAAGTCTCCATTAAAATCGCTAAAAAAGGGCTGCAGTATTTGGGTCTGATCATAGATACAGCCCAGAAAAAGGTCTCCATAAAAGAGTTGGTGCGGATGGTCAGGTCAAAAGGAGGTCCCTCCATTCGCCTTTGCATGAGGTTGTTAGAAAGGATGGTGGCTTCATTCGAAGCAGTTCCCTTTGCCCAGTTCCATTTGAGACTGTTGCAAAACAGTATTCTATTTGCTTGGAACAAAACGATCCAACCTTTGGACTTGCCAATGCGGGTGTCCCCAAGGGTGTCCCAAAGCCTCAATTGGTGGTTACTAAAGAATGTCCTAAAGGGTAAATCCTTCAGACCACTTATCTGGAAAGTGGTAATGACAGAGAAGACAACTGTCCAAGGACAGTGTTCAAGAACCGAAAGAGCCTTGCCCATCAACATCCTAGAGATTCGGGCAGTGCGTCTGGCTCTAAAAGCCTGGACTTCCATGTTAAGGGATTGTCCCGACAGGATCCAATCCGTCAATGCCAGTTGTGGCCTATACCAATCACCAAAAGGGGCACCAAGAATCTCTCAGTGCAGAGATAAGTGAACCATATTCTAACTTGGGCAGAAAGAAATATTCCGTGCCCATCAGCAGTCTTCATTCCGGGAATAGAGAATTGGCACGCGCACTACATGTGCCGCCAGCAGATTATTCCTAGGGGAATGGTCTATTCACCCCGACATGTTTCGGGCTGTTTGTCAAGGATGGGGGACTCCGGATGTAGATCTTCTAGCATCCAGTGCAACATAAAGTTAGTCAACTTTGTGTCCACAACAAAGGATCCATTCGCATGCAGAACAGATGCCTTGATACTGTGGGATCAGCTTTTACTGATCTATGCATTTCCCCCTATTCAGTTGCTGCCTTGACTTCTTTGCAGGATCAAGCTAGAAAGAAAACCAGTAATTCTGGCAGCACCAGCATGGCCCAGAAGGTCATGGTATGCAGAGGTCGTAAAGATGGCAGTGGAGGATCTGTCCCTTCCACTAAGGCCAGACCTGCTCTCACAGGGACCGATATTCCATCCTACTTTACGAATGCTAAATTTAACGGCCTGGCTATTGAAACCCACATTCTGAAAAGACGTGGGCTTTCCAGGGCAGTTATTTCTACTTTAATTAATGCTAGGAAGCTAGCTTCTAGAACATTATATTAGAGTCTGGAAAGCTTATGTTTCCTGGTGTGAATCCAAGGGTTGGCACCCTCGGAGATATATTATAAGCAGAATTCTTGCCTTTCTACAAGTAGGCGTAGAGATGAAGTTGGCCCTGAGTACTATTAAGGGCCAAGTCTCAGCCTTATCAATTTTATTTCAAAGACCACTTGCTACGCATTCTTTAGTCCGGGGTTTCATGCGAGGAGTGATGCAGGTTATTCCGCCAGTTAAATCACCCTTAAGCCCTTGGGACTTGAATTTAGTTTTGTCAGTGTTACAAAAACCGCCATTCGAACCATTACAGCATGTTCCCTTAGTCCTTCTGACTAGGAAGCTTATATTTTTGGTTGCTATATCCTCAGCAAGGAGGGTTTCAGAATTGGCTGCTTTTTCCTGTAAAGAGCCATATTTGGTTATTCATGAGGACAGAGTGGTGTTGAGCCCTCGTCCAGGTTTTTTTTACCAAAAGTGGTCTCAGGTTTCCACCTGAACCAAGATATTGTCCTGCCGTTTTTTTCCAAAACCATGTTGGTTATTCACTAGGACAGAGTGGTGTTAAGCCCTCGTCCAGGCTTTTTGCCAAAAGTGGTTTCAGGCTTTCATCTGAATGAAGATATTGTCCTGCCATCGTTTTTTCCAAAACCATGTTCCAAAGAAGAAAAGTCACTACATTGTCTTGATGTGGTGAGAGCAGTGAAGATCTATTTAAAGAAAACTGCTCAGATTCGTAAGACTGATGTCTTATTTATTCTGCCAGAGGGTCCTAAAAAAGGACAGGCAGCGTCAAAATCCACTGTGGCTAAGTGGATTCGGCAGGTTATAATTCAAAATTATGATTTAAAGGGAAAGATTCCCCCTTTTTAAGTTAAGGCGCACTCTGCCAGAGCGGTTGGTGCTTCTTGGGCAGTGCGTCACCAGGCCTCCATGTCTCAGATCTGCAAGGCCGCGACTTGGTCTTCAGTGCATACATTTACAAAATTTTATCAAGTAGATGTAAGATGGAATGAGGATATCGCCTTCAGGCGCAGTGTGCTGCAGGCAGCAGTATAATTCCTCAAGGTCTGGGGGTGCCCTACGGGTTGTGTCTCCCTCCCCTCAAGTAGCATTGCTATGGGACATCCCACCAAGTAATTACTTGAGGCTCTGTGTCCTATGATGTACGATAAAGAAAATAGGATTTTTAAAACAGCTTACCTGTAAAATCCTTTTCTTGGAGTACATTGTAGGACACAGAGCTCCCGCCCCTCTGTTTTATGAGGTGAAAGTATATTGCTTATATTGCTTGGCTACAAAAACTGAGGACTCCTGGAAGGAGGAGGGGTTATATAGGTGAGTCAACTTCCTGTATTGGTTATACCAGTGTCAACACCTGAAGGTAGGCCCATAACCCACCAAGTAATTACTTGAGGTTATGTGTCCTATGATGTACTCCAAGAAAAGGATTTTACAGGTAATCTGTTTTAAAAATCCTATTTTTCTACAGCTTACCTGTAAAATCCTTTTCTTGGAGTACATCACTGGGATCTTCATTGCTTGCTACAAAAACTGAGGTACTTCCTGTATAGGAGGGGTTATATGGGGGGAACTTCCTGTCTATTGGTTGACAGTGTCCATTCACCTGTAGGTGGCGTATAACCCAGATAGTCATTATTATGGTGCTCTGTGTCCCATGATGGACTCCAAGAAAAGGATTTTACAGGTAAGCTGTAGGAAAAATCCATTTTTTGGTGGTATTTGATCACCTCTGGGATTTTTTTTTTTCGATTATAAATGAAAAAAGACAGAACATTTTGAAAAAAAATGATCTTTTCCACTTTTTGTTATAAAAGAAAAATCCAGTAAACTCAGTTTTAGTCCTACATTTAGGCCAAAATGTATTCAGCCACATGACTTGGGTAGAAAAAATTTCAATAAGCGTATATAGGTTTGCACAAAAGTTATAGTGTCTTCAAACTTACATTTACTGGAATTTTCACAGCTTTTGGTTTGACTGCCTATCTCATTTCTTGAGGTGCTAAAATGGCAGGGCAGTACAAACCCCTCCAAATTACCCCTTTTTGAAAAGTAGACACCCTAAGGAGTTTGCTGAGAAGCATGTTGAACCCATTTAATATTTAATTTTTTGTCACAAGTGATTGAAAAAAAAAATAAAAAAATGTAATGATATATAGCTCACACATGCCCTGGGTATATGTGGAATTAAACCCCGAAATACATTCTGCTGCTTCTCCTGAGTATGGGGATACCACTTGCGGGAACCTAGCTGCATACAGGCCCCGAAAACCAATCACCGCCTTCAGGATTTCTAAGGGCGTAAATTTTCGATTTTACTCCTCACTACCCATCACAGTTTTCGAGACCATGAAATGCCCAGATAGCACCCCCCCCACCCCCCCCCCCCCCCCCAAATGACCCCATTTTGGAAAGTAGACATCCCAAGCTGTTTGCTGAGAGGCATGGTTGAGTATTTTGCAGATCTCATTTTTTGTCACAAAGTATTTCAAATTGAAAAAAAAAAAAAAAAAATTTCCTTTTCTTTCTTCATTTTCCAAAACAAACGAGAGCTGCAAAATACTCATCATGCCTACAGATTAAAATGTTGCAAATTTTATTTTCACAAAGTATTTGCGCAGCGATTTTTCAAATGCAATTTTTTTGGGGAAAAAAAAACTTTTTTGAATCTTAATGCACAAAAAACACTATATTGCCCAAATGTTTGGTGAAATATAAAAGATGATCTTATGGCGAGTACATAGATACCAAGCACGACATGCTTTAAAATTACGCACACCCATGCAGCGACGACAAACTATATACATTTTCAAAAGCCTTTACAGGTTACCACTTTAGATTTACAGAGAAGATCTACTGCTAAAATTACTGACCTCGATCTGACATTCGTGGTAATACCTCACATGCATGGGGCAATTACTGTTTACATACGACACAAGACCGACATTTACATTCACCTTTGCACTTGTGCACAGGGGGCAGGGGTGTTTTAATTTAATTAATTTTTTTAATTATTCATTTTGCTTTTTATATTATTTTTACTCCACTGTCCCTTTTCATTTTTGTATTCATTTTTTTATAACTTTTATTGTCACAGGGAATGTAAATATCCCCTATTATAGCAGAATGTAGTGACAGGTACACTTTTTATTAATTTGGAGTCTATTAGACTGTAGATCTCTCCTCAGCTCTTAAAGCATCTGACCACACCAAGATCGGTGTGAGAGGAGGCTTTCGCAATTTCCCGATGGCGCTGTTTATAGCCGGCGAAACCGAAGTCATGAAATGCTCATAGCTTCCAGTTTCTTAGGCCATGGAGATGATTCTAGTCTCTGATCAGCTGGCAGAACCACCAGCTGTATTCTTGGGTTCCCCGAGATCGGTGGTATGCCCACCATTAGAATACCGCCCTGCATCCACCCACTTCTAATGATGGGCATACATACAATGCTCTTTTTTTTTTATTAGTTCAGCACAACAGATTCCTCCATTCACATCGATCGATGTGGATGAAGAAATCTCTTCCAAGAAAGTTAAATAAAAATATATGCCAAAGCATAGGGGCAATATGCTTCGGCATATGTGTTCTTTTTTTTTTTTTTTTTTTTTTTTTTTAACTATGGCGGTGAAATCCCCTCCTACAGCGCTGGAGTCACTGATTTACGTATCGTGAGAGCAAACCCTGTTGCTGCCAAAATAAATCAGTGCTGCAGCTGGATAGCGTACCTGCAAAGCAAATAATGGTAACAATAAATCACAGTATCAATAAAACATTAACTCAATAAAACAACTTTTTTTTTTTTATTGCAATCTGTGCCAAAAAAAGAGTAAAAAATACAGTGGGGACGGAAAGTATTCAGATCCCCTTAAATTTTCCACTCTTTGTATTGCAGCCATTTGTTAAAATCATTTAAGTTCATTTTTTTTTACTCATTAATGTACACACAGCACCCCATATTGACAGAAAAACAGAATTGTTGACATTTTTGCAGACTTATTAAAAAAGAAGAACGGAAATATCACATGGTCCTAAGTTATTCAGACCCTTTGCTCAGTATTTAGTAGAAGCACCCTTTTGATCTAATACAGCCATAAGTCTTTTTGGGGAAGATGCAACAAGTTTTTCACACCTGGATTTGGGGATCCTCCGCCATTCCTCCTTGCAGATCCTCTCCAGTTCTGTCAGGTTGGATGGTAAACATTGGTGGACAGCCATTTTTAGGTCTCTCCAGAGATGCTCAATTGGGTTTAAGTCAGGGCTCTGGTTGGGCCATCCAAGAACAGTCACGGAGTTGTTGTGAAGCCACTCCTTCGTTATTTTAGCTGTATGCTTAGGGTCATTGTCTTGTTGGAAGGTAAACCTTCAGCCCAGTCTGAGGTCCTGAGCACTCTGGAGAAGGTTTTCGTCCAGGATATCCCTGTACTTGGCCGCATTCATCTTTCCCTCGATTGCAACCAGTGGTCCTGTCCCTGCAGCTGAAAAACACCACCACAGCATGATGCTACCACCACCATGCTTCACTGTTGGGACTGTATTGGACAGGTGTTGAGCAGTGTCTGGTTTTCTCCACTCATACCGCTTAGAATTAACGCCAAAAAGTTCTATCTTGGTCTCATCAGACCAGAGAATCTTATTTATCACCATCTTGGAGTCCTTTAGGTGTTTTTTAGCAAACTCCATGCAGGCTTTCATGTGTCTTGCACTGAGGAGAGGCTTCCATCGGGCCACTCTGCCATAAAGCCCCGACTTGTGGAGGGCTGCAGTGATGGTTGACTTTCTACAACTTTCTCCCATCTCCCGACTGCATCTCTGGAGCTCAATAAATATATGAATATATGATGATGATAAATCAAAAAATGTTCTGGGACATTAAAAATGATAAAAACGATGGAGAAGTCCATATAATGATGTATTAGTCCTCTTCTCATCGGGCAACTAACTCAATGGTAATATTCTCAAAGTGTTGCTCTTATATATAGACTAGGTTGCCCGTAAAACTTGATGAAAAAGGGGAGAAATATATGTCATCCACAAGTGAGCTTACAGAACTCTCACCTCCAATCCTTAGACAATCAACATGTAGGTATTTGGATGCTTTTCTGCTATTCTGATAATGGCCACCAGGGTGTACTCCGTCCCAGTATAGATAGTGCCTGTACAGATATTCGGTATCCGGATCTATACACCTCCGTGATATGTATTTCACACAGGGGGGAGGAAGAAGAAGAAAGACCTCCTATGGTGTAGTATATCAACATAATGTACCAATTTATTAAAAACAAATTTGAGTCTTACATAAATAATAAACTATAAAAGCAGGATTGAAACAGTGTGGCGTTAATGCGCCGTTCTTACGTCACTTCCGCTATCGAGTAACGTCCACTCCCGGCCACTCCCTACGTGTTATGTCATCCACGTGACTTCATTAGTATAATTACATTATTGTAACTATAAACAACGTTCCAGCTTAGGGTCTCACAAAATGTGATGGCCATCTAACCTCTTTTGAGACCCTGTGTGAAAGTGTGCCCTAGGACAGTGCCGTGCTGTACCCTATGCTAATAAGCCACTAATGTGTGGTAGCCATGGAAACCGTCCCCGATGCAGAGACCAGATTCCGCAGGACAGGAGGAATAATAAAAGTGTGTGTCACGCCTATATCCACTTTTTTTACAGACACAACGTCATCTTTGGGGTGTTCTTTGGGTAGAGGTACCATGGAGGACATCCAGAAAATGCCTCTCATGCTGGCTCACTGCATTTGGATCGGGAAGTTGGACCACAGCACCGTCTGGAAACACATAGGCTGTGATGATCTCTTCCTGGAATTTTAGGAAGGATCCAGTTTGCTTTGTATAGCACATAAGCTTTCAGCATAGCCAATTGGAATACGTATACAGACACTTTTTTTTATACCAGCGTCTGGTCTTACAGGCAATTGTGTATCGGCGCCATCATCTGGCCATTGAAGTCCACCCCTCCCATGTTAAGGTTGTATTCGTGGACACAGAGGGGCTTCTCAACACCAGTCGCTGTTGTAATTTGGGCTCTGCGTGAATGGAGGACAGAACAAAAACATTCCGTGTGTCACTTCACTGCAAGCAATTTATTACACTTCAAGCAGGCTCTCTCCCCCCATCTAAGTCGGGATCCTACAAGCCGTTGGGGGAAACCCCAGTGATTAGATCGCACGGTGCCACATGTGCCAATTCCAAAATCAAAAAGGTGACTAAAAAGTGTAACGCTTGTGTAATAATTGTCCACGTACAAGTGGTACCTCTTTCCGAAAAAGGGTTAACACCAAGTCGCAAACAATCTTACCGCTGCTCCGTATGTAGTCCGGGAAGTCACGGGGCTCCACGCTGCTTTCTTTATTCCCTCGTAAACCAGAAAACTATATGTATAGCCTGTGGCCCTGTCACAGAGCTTATACATCTTGATCCCATATCTGGCATGCTTGCTGGGGAGAAACTGTTTGATAGCAAGGCAGCCAGAAAACGTAATCAGGGACTCCCCAACGCAGACAACTTGATTGGGAATAAACAAGGCTGCAAATTGTTGGTTTAAGTGTTTACGAGAAGCTGAATTTTGTGGAGTCGATCATATTCAGGGTCAGTCCGAGGACGACAGAGTTCATTGTCGTTGAAGCGCATGAACCTCAATATTTGCTCGTATGTAGTCCTGCTCATAGAAGCCGAAAACAAGGGTATATGGTGAATTGGGTCAGTGGACCAATATGACCGCAACTCACTCTTTTTAGTAATGCCCATGAGGAGGGATAGTCCCAGAAAGGTCTGAAATTCGGGAACTGTTATAGGTTTCCAGCTAAATTCTCTGGTAAGGGTCAAATTTGGATTTGCAGCGATTAATTGACCAGTGTATAAATGGCTTTGGTCCACAATAGATCTGTACAGATCTTCCGTGCAAAACAGCTCGTAAATGTCAAGGGTACCAAAATCCGCTGTTTCCACCTGAATTCTGGATTGGCCATGAATGGGGAAAGTACGGGTGCTGCAGAAGTGGTGGGCTGCCAATCAGGATTTGCAGACACATACGAAAAGGCACTATGGGCTCTATGGGCCTGTCTTTGTAATCTTAGTGGCTGCGGGGCACTACTTGAACTCCACTTATGGGACTCACCACGTCACCAAGTGTTACTGCAGTGCTGGTTTGTCTACGACCAAGACTTACTAGGTCGCTGGTGCTTGCCAGTACTGGCTCTCTGCTCCATACAAGAACCATACAGTTGTTGCACCTCAGCAACAGAAGAACGGGGTCGGGTACGCCTGACCTTAGCAGGGACCACTACTCCGTCGTCAGAGTTATCTGTCAGGGTGCCGCTACTCTCTACAGGTTTGTATACTGAGCCTGAATCTGACAGTGAGGCTTCCCCTTCGCTCTCATCTGTCATGCTCAGTATCATGTAGGCCTCTTCACTAGTGTACCTCTGTTTGGACATTTTGGCCACTAAATTTAAAGGGAAAAGCTAGTGCGACTCACAGGTAAAAGAGCACCTGGTTGTCAGTGACTGCTTGAATTGCTACAATAAAATTAACTGGTAGTGCTAGCAGGGACAAGGCGTGACTCTAACGCTGCAGTTTTGTGTGCTGTGTTTTGTAAGTGACAGTGATCTATTGATCCTACGCTTGGGTGGGCTGGGCAGAGAGGCTAAACGCAGGTGCTGGCAGGTGTCTGGGCTGCTCCTGCTAACACCACGTTTTTGGGAACATTATACTACTGGGAACGCTAGTATAGATCTGATTAGATCAAAGATATTGATCTGTTTAAACACTATTCTAGTAAGGGAGGTGTATGGTGTGTGCATGTGTGTTAGTGCTACTGGCAATCAAAGGGTTAAAATCTGAGGCTGTCTGGGATTGAAGCTAACTGATGCTGACACCTAAGTCACGCTAACTAGCTAACCTGTGACACTAATACAGAGATCAGAAAAAAAGATCTGTACACTATACTAATGCTACTGTGACAGGGAGTGAAAGGGTTAACTGTGGGTGATCAAGGGGTTAAACAGTTATTAGGGACTATATGGGATGTGTCCTAAACCTATCTGGGCCTACCACTAACTGTCACTAACTGCCCTAACGCTGTTTAGTGTCACAAGTGACACCAGTACAGTGATCAGTGAAAAATATGAAAACTGCACTTGGCGACACTGTGACAGGGAGTGAAAAGGGTTAACTGGGGGGGAGGGGCGGCGATCGGGGGGCTAAAAGGGTGCCTATATGTCCTGGTGTTAGAGTAGTGCTTGGTGTACTCAGACTGGAACCGAAAAGGGCTCCACGAGGGGAGATGACATCATTTTCTCTGCCTGTGTTTACATTACACAGGCAGAGGAGGCATTTCATTCGCCTGAACCGTTCAGCAGGTCCAGGCCAGAAATCATTGACCTGGGCCTGTAGATTGTTCTGTTCTTTAGAAAATACTACCCGCGGGCGCGAGCGATGTACACCTACTGCGATTCGCGCAGCGGAGCCAATCTGCCGCAGTTTAACTGCACTGGCTGGTCGGCAACTGGTTAATATAATTTGAATTCCTACAGACCTCATTCACATGGCAAAGAAGTGCAGGTGTTGCAAGAATCTAGCATTTATTTCTGCGGCTTGATGTAAAGTACAGGTGGATAAGGACAGTTGTGGCCACTGTGCAGACTAACAGTGGTTGTAAATGTATACATCCAGTCAGAAGAATCAGAAGGATTCTTTTCACGCCTTGCACTTTGCCATGTAAATAAGACCTTTTAGTTAAATCTTCAGTGCACACAGTTTGATACGATCAATTTGATCTTATGATGGAACTTTCTACATATTTATTTGGGAACAGTTGAGCTGACTATACACTGAGATATATATATATATATATATTTTTTTTTTTTTGCAGGCTGACAAATAATAATAACAAAAATAATCAATTCCTCTATCCACACTTAAGCTAACAGTGCAGTGGAGGGATGCCCACCTGCTGGGCTGTTGTATTCTGCAGCCTGTGGCTGTCAAAATACCTAAACAGTGGCTGCATCTGATTTGGATTTAGCTGCTGTCCAGCTGAGAATTTTCCACGTGACTCTTTTGATTTTTCTATTAAGATGAACAGGAGGGGCCCGACAAGGCCACCCACTAAGCAAAATTTGGCTGGTTTATCAGTGATACCAAACATACAATTGGGTTAATTTACTAAGGCAAATCTGCTGTGCACTACAAGTGCACTTGGAAGTGCAGTCGCTGTAGATCTGAGGGGGACATGCAAGGAAAATCAAAAACAGCATTTTTGCTTACACATGATTGGATGATAGAAATCAGCAGAGCTTCCCCTCATTTCAGAGCTTCCCCTCATTTCAGAGCTTCCCCTCATTTCAGAGCTTCCCCTCATTTCAGAGCTTCCCCTCATTTCAGAGCTTCCCCTCATTTCAGAGCTTCCCCTCATTTCAAAGCTTCCCCTCATTTCAAAGCTTCCCCTCAGATCTACAGTGTCTGCATTTACAGTGCACTTCCAAGTGCACTTGTAGTGCACAGTGGATTTGCCTTTAGTAAATTAACCCCATTGTTTCATTTACATTATTCCTTGTCTTTCTGTATGTCGATGATGGCACTGTAATAATTATATTTAAAAAATTGAGGTACCTTATTTCCCTAATGTACAGCTGTCACATGACCCAGCTCTTTCCAAGCCCGTCTATAAGGAAACCGTGGCTGGAGGAGCTTCTAGTCATGTGCTACTGGTCTCATGTTCATAATAAACATACACAGCCTTTGTGCTACAGAGTAAAATTAAGTTATATCAATAAACTGTTTTAAATTGTCATACAAATATTTGTATGTATTTATCAGCGTATAACACTCACTTTTTCACCATGAAAATCGGGTGCAAATAGCGCGTGTGTGTTATACGCCAATACTTTGATTTTAGCTGCCAGGGGAGAGGGAAGGGGGGGGGGGGGGAGCGCCTTCAGATTACATCCAGTGAGAATCTCCTGTATGCTTGACGGCCTCTGTAATAGGAAGTCCTGTCTCTTGGGCCGCCATTGGACCACTGTTCTGTCTATCATAGGAGACTCTTACTGTATGTAATCTGTCGGTGCTCGTCCTGCCCTCCTCCCTGTCCCCTCTAGGCTGCAGATGGGCATCGATCAGGCTGCACTGCTGGCAATGGTGAGGCTACTGCATTGATGGCAATGGTGAGGCTGCTGCAGTGATGGCAATGGTGAGGCTGCTGCAGTGATGGCAATGGTGAGGCTGCTGCAGTGATGGCAATGGTGAGGCTGCTGCATTGATGGCAATGGTGAGGCTGCTGCATTGATGGCAATGGTGAGGCTGCAAATGGGCACTGACTCTTATTTTGCTTCAAAGTTCCTTATTTAAAAATTTTTTTTTCCCCTGAAACTCCCCTCTTAAAATAAATGTGCGTGTTATACGCCGATAAATACGGTATATATTAAAATTAAATTTTATATATATATATATATATATATAATCTTGTATGTATTGTATATATTTTTTCTCCCTTCGTCTTTCAGGACAGCACCTGGAGAGAGCGCAGCTCCACCCACTTTTCCCAGGAAACACTGCAGTCAGTTTTTCTTTAAAGACCGGACGCTTCCATCATGGCCTCAGTTGTAGTGTTTCTTCCGCCATGGTGGAAGCGCTGCAGGGAGCCAGGGGTGTGCTACACTTTCTCCAGGTGGGGAGAGTATGAGGCATACTGGTTTTCGTGTTCATGTTTGTTTGCAGGCCAGCCCAGCTTCCTCCCTTACGTATGCTGGATGCTCCGGTGTCCTCTCTTCTTCATATCCGGCGAGGGTCAGGCTGCTGGGGATCCCCACTCCTTTAGACCGGCGGCTAGGCTAAGGAGCGGCGTCTTCTTCTCCCCCTAAGCCTCAGCCTTCCGGGTTCCGGTGGCGAGCGCGTCACTACGGCCGGGGGCGGGACTTCTAGCGGTGTAACGCGGCTTCCGGTTCCGGCCGCTGGAACGCAGGAGTGGACGGCCTCTTCTGGCTGACATAATTTCCGGCCCTCGCAGCCGCGTGCGGACCGGGAAACTTGAAATAAAAGCACCAAACGCCATTTGTGAGTCCTGGCAGCATGGAGGAGAACCAACGGCGGTGGCAGGAGCCACGTAAGTCAGCCAAGCCCAGGTAACCGGGGACACCGGTTTCTGTATCTTACTCTATGGGCATGTATTATTTTCCCTCTTTAAATTCTGGGAATTTAGGAGCCTGCAACACTCTTCCTGTTTGCTAAATCAGGAAGTATGTGTGTTCATTTGTGGTAAAGTGAATCTGTGGGGGGATTTACTGGCTGATCTCAAAAAGAGGGGTTAAAGGGTGAGCTCCTCTATTTTCTTCAGCATGCTATGTTTTTTTTGTGTGTTTCTATATTTTGAAGAAAGGATAAAAAACATATGGTTATTTTTGTGTATTTCAGAAAGCTAAAGAAAAGACCAAACATACCTCTCCTCCTGTTAAAAGGAGATGTAAAAATGTGTTAAGAGAGTCTTGGACAAAGGTATTATGCAGGGCCTGCATTGCAGACTTAGTTAAGGAGGAAATCACTCTGACTACACCTGCGTCCCAGCAAGGAGAATTATTGAACTCCTCTAGAAAAGAATTGGCGGATAAATTTGAGACATTCAGGTCTTATCTTGATAAACGCCCAGCTGCAGGTAGCAGTACAGTACCTCGTTCTCATGCATCTGTTTCTGCATCCAGAGGGGGCAGTGACTCAGAAGATGAAGAACGTAGCGTTGTTACAGACTCTGAGGAAGAAGTGGATAAAGAGAAAGAATCTTCTTCTTCTCGCTACAAATTATCCCTAGAGGAGGTGGATGACCTTTTGAAGACCATCCACACAACCCTAAACATTACAGAGGATAAAACCCTATTGTCGTTGCATGACAAAATGTTTCAAGGCATGGGTGAGGTAAAGCACAGAGTGTTTCAGGTGCATACGTTTCTGTCGGAAACTATAAAAAGGGAATGGAAGGACCCAGAGAGGGCCCCTTTCTTTTCTAGATCCCTCAAACGCAGGTTTCCCTTTGAAGAGGATAGCTCCCAGGTCTGGAACAAAAAGCCAAGGCTGGACGCAGCTTTCTCTCAAGTGTCGAGGAACACTGACCTTGCGTTTGAGGATATGGGTATCCTAAAGGATTCCATGGATAAAAGGGCTGACTCCCTATTAAAGAAAGCTCGGGATTCCACCCTAACAAATTTGAAGCCAGCCATGGCCTCAACCGTTGTGGCCAGGAACTTAGAGCATTGGCTGGAACAGCTAAAAGCTCATATCGAGGCAGGAACTCCCCGTAAGGATCTTTTAGATACACTACCTATACTACTGAAGGCAGTAGGATACATAGCAGACGCTTCAGCTGAATCAGTAAAAATGTCAGCCAGATCCTCTGCGTTAATAAATTCAACCCGTAGAGCCCTATGGGTCAAGACATGGACCGGGGATACAGCCTCAAAGTCCAAGTTATGTGGTCTACCCTTTGAGGGAGATTTGGTTTTTGGCCCGGGTCTTGAAGCCATACTTGAAAGAATGGCTGACAAGAAAAAGGCCTTCCCTATAAAGAAAAAGGTGATCCCTCAAGGCAATAAAAATTTTCGTCCTTTTCGGAAAACCCTAGACACAAAAAGAGACAGGTTATAAAAGACCATGGAGGTGTCAGAGGAAGGGGCAAGTCGGGGGTACTATTTCGCCCCCCCCCCACCCCAAATGCAAAGAGCCAGTGACTGTCCTCCGGCTGTGGGAGCAAGGTTACAAACCTTCTTCTCACAGTGGCAGATGATAACAGACAGTCCGTTTATCCTCAAAACGATAATAGAGGGTTACAGACTGGAATTCTCCCAACCCCCACCTGTTCGTTTTTACGTAACCCAGGCTCCCCGAGACCCAGAGAAATCTGCAGCAATGACAACAATCCTACAGGAGTTAGTTCAACAGAATCATAAGTGTTCCTCCCAAAGAAGTGGAACAGGGGTGCTATTCACACATATTTCTGGTAAAGAAGCCTTCGGGCAAATTCAGATTAATTCTGAACCTGAAGATTCTCAACAGATCTATCAGGTACAAGAAATTCAAAATGGATACAATCTTTTCAGTAAAGGGTCTCCTGACCCCAAACTGATTTATGGCATCCATAGACCTGAGGGATGCATATCTTCATGTGCCTATAGCACCAGCATCTCAAGAGCACCTCAGATTTGCGATCAGGAGGGGAGAGTCTATCCTACATCTTCAGTTCAGAGCTCTCCTTTTCTGTCATCCTCTCTGAGGATATTCACAAAGATCTTAGCAGAGGCCTTAGCCCCACTCAGAATAGAGGGAATCTCGATTGTCCCATATTTAGACGATCTTCTAATATTTGCCAAGACAAGGGATATGTTAGGGAAGGAGCTGAAAAGGACAAAGAGACACCTGGAGAGTCTCGGCTGGATAATAAACAAGGAAAAATCAAACATGATTCCATCGCGGATAATAAAATTCCTGGGTTATACTATCGTTTCCATACAGGAGAGAATCTTCTTCCCCGAGGAAAAGATAGAAAAACTTCAGAATGCGGTAAAAAAGACCCAGACAAACCTGCCAATTTCCATCAGGGCAGCTATGTTTGTCTTGGGGCTCCTTACTGCATCAATATCAGCAGTACAGTGGGCATTTTTCCACGCAAGGGATCTCCAGCAGGCAATCCTGAGAAATTGGTCCTATGGAGAGTCCCTGGAAAAAATGATAAAAATGCCCCCTCAAGTTCAGAGGAAGCTCTGGTGGAGGAGGAGCCACTCAAATCTGGACAGGGGCCTGCTCTGGTGTTTCCCCCTGGAGAGGGAACTAAGGGCTATTCTCCTAGGACTATGGGCTTTCGAGAGACTAGTCCAGGGTCACCATGTCCAAGTTTTATCGGACAACGCCACAGCAGTGGCATATATAACAAGGCAAGGAGGCACGAGAAGCAAGGTCTTGCTAGCCTCGTCCCTTCAGATTCTATCCTGGGCAGAAAACAACCTGAGGTCCCTAACAGCAGTGCACTTAAAGGGAGATCTGAATCTAGTAGCAGAATTTTCTGAGCAGAGAAAGGATACTAGAAGCAGAGTGGAGTCTAAACACAGAGGTATTCCAAAAATTAACAGAGAAATGGGGAGCTCCTCAAATAGATCTGTTCGCATCCCAGAAGAATTCAAAGGTGAAACCCTATTTATCACTAAACAGGCAAGATCAAGCAAGAGGATTGGATGCGCTAGCACAACCGTGGAACTTGTGCTACGCCTTTCCCCCAAATGATCCCTTTGGTTTTAAAGAAACTTCAAAAAGAGACCACGAGTATGATTCTAGTGGCTCCCTTTTGGCCCAAAAGGGCTTGGTTTGCAACTATACAAAGGATGGTGGTGGAACCTCACTGGGTTCTTCCACTTCGAAAGGATCTCCTAACCCAGGGACCCCTTCAGCATCCAAATATCGATCACCTCAAATTGACAGGGTGGTTACTGAAGAGCAGATCCAAAAAAGAAAAGGCCTCTCAGATAAACTAGTCTTGACCCATTTAAGTAGCTGAAAAAAGGTTACCAGAGCTATTTATTTCAAGACGTGGAAGCGGTTTAGTTCCTGGTGTTTGACTAAAAAATTCTCACCACAGGAAAAGCTTTCAGTATTAGAGTTTCTCCATGAAGGAATGGAGATGGGTTTGGCAGCCAGTACCCTAAAACTCTAAGTGGCCGCCTTATCGGTTTTTCTTGAGAGAAGGGTCAAGACTATCTCAAGAGCCGCTTATAATTAGATTTTTCAAGGCATTGGCCAGAGCTAGGCCAATACCTTTTTAATTTTTAATTTTTTCCTAAATGGGACTTATCATTGGTTCTACAAGGCTTGATCAAAAGACCTTTTGAACCTCCAGAGGAAGCGACAATAAAATTATGGTCGCTCAAACTAGTTCTTTTAGTAGCAGCTACCTCAGCTATAAGGGTAAGCGAGTTGCAAGCTCTATCTATACTAGAACCTTTTTGCTATATATTTCCAGACCGGGTAGAGCTAAAAACTGACCCTGGTTTTCTGCCTAAAGTTGGAACAGCTTTTCATAGGGCACAAGAAATAATTCTACCTACCTTTTGCCCTACACCATCCAACTCTAAGGAGAAGTCTTTCCATACTCGGGACGTGAAAAGGTGTTTACTACACTATTTAGAAATCACGAGAGAGTTCAGAAAATTCAGTTTGCTGGATCACGTAAAGGATATAGTGTTTCCAAAAACACTATAGGTAGATGGCTGAGAATGGCAGTGAAGCCTATAGAGCTTCAGGGCTAGATCCTCCCACTGGGGTAATGGCCCATTCAACAAGGGCAGTAGCAACGTCCTGGGCGGAAAGAGCAGGGGCTTCTCCGGGTCGGATCTGTAAAGTGGCCACGTGGACAAGTTTCTCCACCTTCACCCGCCACTACAGGTTGGACTTGCTATCAGCATCGGAACAATCGTTCGGCAGGAAAGTCCTGCAGGCGGTGGTCCCACCCTAGAGTAAGTACTCTCTTATCTCCAGGTGCTGTCCTGAAAGACGAAAGGAGAAAAACCCTAGTTAGACTTACCGGTAACGGTATTTCTACGAGTCTTTCAGGACAGCGCCGATGACCCGCCCTAATTGTTTTATAAAATGTGGTGTTATTGCTATGTTTTGCTTATCTAATTTCAGAATGGCTGGAGGTACTCTGTGAACAACTGAGGCCATGGTGGAAGCGTCCGGTCTTTAAAGAAAAACTGACTGCAGTGTTTCCTGGGAAAAGTGGGTGGAGCTGCGCTCTCTCCAGGTGCTGTCCTGAAAGACTCGTAGAAATACCGTTACCGGTAAGTCTAATTAGGGTTTTTTTGTTTTTTTTTTGCAATAACATGGTATGGGTGGATTTTTACCAGTCACAGGCTATGTGATGCCGCTCCCTCCAGCCTTTATCTTAGAATAACAGGGAGGTGAAACCTCCATCAACCAACATGTAATAACTCACCCACATTGTGTTTAGCTGGTTAGTGGGCATGGAGGAGGGAGGGAGTGCACTGTAATTTATGTTGGAGTGTATACGCCTAAGTGTGTGACTTTATAGTCACATGGGCTGCTCAGATATGATACAGTAGTAATGGGGTATATGGTGCAATGAGTGTTTATACATAAATGTCTATGCAGAACAGCAGAAAGTTCATGGAATCTACTTGGAGCATTCAGGGTAACTTTCTGTTGATCTCAATGCACCAGATGCAGCACCTCTGAAGAGACTGAAGTATCTCTAGGCAAACAGGGAGAACATCAGTGTGCAATCTGAGTGTAGTATTTAACCACTTAAGGACCGGAAGGATTTGCCCCTTTAATGACCAGGCTGTTTTCCCCCGTTTGTCTTTCAGGACAGCTACCATAGAGAAACACTGGCTCCTCCCCTCTCAGGAAACACAGCCTTTCAATTCAAGATTTAAACCTCACCGTCCCGCCGGCCCCTCAGTTATGGTGTTTCCTCCGGAGGGGAGCTATTGCTATGGAGTTATGGTGTTTCCTCCGGAGGGGAGATATCACTATGGAGCCGGGGCTGAACAGCCGGGGAGGCTGAGGCTGGATGTTACCTGAGAAGGGGGAGACGGTGGTCTCTCTCTCTCTAATGTGCTGCCTGGTGGCTAGAGTGCCCGGGTTGGCAGCTTTCGGTGCACTCCAGCTTCTCCTGGGGAAGGAGTTAGACTGGGGAGGACCGCTTCTCTTCCGCCCAGGGGGGCGCTGCGGGAGGTGCGCCAGGTCCCCCCTGTAATGCAGCCAGCATTGGAGCTAAAGGCCGGGCCGGACAACAGGTGACGTCAGTTCCAGTGGGGGCGGATGCCGGATCTGCGTCTTCCGGTTCCGGATGTGGCTTATGAGAACGGACGGACGAACGAGCGCTCAGCTGGTGCGGCCTGTTCGTTCGTTGTGCAGACAGCTATCAGATGCACTTTTGACCATCCATCCTCAGCGGGACATGTCGGAGGCAGAGGCTTCACGGGCAGCTCCTGGAGAGAACAGTACCAGCCACTCTAAGGTAAGAGGAACCCTGGGGTGGTGTTCCCTTACCTATTCCCGTTGGCTCCACAGGTGTTTCCCCTTCCTGGTGGTCGGTGGGGAAGGAGAGTGCATCTGGGACCCTGGTGGTGGTTGGTCCTGGGGGGGCACTCCTGGTGGTCCTCTGTGGTAGCACTGGTGGGCTTTAACATTTATGGCTGCTCTCTCTTTCTGTGTTTCAGAAAGCAACAGACAAAAACAAGTCGCCCCACGGTTCTAATAAGAAATGTCCCTCATGCAGAGTCACCATGGGGGATTCTTGGACCAAGGCGCACTGTAAGGAGTGCATTGAGGGGTTAGTGAGGGAGCAGGTGACAGAACAGGGTACGGACCTGACAGCGTCCGTCAAGGAGCTTTCTAGCACCTTTCAGTTGTTCAAGGCACTCTCTTCTAGTTTCCAGTTGCTGCAGCCACCAGCGCAGCATAGTGTTACACCTAGTCAAGTGGATACTCCCTTTGTTAGTGGAGAGGGACCAGGGGACTCCAGAGAGGAAATTGAGGAGGAGCCAGACAGTGCAGCTTCAGACTCCCAGGGGGAGTCATATGGAGAGGGGGTGGATGGGGAATCCACAAGAACCTCTTATTATAAACTTTCCCTTGATGAAGTGGAGGATTTCTTAGGAGCTATTCACACCACTTTGGGAATACAAGAGGAAAAAAAGGCGTTATCGCTCAATGACCAGATGTACAAGGGTCTCAGGGGAACAGAAAAGGAGGGTGTTCCCGGCCCATGATGTTTTGGTCGAAGCCATCAAGAAGGAATGGCAAGATCCCGAAAGGAAACCTTTCTTTTCAAGGGCTTTGAAACTAAGGTTTCCCATTGCGGAAGAGGAGGCTCTAGTCTGAAATAAATCCCCTAGACTAGACGCAGCTTTTTCACAGGTTTCCAGGCATACGGACCTGGCCTTCGAGGACATGGGGGCTCTCTCAGACCCCATGGACAGAAGGATAGATTTGCTCTTGAAGAAGTCCTGGGACTCGTCGCAGGGAAACCTTAAGCCTGCCATGGCGGTCACAGTGGTGGCCCGCAACATGGAATATTGGCTTACACAGATTAAGGCGCATATTGAAGCGGGGACGCCAAAAGAAACTATTTTTGTCTTCCTTCCCCATGCTTCTCAAGGGGGTGGCGTATATTGTGGACGCTTCAACCGAATCAGTGCGCATGTCCGCAAGGTCCTCAGCTTCGACCAACTCAGCATGAAGGGTCTTATGGCTTAAGAAGTGGCAGGGAGACAGCGCATCCAAGGTTAAACTCTGTGGGATTCCACTCACAGGGGATCTTTTGTTTGGACCAGGGTTGGAGGCCGTTTTGGATTGGACGGCCGACAAGAAAAAGGCCTTTCCCATTAAAAGGTAGTTTGGAGAATAGACTGAAAGAAAGTCTCGTCCTCAGAAAAAGTTTGAAGCCCAAAAGCTGAACGGCAAAAGAAGGCTTGGGGCAGAAGGGCAAGGGGCGTGGAGGGGTGATTTTTCACCCTCCTGAACAGCCCAAGAAAACCCAATGATGGGTTAACCACCGTGGGAGGAAGTTTGGGGGCCTTCCACCACAGTGGGAGATGATCACCTCCAACCAGTTTGTGTTAGGGATCATAAGAAGAGGATACCGGCTGAAGTTCTCAGAACCTCCTCCGCACAGACTTCTTGTCGCCGAGCTGCCAAAATGCTCAGAAAAATCGTCAGCTCTTCTATCCTCCCTACAGGAGTTGGAGGAACAGGAGGTGGTGGTGGTGGTACGAGTCCCAGCAAAGGAGACCGTCGGAGACTTCTATTCCCCAAACTTTGTGGTCCGCAAACCTTCGGGAAAGTTCAGGCTTATCATGAACCTGAAGCCTCTGAATGTCTCAATTACTTAATGGAGTTTCCGGATGGTCTCTGTCTACTTGGTGAAGGTACGTCTTCCCCCCGAACTGCTTCATGGCATTGATAGATTTGAAAGACGCTTATCTGCACAACCCAGTCACGAAGGACTGCCAGAGGTTTCTCAGGCTGGTGGTAAAAACCGGGGAAGGGACGTTCCATTTACACTTCAGGGCACTCCCCTTTGGGCTATCCTCTTCCCCCCCCCACATCTTCACCAAAGTTTTGGTTGAGGTCCCGGCCTTCCTGCTTCTCATCTCGGTAGTTGCATACTTGGGCGATCTACTCCTGTTTGCCTCTTCCCCGGACCAGTTGTCCCAGGATCTACAGGTAGCAAGAGACATCCTAGAAAACTTGGGGTGGCTCTTGAACCTGGAAAAATCCAGTTTGGTTCTGTCCCAAAAGGTCACCTTCCTGGGCTACATGTTAGATACATCAAAGCAAAAGGTTTTGGGTTTTCCTTCCCTTAGAGAAGATCCAGAAGGTGGACAAAGCAACGTTGTTGCTTCAGGGCAGCCATCGGGTCTCAGTAAGAAAAGCTATGTCAGCTTTGGGCTTATTGACATCCACGCTCCCAGCAGTACAGTGGGCAGGGCTGCATTTTCGCCCTCTACAACTGTTTATCCTGAGGGTTTGGGACCACGGTTAGGGGGCCCTGGACTCTCTGATATCTGTGCCGAGTCAGGTCAAGAGGTCCCTTTGGTGGTGGAGAAAGGTGTTTTTCACAGGGCCTGGAATGGGTCCTACCAGTCTCCAGGACGGTCACGACCGATTCGAGTGGCACAGGTTGGGGGGGGCGCATCTAGACTCTGGGATGGTACAGAAGGGGATGCAAAGAAGTCCTCAAATTGGAGGGAACTGAGGGCAATAGCCTTGGCACACAGAGCCTTTCAGAGAGAACTCCAGGGACAGCACGTGAGCGTCCATTCGGACAACTCCTCAGTGGTGGCTTATATCAACAGGCAAGGGGGTACCAGAAGCAGGTCCTTGTGGGTCCTGGCGGAATCTATCCTCAGGTAAGCCGAAACAAACGTTCTATTCTATATTTGCAGGGGGAACAAAACCAGGTCGCGGACTTTCTCAGCAGGAAGATGCTGAGAGAGGGCGACTGGGTTTTGTACCAGGACATCTTCGAGATGGTCACTCGAAAGTGGGGGGTGCCTTGTGTGGTACTCTTTGCTTCGAGGGAAAACACAAAAGCGCGCCTGTTTTCCCTGAACAGATGGGACGGAGCGGCCGGGGTGGATGCACTGGCTCAGAGCTGGCGTTTCTCTAGGTGTTATGCCTTCCCCCCTCCTGTACTGATTCCAGCAGTTCTGAGAAAGTTTCAGTCGGAAGACACAACCCTCAATCTGATTGCGCCACACTGGCCCATGAGGCCGTGGATCTCCATCTTGATGGGTCTGGCTGTGGAACTTCCCTGGATTCCGCCTATCCAGGATGTTCTTTCTCGGGCCAATCTGTTGTCCCCAGGTGGAGCGGTGGAATCTCACAGCATGGCTACTGAGGAGGAATTGCTGAAGGGCAAGGGCTTCTCGGATCGTTTAGTGGTGACTTGCAGAAAAAGAAAGACGCAGGCTATCTACCTAAAAGGGTGGAGACGCTTCAATAGCTGGTGCATAGAAAGCCCCTTGGATGTACACAGTTCTGTAGCAGTGTTGGAATTTCTGCAGTCAGGAGCGGACAAAGGGTTAGCCCTTAGCACCTTGAAAGGACAGGTATCCGCCCTGAGCGTTTTCCTGGAAAAGCCGCTAGCAATAGATCCTTGGATAGCTAGGTTTTTCAGAGCCTTAGGCAGACAGAGATCAGTCAGAATCCCCCCCTTCCCCGTGTGGGATCTTTCTTTAGTTTTACAGGCGCTTACAGGTGAACCTTTTGAGCCATTGGAGTCCTGTACGTTAAAGTTGGTCACCCTCAAAACTGTGTTTTTGGTGGCGATCACCACGGCAAAAGAAGTGAGTGAACTCAAAGCCCTCTCTATTAGGGCACCCTTTTTTCAGGTCTTCCCGGATGGTGTGATTTTTAAAACGGATCCGGCTTTTTTTGCCAAAGGTGGCCTTCTATTTTCATAGAGGCCAAGAAATTATTTTGCCTACCTTCTATTAAAGTCCTGTGAGGGAACAGGAACATATTTTTCATAAATTGGACGTTAAGAAGGTGCGTCCTTCAGTACTTAGTTCAAAACAGTTTAGGAAATCTGATTCTTTTTTTGTGTTATTTTCAGGGGCTAGGAAAGGTTCCTGAGCCTCTAGACGTATGATAGCTAAATGGTTGAGGTTGGCAATTAGTCAGGCTTATGTGGTTGGGGGGGTTGGAGCCCCCGGGAGGGTATCAAGGCACATTCCACCAGGCCAGTGGCGACTTCTCAAGCAGAGTGGGCTGGTGCTCCTCCAGAGCAGATCTGTAGGGCTGCAACGTGGTCCAGTTTTGTCACCAGTAATATCCTTTTCCAGGAGTCTTTCAGGACAGCACCGGTACCCACCAAAATTGTTGGCTATCTATGAGAACTCATCGCATGAGATTGTCAGGTAAGATGAAGGTTTGTATGACGTATTCTTATGTCTGCCCAGCTGGCTGGAGGTACTCTTGAAGAACTGAGGGGGCGGCGGGACAGTGAGGTTTAAATCTTGAATTGAAAGACGGTGTTTTCCTGAGAGGGGAGGAGCCAGTGTCTCTCTTTGGCTTCTACCTATTTTTGGTAAAGAAAATTGCAATAGGCGTATATTGATTGGTTTGCACAAAAGTTATCGCGTCTGCAAACTATGGGGTAAATTTAGGGACTTTCTTTTATTGTTTTTACTAGTAATGGCTGCAAACTGCGATTTTTAGCAGGACTGCGACATTGCGGCAGACAAATCTGACCCCAAATGACACTTTTTGGGGACCAGTGACATCATTACATTGATCAGTGCTATAAAAATGACACTGGCAGGAAAGGGGTTAACTGTGTTCCCTAGGTGTGTTCTAACTATGGGGGGGGGGGGGGTGGGCTGCCTGGGACATGACAAAGATCACTGGGAACAGTAGATCTCTGACGTGTCCCCTGTCAGAATGGGGAACCGCCTTGTTTACAAAGGCAGATTCCCATTCTGCCTCTCCTCACCGTGATCGTGGACCGCCGGCGGACATTGAGTCCGCTCATCCTGCAGGCACGCTTCTGCAGCGGCACCCGCAACAGCGCCTGCGCTAGCCGATCTGCCGCAGTACAACTGCGGTGGGCAGTCGTTAAGTAGTTAAACAGATTTATTGTGGTGAAAAGACAAATGGCAACTCGCATTGTGACAGTTAAAATCAGGCTCATCACATAGTAAGGGCTTCCAATGGACAGTCTCACAACAGCAGGGACCCTCAGACCAATATAGAAGTACTGGGTGGATGGATACACCTGCAGAACCAAAAAAACACACTGGGGGACCTCAATCTAAGTGTAGCATTCATAGTACTGTGCAGAAGAAGCTCTCCACCACCTTTTGTTATTTTCTACTGTCCCATCTAAGCTGTCATCCAGCCTGACATCCGGACTTTCCAGGCTGTAAGTTGTAGGAAGAGGCTCCCCATCTCAGATGCATGAGCCAACCGCTCACGGATTATGTACAAAAAGTGCCATCTCTTCTTTCCATGCGAGTTACTAATTTACTAGTATTTCTCAGTACTATTAAAGTGATTGTAAAGTCTCAAGAATTTTCACCTTAATGCATTCTATGCAACCTTCTTTGCTGCATCTGCAGACCTCCCCCTCCTTTTTCTTACCTGAGCCCGATCCGATCCAGCAATGTGCACTACCCCAGAAGCTCCAGCTGCTGTTTCTCTCCTCATTGGACCGATTGATAAAAGCAGGAGTCATTGGCTCACGCTGCTGTCAATCAAATCTAGTGATTTGATTGAACGGGGGCAGGGCCGAGTAGATAATCAATAGACGCAGCAGCGGGACTCGGGAGCGAGCCCGCACGGGTACCCCCATGGAAAGTGGCTTTCCATTGGGGCAACCGGTGAAGGGGAGGAACCATTAGTGCCAGCAAGGCACCCCGGAAGAGGAGGATCTGGGCTGCTCTGTGAAAAACCCTTGCACAGAGCAGGTAAGTATAACATGTTTGTTGTTTATATTTGAAAGAAAGTTAACTTTTACTACCACTTTAAAGCTGCAGTTAGTTTGGTGCCGCCCCCCCGGTGTGTGTTCTCTTGGTCCTGCAGGTGTATCCATCCACCCAGTACTCCTTTATTGGTCTGAGGTTCCCTGTTGTGAGACTGTCCATCAGAAGCCCTTACTATGTGATGAGCCTGATTTTAACTGTCACAGTGTGAGTTGCCACTTGTCTGTTCATCACAATAAATCTGTTTAACCACTTGCCCACCGGGCACTTATACCCTCTTTCTAACCAGGCCAATTTTCAGCTTTTAGGGCTCTCACACTTTGACACTCAGTCATGCAACATTGTACTCATATGAAATTTTTGTCTTTTTTTTTTTTTCCCACACAAATAGAGATTTCTTTTGATGGTATTTAATTACCACTGGGTTTTTCATTTTTGCGCTATAAATAAAAAAAAAGACCGAAAATGTTGTAAAAAAAATGCATTTTTCTTTGTTTATGTTATAAAATTTTGCAAGTTTTAGTTATTTTTCTTCACAAATTTTGGCCAATATACTGCTACATATCTTTGGTCAAAATAACCCAAATCAGAAGGTTATAGAGTCTACAAGCTACGGTACCAATCATTGAAAATTGTTCACACCTTATGTACTGACGGCCTCTCTCATTTCCCTGTCCACACTAAGGCTACCTGTCAGGTGACTTATCTGCCTAACAAGTAATAGAACCGCTCTAATAAGAGCAACTCAAGTCGCTCTGACTTAGAAAAAGGTTCCTGTACTACTTGGGGGCGACTTCGGATCAGCTTGCATTGACTTTTATTAAAGAAGTCGTTTACTAGCCGTGCTGATTTCGCACTGAGGGGGGTGGCTTCAGAGTTGGACAACTTTGAAACCGCCCCAGTGTGAACCGGCACTTACAAGCCAGGACAGTACAAATACCCCCCAAATTTCCCCTTTTTGGATAGTAGAAGTATTTAGTAAGAGGGATGGTGAGTTTTTCACGTTGTAATTTTTTCCCACAATTCTTTGCAAAATGCATTTCAAAATGCATTTCTCTCACATGGCATATGCATAATTACAACTACATCCCAAAACACATTCTGCTACTCTTCCTGAGTATGGCGATACCACATGTGTGAGACTTTTTCACAGCCTAGCTAGCTTTTCCACAGCCAGGATCAGTGTGAGGAGAGAACTGCACATGACGCCGGTTTGTGGACAGTGATCGCTCCACCATTGGATGGAGCGATCACGTGTTAAAGGGCTGCCAGGATTGGCCCTTTACCCTGATCTGTGACGCGCTGGATCCCAAGGACCCGACGGTCACGGACACTGCCGGATGCGCACCCCAGGGGGCGCGCGAGAAGCTTGTTCCTGGTAGGACGACACTGTATGCCCTCCCAGAACTAGCCTGCCACGCTGTAGCTGTCATTTGGCTATGGCGCGGTCGGCAAGTGGTTAAATACTACACTCAGATTGCGCACTACTCTTATCTGTTCAAATGCGATCAAGGAGAAATGGCCCAATGGGAAAAATACTCTAAAAACCGAGCATGGGCACTGTCTGCCAACACTGCTCTGCAAAATTCCTAACTAACCTTATCAGCCATCTAAAACAGTGTTTCTCAACCTTTTTTCAGTCAAGGCACCCTTTAAAATGATCCAAAGTCTTGAGGCACCCCATTCTAAAATGTAAAAAATGATTCTAATAGTTTTATATATTCCAGCAACATCCACAAACGTAGGATTCCAACATTAGAGGTTATTTATTTTTTCAAACCAAATATACTGTACCTTTGCCCACAGGCACTAACTAGTGTTCTCCCCCCTCAGTTTCTCTTCCTCACTCAGCTAATGTGACCCCAGTGCTTATGGAAAAGGGCAGGGAGGGAACAAATAAGAAAACTGTGCAGGGGCCCAAGGTCCTCCTTATCAACCAATTACATCATTGGTTGTTGGGACACTGGAAGGTACTAATGGTGCACAATGAAAACCTGTGGTTATGTGTAACTAAATGCAAGCTTGATCAAACCTCTGACTTGTATGTAATTTTTAGGAATTTGCCAAGGCACCCTTAAAGAGACCTGAGAGCACCTCAGGGTGCCTGGGCACCCTGGTTGAAAAAGGCTGATCTTAAACATGGACTACAATACTACATTACACCTCTTATTTAGAGAATAAATTTGAAAAATAAACCCTTTTTTTTACACTAGTTTTTAAGATCGTCTGTTGCAAACTTCTGTATTCCTTGCCTGTTACCACATGAAGGGACTAAGGTATTTTGTATCATATAATTTTATGACACAGAGATGTTATTACAGGGTCCCCCAATCAACAGAATCTGGGGTCTTAGCTCTCATGGACAGATTCCAGAAGCTGGGCAGCAAGTACTGTATTTATTGGCGTATAACATGTACCTAATTTTAAGAGGGAAGTTTCAGGAAAAAAACATTTTAAATCATTTTGAAGCAAAATAAGGGGCAGTGCCCATCAATGCAGCCTGATTAGTGCCCATCTGCAGCCTCCTCATTTCCCATCAATGCAGCCTGATCAATGCCCATCCACAGCCTCACCATTGCCCATCAATTCAGCCTGATCAATGCCCATATGCAGCCTCACCATCTCCC
Organism: Aquarana catesbeiana; assembly: GCF_042186555.1. Taxonomy (NCBI): domain Eukaryota; kingdom Metazoa; phylum Chordata; class Amphibia; order Anura; family Ranidae; genus Aquarana; species Aquarana catesbeiana. Next base: position 199,810,586 of record NC_133329.1, on the reverse strand, counting down.
ATTAATGCAGCCTGGTCAATGCCCATCTGCAGCCTCACCATCCCCTATCAATGCTGCCTGATCAGTGCTGGAATTCACAGAGCTGTCATCTCCTGTTTATGCGGCTTTGCAATCGCACACAGTGTGCCACCGACATTGGATCAGCTCCTATGATAGTCAGAACACTGGTTCAATGCTGGTCGCGAAAGGCGGAACTGTGTGTGATTACGAGAGCAGAATAAAGAGGTAATAACGGCTGTCAATTCCGGCGGCGCTCGTCCTCCCCTTCCCTCCTGAGGTAACATATCAGCATATAACACGCACCCGTGATTTTCCCCATATTTTCAATTGAAAAACGTGCGTGTTATACGTCGATAAATACGGTAATATAAAGAAATGACATCTAGCTTTTATGAGTTCATCATTTAAAGGAGAAGCTTTGGCCCTACTTGTGTGGGTCACAGGAGTGCACTTAGTTTTGCACTCCTGTGACCTGTATTTATCCACCAGCGGGTTGAAATTCACTGTTGGCTGGCAACACTCGGCCAGTCCAGACTTTGGAGGGATCCCGACTTTAATGTAGGGTTCCACCCATTTGTCTGAACGGCAGCTGGCTCAGCCTCACAACATGCTGCTGAGAGCCTGAGCCAACCGCTCCCACCCCCTCCCCTGCCCAGCACTCCAGTGAGAGCTGGAGGGGCAGAGCACAGGGTCAAGACTGGCTCTCTGAAGACCGAGAACTGAGTGATCAGCGTTCTTTGATTGCTCAGTTCTCGGTTTTAAAAATGACAAAGTGTCAATGTTTATACTGAAATAATAGCCACTTGCCGACCAGCCTCCATCATAATACTGCGGCAGGTCGGGACGATCCCTCGAGCCATCTTAGCTATACGTCAGCTCCTTTAAGCAGGATAGCAGGTACACGCCGCCTGAGGTGCACGCACCCGCTGCACTCGGGGTGTGCCGATGCTCGTGACCGGCGGTCACGGGCACCAGAGTCAGAACAGGGACGTGTGTAAACACAAAAATCCCTGTTCTGTTCTGAGAGAAGATGCAGATCGTGAGTTCCTAATAGCTAGGAACCACGATCTGTCATCTCTTATAGTCAGTCCCCTCCCCCTACAGTTAGAACACAGTCAGGGAACACAGTTAACCCCTTTATTGCCCCCTAGTGCTAGCCCCTTCCCTGCCAGTGACATTTATACAGTAATCATTTTTATAGCACTGATCGCTGTATAATTGTCAATCGTTCCAAAAATGTGTCAAAAGTGTCCGATGTGTCACAGTCACGATAAAAATTGCAGATCGCCGCCATTACTAGTAAAAAAATAAAAATAATAAAAATGCCATAAATCTATCCCCTATTTTGTAGACGCTATAACTTTTGCGCAAACCAATCAATATACGCTTTATTGCGATTTTTTTCTTTTTTACCAAAAATATGTAGAAGTATACATATCGGCCTAAACTGAGAAAAAAAATTCGCCTTTTTTTTTTTAAAAATTGGGGATATTTATTATAGTAAAAAGTACAAAATATTGTGTTTTTTGAAAAAAATGTCCTTTTTTGTTCATAGCGCAAAAAATAAAAACCGCAGAGATGATCAAATAATAGTGCTAAAATCTTGTGAGCCACAAATGGGTTAATGCCTTCAGTGTGAATAAATGAACCTAATTCAGCTGCACACACTAACCACGTTCCATACCGTGTATATGCTAAAAATAAATATATGTGTATGCGCTAAAGGCTATAAATACGTGAACAAAGAATATAATAAATCTATACAATATTAAAAATTATTATAAATTATAAACAGTGTCACACACCTGTGAAGAAAGTGACTATAATCCACAATTGAATATATGAAAAATGGTAACATGCACCATGCAAAAAAATGTGAGAAAAAAAAAAATCCTTTAAATGATTAAAAAAATATATAAGTGCTACTTGATAAATAAAGTGTCCGAAACCAATTCATACAAATGAATATATCTCAGTCCAAGCCATTCATAAGAGTATATAAATCAAAGTGCACAATAGTGTCCAAACAAATAGCAGGCAATCCTCATGCTGTTTTTTTTGAAAAAGTGCTAAATATTCCTCATGCTCTTCTTATGAGATGTGCACATTAAGGCATGCTGCAGTGCTCTCCAGTGACCCCCAATGGATAATGCGCTCACCTTAGAGCGTGTGACACAGTAGCTAAACAGTGTCAAAACATGCATTAGAGCCACTCCAGGGCTCAAACAGGGTATGCTGGTGATGATCTGTATCTCGCTCAAATGGTGACATATATGAAAGAAAGGAGACTCATAGCATAATACCGCCAGGAATTTATTTGAAAAGCCCTAAAAACAATCCCTCCAGGGGGGTACTCACAATGCTTGGGTGCGTCAGTGCACCATCCTATCCAAAACATGCAATACAGATTAATCCTGTGGCGTACGGTGCGGTGTTCAATCCTCTGCCTGTCCGTGTGTAGAAAGCTCCGTCCTGCCCCTCCCCTACGCGTCTTCGGCACAGGGTATCAAATGCCACCAAAAAAAGCTTTGTAGGAAAAAAAGACGTCAATTTTGTTTGGGTACAGCGTTGCACGACCGTGCAATTGTCAGTTAAAGCGACGCAGTGCCGTATCGCAAAAAGTGCTCTGGTCATTGAGCAGCCAAATCTTCCGGGGCTGAAGTGGTTAAACAGTTTTATATTTATGAAAGTATGCAAGGATCTGTGATTAAGGAGATTCCCACTTATTTCCACTAATCAACAAAATAACTCAAATTTGTTTATTCGCGCTAATCTGAAGACAAAAGGAATACAAAAATGTGCAAAAATATATATATTTATTTACAAAAAATCAGTGCTGAATAATATTAAAATATAACTGGTGACAAACACCAGAATATGGATCAACTTTTCAATAATATGGATGATACAGATGATTTTGTTTCAAAAATACCAAGGTAGCAAAACTGAGTAACTGCTTGAAAGTAATTAATAGCTTATCAGTGGCTCAGCAGGATGTGAAAACAAAAAGGTGCTGATATCAACATGTGACCTCTCGGTCAACAGATATTCCAAGCTAAAAATTTACTTTAACAGCAAATGGATTAACTTGTTATACCATGCACGGAGTTGGTGATTTAACCAAGACTTATATTTAAGGTAAATATACATTTCAAATAAATTTTATGTTTAAGCATACATCATAACTAAACCATTTACTAGAAACTGGAATCAGTTTCAATGAGATTATACATATATGGGTGTATTTCTTTCATTGATTGAAAAAAACAAAACAATTCATACTGCAGTTAGAATTATTCTCAATTCCAATTCTTATGCTACAAAGACTAAATGGTTCAGCCCAATGTATGTCTAAAAACTTTACAGATTATTAGAAATGTATACTTTACCAGAAATCTCAAAATCTTTTGTCTGAGAGATGTCAGCTGTTTATCCCACTGGACACTTCCCTTCCTTGATTTTTTTCCGTTCTCCTCTCGCTCATCTTTCTTCAAACTCTTATCCCCTAAAGAAAGTAGGTGTGGATATGTTTTCCACGTAATTAATGCTATCAAATTACACATTATTTACTATGTACACATGGCACAACTACCTAAAGGGGGCTGTATTGGATTAAAAATAATTTTGGAATTTTACTTAAAATGTCAAGATATCACTTCAAATAACCTTTGACCTGCGCCTTAAACAAAACCATAAATATAGTGGGGATGCTTTAATAAAGGCTGAACAACGCAATTCGATTTTCTTTCAAATGCCTTTGAGAATGATGTAATTGGTTTTCAAAACACAATGGTTATTTCATATGTATTTTCACTCTTATGCCCCGTACACACGGTCGGACTTTGTTCGGACATTCCGACAACAAAATCCTCGGATTTTTTCCGACGGATGTTGGCTCAAACTTGTTTTGCCTACACACGGTCGCACAAAGTTGTCGGAATTTCCGATCGCCAAGAACGCGGTGACGTCAAGCACGTACGACGAGACTAGAAAAGGCCAGTTCAGAACCAAGCGCGGCACCCTTTGGGCTCCTTTTGCTAATCTCGTGTTAGTAAAAGTTTGGTGAGAGACGATTTGCGCTTTTTCAGACTCGTGGCTTTCAGATCGTTTTCTGACGTTCAGTTTGTGCTTGTGGGTTTGTATCTGCTCTTCAGTGCGTGCAGTCAGTTCGTATTGGAGTTTTCTGTGCGATCTTGTCCGCTCGTTGCTGTTTTTCAGGTCGCTCTTCACAGGCCTTGCTGTTCTTCAGTGCGTTCTGTTACTTCGTTCTGAGCAGCCGACCGCTTTGTAGCCATGTTTCGTATGCGTACTCCTCGTAGAGTTCGTGCTGTGCGGGGGCTTGGTGTTGGGGTCCTGACCTTGACACAAGTCCAGTCCATGAACAGGGTGGGGAGGAGTTCATGGACCAAGAATTGGTTGCTTCAGCGTGACCAGTTCTGTCATATGCCTTTGCTCCGTGAGATCCGTGAGAATAATCCTGATGATTTCAGGAACTTTCTCCGGATGACGGACCCCGTATTTCACCGTTTGTTGGCTTCGCTGACCCCCTATATCAGCAGGCAGGATACCTGCATGAGGCAAGCCATCACTCCGGAGCAGAGGCTGGTCGCTACCTTGCGGTATTTGGCCACAGGGAGAAGTCTGCAGGACTTGAAGTTCTCGACAGGCATCTCCCCCCAGGCTCTGGGGATCATTATCCCAGAGACCTGTTCTGCCATCATACAGGTCCTGCAGAAGGAGTATATGAAGGTAAGATTTTTATCCTTTTATATCACATTTTATTGTATTGAATGTTTGATAATATATTGTATTTCTTCCCTCATTCCATAATTACCATGATTGTAATATGCTGTGAATGTCCCCTTTGTTCTCATGCATGCTGGATTTTTATGTAATTATTATTTTAGGTCCTTCATACATATTTGCCCTTCAATAACCTCCCCAGCATGGTGTCTCCTGCCCTATATTCACCTCATGTAGTCACTTAACAATGTATTTTAGCAGCTCCATAGTAGTGCTTTACCCCAAACACCCCCTAAAATGTTTTGAAATGTTATTTTTGATTTAAATTCAGGCAGAGTGGCAGAGGCTTTTTTTTGTGGTGTCCCCAAATTTTTTGTAACCCTCCCTCCCCCAACTGCTAAGTCAGCTGATCCCAATTCTCTATCTTCAATTATCTATCTGCTGACTTTGCCAAACCCATACACACTATACCCACCTCTTTAGTGCTCAGATTTATGGATTAATTCCCCAAAGCATGTAGTGCAAGGGCCTGCCTGTATACTTTCCAATGGTACTGTTTAAAGTTCTTGTATCCTATTATGATCTTGATAGGTCATAGCAGAATGTCCAAATGTCCTCAAATGTGTACAGTGTGTATTTATATCTTTGTATTATGACACTTCTTACCTGTCCAGTGGGCTGCCAATAGTGTAACTAAGGAGGGGCTGTTCCAAGTAATACCCTGTATTTATGCATTCATCTCTCAATGAAGTGAAGAGGGTTACCTGTCCAAGAGTTCCCCCCCCCCCCCTATAATGTTAGAAATGGCCCATGAGGGGGGGAGGGGGAATATGATAGGTGTACCTTATACTTTGTTGTTGTTAAATTCCCCTTAATAAATGCTATCTGGAGGTTGACCCATAATGTTTGTGTCTAATCTGCTTGCCAGGTTTCTGTGAAAAAATAGTAATGTTTATTGTTTTTTCCTCAACAGTTTCCTTCCACGCCACAGGAATGGCAGACTGTGGCCTCCCACTTTGCCCAGCGGTGGGACTTTCCTAACTGCGGAGGGGCAATTGATGGGAAACACGTCCACATCGTCCCACCACCCAACTCGGGGTCGTACTATTATAATTACAAGGGCTTTAATAGTATAGTGATGTTGGCGGTGGTGTCGGCTAATTACGACTTCTTGTATGTGGACGTGGGGAAGAATGGCCGGATGTCTGATGGTGGAGTCATCGCCCAGACGGAGTTCTACAGGCGTCTCCAGAATGGCAGCTTGGACTTGCCACCTCCAGAGGACAATGTTGAAGGTCTCCCATTTGTGTTCGTTGCTGATGAAGCATTTGCGCTGGGGGACCACCTGATGCGGCCATTCCCGATGAGGACCCTCACCCCGGAACAGAGGGTTTTTAATTACCGGCTGGCCAGAGCCCGAAGAGTGGTGGAGAACACATTTGGAATCCTGGCCAGCCGGTTCCGATTATTTATGACACCCATCCATATGGCGGAGTATAAACTGAACCATATAATACTTGCCTGCTGTGTTCTCCATAATTTTCTACAAAAACATTCAGCCAACTATGCTGGCTCAGTTGGGCCTGAGGCCGGAATCCTAAATACATCAACAATGACGGCACTTGAAAGCGGCCGTCCTGGCTTGCCCTCCCTGAATGCCCGTGATGTCCGGTTACGATACCTGGAGTTCTTTGCGGGTAGGGGGGCTATCAATATGCCAGACAATCTGTGACACCTTTTTCAAATAAAAAACAACCAAAAGAAATTCTTGGTGGACATTTACTGCTTGTGTTTGTTTTAGCTGACCCTGACAGAAATGTGTTGAGTGCAGAAAATGTCGTGATTGGGTAACCTTATAAAAAACAGTGTTGGCTGGTACTTCCTAAATGCAAAAACACATTTCACTACAAGTGCACTTGCAACTGCACTGAACCTGCACTTGTAGTGCAAAGAGGATTTGCCCTTAGGAAATAACCCCCATTTGTGCATAAAACAACAATTACATCACCCCAAAAGTGTTGTAGTGTTGAGACAATAATCCACACATTCTTGAGTAAGGCACTTTTTTATACCTGCACAATCACATGCGCATTTACCAAAGGTTTTTAAAACAAACCAACATGTTTGTTGTATAACAATGTTTGCAGTAGCATTATGAAAAATCAAAATATCCATTTCAGATAAAACAGGCCTGTGTAAAACCAACAAGAAAGCCAAAAAACTTGAACTTACAAAGTTCACATTAGGTAAAACCTGAAGGCTAGATCAGACATCAGTATTTAGGAACTGGGTTTGATCTAGCGTTTAGATGGGGGGAAATCACCCCTGGAAAAGCCAAATTTGGAAGATGCACACCAATTTACGAATGGCAACATGTGCTATCTGCCATCAGGGGGGATCAAGGGACGTGTTTTGGGGGAGAAAGCCCTTCCTCAATGCGACTTTATAATTGAGGAAGGTGTTGCACCCCCAAAACGCGTCCATTGATCTCCCATGATGGCAGATAGCACATGTTGGCACACTGTGTGCATCCTCCAAATTTGGCTTTTCTAAACATTTTAAACATTTTTGGAAGATTGGACCACATTAATAAAACAGGTGATTTTGTGGGGTTTAAATTCGCCCCAAAACATCAATGATGTTATTATTTTTTTTAATAACATCACTGATTTGGTTCTGGATGTTTTGCAATTGGAGATTACACCCCATGATCTCCCCGATAAGTATCTGGGCACTTTCTGAAGTAAAGCGTTCGGGATCCCTCACATCACGATCACCTAAAAAGAGATAAAGAACAAAAAAAAGGTCTCAAAAATCTGCCACCATCCATCTCTTTTACCTGAGCCTGTGGTCGCAGACACTCACCTGTTGTGGTGCCAATCTCCACCACGTCTTCTTCTTCCTCCTGCTCTTCTTCGTTTGGGGGTATTTCACCTTCTTCCATAAGTGGGGGGTCTGTGGTCTCCTCGGATGAGGGGTGTCCTCCGAGTCTTTTCTCCCCTATGTAAAATAAAAATGGTATAATTAGCACACAGATATTTGATGGCAGAACTAGAAATAGGAAACATTGCTTGGAAGTGGGGTACAATTGTCTATTTTAGCAGAGTTCCAAGATGTATATTTTTTTTATTGCCCTTTGTCAAGCTGCAATACTTTACCTGTTTGGTACAAGCTTCACAGATGTAGCCCCCCCCTATAGTATACACTGGAGCACCTGTGTGCCCCCCTAATAAAAATGGTGTTCTGGGGTCCCACACTAGTGCTATAGGGGCCAGATGTGAAAACAGCTGCTCGGTGTCCTCTCCTTACACACAATCTAGTTGTCATTTCATTCTAGTAACAAACCCATCTACTCAAACAAATCTTTGTCATCCAAGTAGGCCCCAAAAAATGTGTGAAAATGCATATGGCCTAAACAATGGTGTTCTAGAGGCCGAAATAAAAATGTTTGATACGAACGAATAATGGGCCCATGAACATTAAAGTTGCCCTTTTAAACGTTACAATTAATAAAAGCATATGGAGCAGAACGAACGTAATAAAGACAGAAAGAATAGGAACACAGCACAACTACTTACTTTTTTGCAGCACTCTCCGGATCTTTCGGTACTGCTCTGGCTCTCTCAACTTCAGGTCCGACCACCGCTTCCTGAGCTGATCTTTAGACCTTCGTACCCCGAAATTCCGCTCTAGACTCCTGACCACTTTACCAATGATTTTTGCCTTTCGGATGTTGGGATTGGGGTAAGGCCCATATTTTCCGTCATAGTCGGACTTCCTCATGATGTGTACCATCTCCAACATCTCCCCAAACGACATATTTGTGGCCTAAAAATGTCTCCTGGATCGGGACGTGCCTGGATCCGGCCTTTCCTCCTCCTCCTCCTCGTTGCTATAATTAGCCTGCACCTGCTGTAACTCTGCCATCATGCTCTTCACCCACTGCGCCGAACGAAAAGGGGCGGGGAATACACTAGAAAGAACGTCAGGGGCGGGCGGAGTTACACGCATGCGCAGTGTGTATAAAGCGTAACACGCGTGCGTATTACGTACGATCTGTGAGCGGAGGAAGGAGCATTGGACGCGCCGATCGTAAGAACGAAGGTAAGAGACAAACTTGTGCCTATACTGCTTCTAGATTGAGGCCTATATTGTAACAAGATTAGGAGAGTTTTGTCTGACATTAGGCTTTGTCTTGTGTTGTGTCTTGCAGTGAACATGGATATCTTAATGAGAGATACTGACTTCATGTCACTATTCATTGATATGCTAAGTGAGCTGCCCTGTCTGTGGGAGATTACCCACCCCCATTTCAAGAACCAAGCAAAGAGGAAGGCAGCACTGGAGCAATTGTGTGAAATTGTGAAGCAGGTGATCCCCACGGCAGACATCACTTATTTAAAGATTTTCATTGGTGGCCTGAGGAGCACATATCTAAGGGAGCGCAAGAAAGTCCTGGATTCACAGAGATCCGGAGCAGCAGATGACATCTATGTCCCCAGGATGTTGTACTACGACAGGCTGCACTTTCTGGCAGGCCAGACTGAACCCAGGCCATCCCTCTCCAGTCTTCCTTCCACACTTCCTTCCCCCCCGGCTGAGGCTTCTGACGCCCAACCTGGGCCTTCCAGGCAACATGTGGAGGAGCCCAGATTGAGCCAGGTATAGCATTCCTCTAAATATTTCTGCTTGTCCAATCAATGATGTTAACTAGATGTTAGTTTGGAGTACTAATTTAGGATTGTGATTGATGATGCAAAACATTACAACTATGTCCCTTTTTCATACACAGGGAAGTCTCAGCCAGGAGGTGGCCGGGCCGAGCCGGCTGGCTGATCTGCAGGTCCCTCCACCCCCCCTGAAAAGAGAAAGTGGCAGTAGGACGAGTGCCCTAGAGGAGGCGGCTATCAGATTCTTTTGGAGGGCTACAGAGGTCCTGGGAGCACCCCACACCAGGCAGGAGAATATTGCTGCCTTCATAGCATATAAAATGCAGAGGATGGAGGAGGGACAAAAAGCCATGTGTGAGGTCCTCATATCAGAGGCTCTGGAGAAAGGTATGAGGGGCCAAATTACACCTCACACACAGCTTTGGGATGGTCCTCCTCCTCCTCCCTCTCCTCCAGGTCCTCCCAGTCCTCCTCCAGGTCCTCCCAGTCCTCCTCCAGGTCCCCCCAGTCCTCCTCCTCCTCCAGGTCCTACTCCTCCTCCTGCCACATCTCCAACTGCACAGCCACAGCCCGGAAGGAAGTGTGAAAGGAAGACCAGACAGTGAGGACCCTGGATCCAGTCTGGTCGGCCAAAAAATGCAGCCTCTTGTGGTACCACAGCCTGGGGACACAGATGTCATCTGCTGCTATCCAAGTCTCTGTGAATTCTGGACCAGACTGCCCTCCCTTACATATGGACTCCTCAGGCCACCAGTTTTGATGCTGAAGAATTGATGTCTGCCGTGGGGGTCCCAGGCTTCACTAATTTCTCCTGTTGATCCAGTGTTGCCTTCCTCTTTGTTTGGTTCTGATCCCTTAATAAAGGATTTTTGTTTTGAATTATACTCTCCTATGTGTTTTACTTCAAAAATGACAGTTTGTTTGTGAGGATTCAGGTACATTTCTAATATACAATGTGAAATGAACAAGGGACACCAACAACAAACCATCTCCTTGAGATTAAATAATAAAAGATATCAATGGTGTTGGGGTAACTTGCCACACAAAACACACACAAAAATATTCTGGAGTAAAAATAAAAATAACATTGAACAAAGATCAGCCTTGGAAAAAATCCAAACATTAAAGAAAAAAAAAGGCTTCAAAACAAAATAAAAAAAACATAAAAAATATAAAACTGTCAGATGTGACAACTAATAACAATATATTGAGGGAATCCCACTAAAAAAACACAAATAAAAGTTTGTGAGAAGTGTGTGTGAATATGAGCAGCAAAACTACTTAATTCTTGTCACATTATAAAGAAGAAGAGAGTGCGCTGTATTAAACCATTTTTTACATTGCAGCGTGACGAAAGTGCTGTATCCATTGCGAACGCTAAGTTTACCAGAACGAGCTGTCCCGTGTCGGAATTTCTTCTGAGCATGCGTGGCACTTTGTGCGTCGGAACAGGCCACCCACGGTCGGAATTGACGCGATCGGATTTTGTTGTCGGAAAATTTTATCTCCTGCTGTCCAACTTTGTGTGTCGGAAAATCCGATGGAAAATGTCCGATGGCGCCCACACGGTCGGAATTTCCGACAACACGCTCCGATCGGACATTGTCCATTGGAAAATCCGACCGTGTGTACGGGGCATTATAGTACTTCAAACATGCTACCCTCATTTTAATAATATATACTAATATATTTCAATGAGTACAATTAAACATTATATAATGAATATATAAAACAAGATGAAGTAAACAGGGTCACTTATCCAGCGCTTAGATGTAAAGTATAACTAATGAAACTAAGCAGCTGCTTAACATTGCAAAACATTTAGAAAAGAAGCAAAAAAGTTCCAAAAATTTAGTCCTTTCCAGCTTAAGCAGCTCTAAAAATAAACTATACAAAGTAAAAACACATAAATATAAAAGTGGTGTGTAAGTCCAGGTACTGAGTGATTTAACATATTATTGTGACAGTTCATATCAAAGTCATCAGCTGAGTGGACGTTCGACCATTACCACACCATGTGATTCCACTCCCTATAGGAATTGCACTCATCAGATTCCTAATAAACAATCGCCATTGTATAGTGTGTTCGGCTTTTTTAATCAGTATCGAAAGGACATCAGCATGGAAATTCAATATCAATCAACCCAAAAGATAAACGTTCTGTTCCTGAAGATCCCCAGACTGGACAAGCCACAATCCTCTTATACAGCCCAGGCATAAGGAAGGAAAGGAATCCTCATAGTGTAAAACTGTAAACTTTTATTCACCGAAATCAACCTAACCCTTAAGCTATTGCACTTACAAGCATAATGTTAAAAAAAGCATTCAGATAGATAATGCACTGTGTATATATTTCAGTTCCGATATTCTCACCACCTCAATGGAAATAAGATCATCCGTGGTGGTTCCCGGGAAGAACTCTGAGCCGATCACCAATGCAGCATGCCTAGATGCGTTTCGTCATTCCGTCTTTGTGAATAGACGTGACCCACACAGCGCAGACTTGCAAATATATAAATCTCCCCTACTATGTGTTAACCCCCTCTGTGTGTTAGTGCCTGATACTCTGTGGTTCCCACCACAGAACGATCACACTTACACTGCGCACACCTTATTCATGATATGTATCCAGGCAGCAGCATCGTAGACTCAGAGAATGGCAGCAAAAACACACCGGCTGACAAGTGTCATTGCATGTTCGTAGAGCACCGGTTGTCAGAACCTATTCCCAGGGTTGCCGAGATGAATGCGTGCACATACATAGGAGGAACTCCGCATATCAATACATAATTGACTGGTATAATGAATTTTAAAGTTTAACCACTTGCCGACCGCTGCACGCCAATATACGTTGGCACAATGGCAGCGGTGGGCAAATGGGCGTACCTGTACGTCCCCTTTAATTGGCAGGGCTAGCAGGCGCGTGCCCGCCGCGTGACTGTGGCCGCAGGTCCCACGATTGTGTCATGGAGCCGCAGAATGGGGAGATGCCTATGTAAACAAGGCATTTCCCCGTCCTGCCTAGTGACATCACAGGGTTCTACTGCTCCCTGTCATTGGGAGCAGTTGATCGCTGTCATGTCAGTAGTAGCCCATCCTCCCACAGCTAGAATCACTTCCTAGGAAACACTTAACCACTTGATCGCCCCTTAGTGTTTAACCCCTTCCCTGCCAGTGTCATTTACACATTAATCAGTGCATTTTTATAGCACTGATCACTGTATAAATGACAGTGGTCTCAAAATAGTGTCAAAAGTGTCCGATGTGTCCACCATAATGTCGCAGTCACGATAAAAATCACAGTTCGCCGCCATTACTAATAAAAAAATGAAGAATAAAAATGCCATAATACTATCCCCTATTTTGTAGACGCTATACCTTTTGCGCAAACCAATCAATATACGCTTATTGCAATTTTTTTTTTTACCAAAAATATGTAGAAGAATACATATTGGCCTAAACTGAGGAAAACATTTGTTTTTTTTATATATTTTTGGGGATATTTATTATAGCAAATAGTAAAAAAAATTGCTTTTTTTTCAAAATTGTCGCTTTTTTTTGTTTATAACGCAAAAAATAAAAACCGCAGAGGTGATCAAATACCACCAAAAGAAAGCTCTGTGGGGAAAAAAAGGACGTCCATTTTGTTTTGGTTTAACGTCGCAGGGCCGCGCAATTAAGCAACGCAGTGCCGAATCGCAAAAAGTGCTCTGGTCAGGAAAGGGGTAAAATCTTCCGGGGGTGAAGCGGTTAAACAACGATAACCTTAATTCTTAAAAGTTGATATATTAGAGGGCGACTGTACACTACACAATTATCCATTAACATGTATCTATTCCGCAATGTAACTAATCCTACCTCCAATAATTAGACACGTTATTCATTCTACAGACATCATTAATTTAAATGAGTCAGCTCATCAAAAGGAATTAATATCTCATAAAATCCAAATTCAGAATTGTTCAATAGACTGTTATTAATTAAATGTCCAAAATGATATTCTTTTTAAAAGTATTAGCATAAAAATTAAATTTTAAGTTTATTCATTCCTCAAACAAATAAATAAGGGTGACTAAGTAGAATTTTAAAAAATATTGGTGTATTAGAAAATACATAAAAATGAATGAATAAATACAATTAAAATAAAAATAAAAAACAAAAATTAACCACTTGCCTACTGGGCACTTAAACCCCCCTTCCTGCCCAGACCAATTTTCAGCTTTCAGCGCTCTCACACTTTGAATGACAATTACTCAGTCATGTAATACTGTACCCAATTAATTTTTTTGTCCTTTTTTTCATACAAATAGAGCTTTCTTTTGGTGGTATTTGATCACCTCTGGGTTTTTAAGTTTTTGCGCTATAAATGAAAAAAGGCCGAAAATTTTGAAAAAAAAATGCAATTTTGCAAATTATTAATTTTTCTTCATAAATTTTGGCCACAATTTATACTGCTACATATCTTTGGTAAAAATAACCCAAATTAGTGGATATTATTTGGTCTTTGTGAAAGTTAGACAGTCTACAAGCTGTGGTGCAAATCATAAAAAATTTATCACACTTGATGTACTGGTGACCTATCTCATTTCTTGCGACCCGAACAAGTCAGGAAAGTACAAATACCTCTCAAATGACCCCTTTTTTTGAAAGTAGACTTTCCAAGGTATTTAGTAAGATGCATGGTGAGCTTTTTGATGTTGTCATTTTTTCCCACAATTCTTTGCAAAATGAAGATTTTTTTATTTATTTTTTTTCCCGACAAAATTGTCATTGTAATAGGTTATTTCTCTCACATGGCATGTGTATACCACAAATGACACCCCAAAATACATTCTGCTACTCCTCCTGAGTATTACGATACCACATGTGTGGGCTTTTTTCACAGCCTGGCCACATAGAGAGGCCCAACATGCAGGGAGCACCATCACGTGTTCTAGGAGCATAAATTACACATCTAACTTGTTGACTACCTATTACATTTGTGAAGGCCCTGGAGCACCAGGACAATGACACGTGACACTGATGCGGCACTGATGACACTGATGTGGCTCTGATGACAGATGGCACTAATACGTGGCACTGACAGGTGGCACTGATGACACGTGACACTGATGACAGATAGCACTAATATGTGGCACTGATGACAGATGGCACTAATACGTGGCACTGATGACAGATGGCACTGATGCGTGGCGATGACGTGACACTGATGACAGATGCCACTGATACGTGGCACTGATGACACTGATACGTGGCACTGATGACACGTGACACTGATACGTGGCACTGATACGTGGCACTGATAACAGATGGCACGTGACACTGACAGGTGGCACCGATGACAGATGGCACTTATACGTGGCACTGGGGACAGATGATAGTGGGAACAGATGGCACTGACGTCACTTTTTTTTTTTTTTTTTTTTTTTTACTCACGCTGCAGCGGTTCGCTCTCCCTCCTCACACGCTGTCTCCCGCTGCCCACAGGAGCGCGCATTGCGGAAGTAAACAGGAGGACGTCCAGGGACAGCCTTCCAGCAATTAGCCCTTTTGCCAATTCCCAGTAAAGGGCACCTGTAAAGAGCACTATCTTGGACTCATCATATATTCTTTTTTAATTCTACAGACCCCAGTCTGCTGAATTAAATATAAGGCCTGGAACACATTGATTAAGGAACTGGATATTGCACTCATAAAATTAAAATTAATAAAATTATAATAATAAAAGATGTTCTAAGGGAGGGAAACCCAAATGAGGATAAAGGGCAGGGATAGGCAAATGCTCTTACGTTCTCACCAAAGGGAACCAGTAAACAGCATTGCCCTATATCCCCCATATATTCTCATTTATTCAAACGAGCAATGGTCGAATATATTCTAATAAAATTAAATGCAAAACCTAGAACATCTAATTGATCTATTTAAAATGATCCCTCTCTCTTTCACATAACCAAGCAGGTTCATATCTCAAGAGACTGTGTGCCCTATACATATATAAGCCTTATCCATCAATAGTCACTGATAAAACAGTTAAGATCGAGTTCCACGTTTAACCCTGCAGGTTGAAGAGTATTAGTGAGATATATCCATTTTGTCTCACACTTGGAGATTTCCCTTACCATGTTTGAACCTCTCCATGTGGGGCTTAATTTCTTATGTTTAAGTCTGAAATGAAATGATAGACTATGATCTTTGAACCCAATCAGGATATTGTAAATATGTTCTGAAACTCATTTAGCCAGAGTTCTTTTTGTGCAGCCTATATACATCAGGCCGCACAGGCACTGTAAAACATAAACTACGTGTGTAGAGTTGCATGGTATAAAATCATTGATATAAAGCTCCTTACCATTCGCTGTAGACGTAAAGGACACTAATCCTCTAATTTGAGTATTGGTCTGTTGGCATGTCTTACATCTTCTGCAGACGTAGAAACCATTCCTATCCCAAAACATCCTCGTTTTTTGGGGTTTATCTAAAACCTTTTTAACGACTTTATCCCCAAAAGATGTCTTCCTATAAATAAACATTGATTCCTTGGGTAACACTTTCTTGAGGGTTTTATCCATACTTAGAATCTCCCAATGTTTCTTGAAAATCTCCTCTACCCCCCTAAATTGGACATGGAAGTCACTAATAAAACCCTACTCTTGTCTCTCATCTTTAATCCTCTCTATCTTTCAAATGCAAGGTTTCTGAGGATTGTCCTACCTGTCGTATAGTAGAGTCCAAAATATCTGCTTGGTATCCTTTCTCCATAAATCCATTTTTTAAGATTTCTGATTGGGCCTGGTAGTCAGTCAAAAATGCAGTTCCTTCTGAGTCGCCTGAACTGACCCTTTGGTATATTTCGGAGCCAAGTTGGGTGGTGACCGCTATGTATTGACAAATGGCTTTTTCGATCTGAAGATTTAAAGTATACTTTGGTGGTCAATTGTTTAAACTGTTTCAAAACAGTGACATCCAATTAATTGACCTGATCGTTACTGTATTGGTACTCTAATTTGATGTTATTGGGGTTAGAGTTTAGAAAACTCATAAAATCCTTCAGTAGTACATAGCGGTCACCACCCAACCTGTCGTTCAGTACCTGCCCAAACCAAGAACAGGCCATCAGTATACCTTTTTAAAGAACAGCAACTCAGTCCTCCTTTGGGCATAGATGAATTTATCCTCCCACTCATCATAAAGAGGTTGGCAAGGATAGGCGCAAATTTTGCGCCCATTGCAACGCCCCTCCTCTGTGTGTAAAAATGCCCTCCATACCAGAAGTAATTGTGTGTAAGGCAGTACTCAAGTACTGGCCTCAAAAATTTCTTTTGGATATAGGTAATGTCACCCCTCTGGCTAAACGCCCAATTAAGGGCTAGCAATGCATCATCGTATTGTATACGACGATACATATGCCGTTACCAAGTAGGTCTCAACCTCCTCCGGAAGCTTGATTTTACTAAAAGAACTGATTTTGATTTTTACTAAAAGACGCAAAAGAAAATCTTTGTTGACCTTAAGATAAGCTCTGGTGCTAGTAACGCTAGACTGTAAAAAACAATCTAGGTACTGTCCCAATCTAGCCGAGACCAAACCTATATTGTTTAAAATAGGTCGAGCCGGAGGGTTAATCATATTTTTATGGACTTTCAGGAGAGTGTATATTGTTGGTATACGGCTAAAACTAGGTACCAAATATCTTTTTTTTTTTTTTTCAATACTCTGTTATACTTCTAGACCCATGGGGGTCCGCATAGCAGAACACGTAAATAATATTAAAAGAGGTGTGAAAACACATAACGTGTCTAAACATTTCAGGATTTTCCATAAAAGGTATCCGAGAAGCTTACAATTCTGGGGTTTGGAAAAAGTTACCAAACACTGGAGGGGGGTAATTATATAAGGCATTTGAGTCAGCGGGAATCCCTGTGAATCCATGAAACCCGGGTTGCGGTCCCTAGGGGGTTAAATGTTGAGTTTGATCTGAACTGCTTTATATCAGACAAATAAGATCAGGTTTGTGCTCATTCTTTTCTTTTTCCCCTCTCTTATGTGTACACTGGATTTTTGATATAGTTATTGTATAGAGATGGCCGCGGGTACATAATATGAATTTTTTAATCTGCTTCACTACCTAATGATCCGTTTGGTTCCTTGGGGTCAGTGGGGATTGATTTTTTATGTTTTTTATGATATTTTTCCTATTAGCTGGGTAATGTTGCCGTTTTTAGGTGGAGTGTCCACTTCCGGCTTTTGTTACATACCTTGCAGACACCAGCACTCTATTTAAGGCTTCTGGGTGACTCACTAGCTCCACCCTCGCTGACGAAGTCCTATTGGACGTAACGCCGCATACGGGGAAGGAGCTTATACTATCTCTCAGCTGTTTGCATGAGAACATGCCTTTTTATCCGTTGAAACTTTTCTTTGATATTTTTATTGCGTGCGCTTGTTAGCGCCATATTTTATGCTTTTTACTTACTTGAATAAACCTACGGAGTACACTTAGAGCGTTTTTTTCTTTTTTTGGGACCGTTGTGTCTCCACATTATTATTGCCGCTTTGGGAACCAATACTGCTGCATCTCACTGCTGGATTGGTGTTTCATGGTGTTGGATTGGGGACCCCCACAGCTGCATTGGAGTGTGCCTTCATCTCTCAGTGTATATATGCGTTTCTGACCTCCTATAATAAGCGGTCCACCTGATCCGGTAAGCGCATCTGTTTGTCTGTGGTGGAGGATATTGTCACCGACTTACCACTGGAGAATTTATTTCCTTTTCCATCATGAGGGAACTTGCCATTCTTCATTTTGGACACCTGAGTCCCTATATTTTGAAATGGACTTTTTTCCTCCTATTATTGCGCTGCACTAACATTGTTTTTATTAATACTCTGTTATCAAACCCATACTCCACAAGGTTCATTAAGTCCTGCCTATACTCTCTGATGGGATCTCCGTTTAAACGTGTATAAGTATTCTCATCTGTTAGCATCTCTGTTTGGTTTGGAGTGATAAAATTCTTTAGACAGAATGACCACACCCCCCCCTTTATCTGCCAGGCGGATGATCTTGGATTCATATTTTGTTTAGGAACAATTTTGTCTAAGCCCGGGTTCACACTATAACGTGCTGCGGATCGCACAGGAGCGCTGTGAGTCCCTGTACCTCGTTTCAGGGACGAATCAGGGCGATTCTATGCCTGAATTCGGCCCTGAAACGGAGCCAAAGACGCACAGCATTTTTGTGCAGTGCGCTCCGCAGCTGCCCCGGAGATATGTGAACCGGCTCCATAGGGAGCCAGTCACATTCTCCTATTATGCGAATTAGATGCGGGGAAACGCACATCTAATTCGCATTGGTGTGAACCCGGGCTTAGTCTTTCAAAATTAATTGTTTAAATACCTCTATATGGTGATTGGATGTAGAGGGAGGATTAATGATCTATTTTTCAAGCCACTATCCACTCCTATTGTGATATTTTCTAAAGGCCTTCTTATATTAGGTTAGTTACCCAAGAAATACTTTTTCATATTCATTTTACGTACGTATTTATGAATATCAATATACACATTAAATTTATTTATGGATTTTTTTTGTAGAACATTTCAAACGTGTGTTTAAAATATTAGTTTCCTTATCAGTCAAAGCAATATTTGTCAAATTATAAATCCCTGTTATTCGGTTTCCCTTCTCCTTTTTCTCGTGGACTCTTCGTCCTGCCCTACACCCTCTCGTTGGTTTAGATTCCTTTATTCCCCTGTCTGTGATGGCTGAGGGTTCTGTCCATCTCCGGGGAGCGCCACCAACCCTGCTCTCTGGATGGTTGGTAAGGGCAGGGTGGACATCCCCTCCACGTTTGTCCCCCCCCTCCTCTGGAGGGTCCCCTCCCCCCTCTCCCTCCTCTCCCTAAAAAAAAGGCATAGGTGGTGTGTAGGGATAAGGTGAAGGTGAGTTATAAATTTCTTTAAAATCATGCAGGGTTTCATAACTGTTAGATAGGGGTAGTGTTTGGGGTGCCATGTACCCTGTATTAGTATTTGGTGGATAATGATCATATTGATTATTATTAGCACCTCCTCTTATTTGTGAAACCACCTTGTTCCCCCTACCTCTACTGAGCTTTTTGGGGTAACTTGCCCCTGCAATCTATTATTACTTGTAGAATATCCTTTCGGGATTGCTCCCGCAGGTTTATTACCTCCTTTGGATTGACTCTTATTTGTAGAGGCTGCTTCCCTTGGTAATGCCTGTGTATCCATCTGATCCGAATTCGGATTGGGATCTTGCCATGTATAAATAGTATTATTTTTGAAATCTCCAATGTCCCTATGAAATTCTTTAATTTCTTTTGTGTGTGTCACAATCAACTTTTTCCAATCTTTTAATAATTTCTCTATTAAACTCTAAAACTTGGGATGTAGTTTTTAGGGGATCCAACTGAATCTGAAACTGAGATATTTTTTCCTCCAAAACCTTCATGTTTTTCTTTTTCCTTTTTAAAACTAGCTCTTGAAGTTACCCCATTAAAAAATTCAAGCCATGATCTTATCTTCCTTATCTATTTTTAATGGTCTCACTTATAATCTCTACAACAGTATTATTGCTGACCAGACCTTCGTATGGTCTTTGTCTCCTTCGCTTGCAGTTGAATATTGTTGTTTAATTTTGTTATTTGATTGTAATTCCTCTTCTTAAGAATCAAAGCCTTCAATTGATTCTATTTATGTACGTAATTCACTGCACTTAATGTAGTCTGTAATGTCCTGTTCCAACACGTTGGTTTAAATTTCCCACCAATATTTCTGTATAAGCTGCACATGAGATGCACTGTAAGTTTTGGTCTCTGTTACACAACTGAGATTGTTTGTTACTGTATTCACTGATTATGCTCAATAAAATTTTTGAACAGAAAAAAATTCAAGCCACTCTAATTGGGATTCAGAGTCATCCAACCCATCCTGGGGGTTGACCTCCCATCTTAAACTCTGCATAATAATTCTCTCCTTAAGATATTGCTTGAACGTGCATATATCCCACCAGGTTTTGATTTGTTTTTCCAGCGCAATTGCTCAAAGCATGCAAAATACTGGAAATATTTTTGCACACAGAGGAGGGGCGTTGCAATGGGCGCAAAATTTGTGCTTAGCCTTGCCAACCTCTTTATGAGTGAGTGGGAGGATAAATTCATCTATGCCCAAAGAAGGACTGAGTTGCTGTTCTTTAAAAGGTATATTGATGACCTGTTCTTGGTATGGGCAGGTACTGAACAGTCACTGAAGGATTTTATGAGTTTTCTAAACTCTAACCCTAATAACATCAAATTAGAGTACCAATGCAGTAACGATCAGGTGAATTACTTGGATGTCACTGTTTTGAAACAGTTTAAACAACTGACCACCGAAGTATATTTTAAATCTTCAAATCGAAACGTCTATTTGTCAATACATAGCGGTCACCACCCAACCTGGCTCCGAAATATACCAAAGGGTCAGTTCATGCGAGTCAGAAGGAACTGCACTTTTGACTGACTACCAGGCCTAATCAGAAATCTTAAAAAATAGATTTATGGAGAAAGGATACCAAGCAGATATTTTGGACTCTACTATACGACAAGCGGGACAATCCTAACAAACCTTGCGTTTGGAAGATAAAGAGAGGATTAAAGACGAGAGACAAGAGTAGGGTTTTATTAGTGACTTCCATGTCCAATTTAGGGGGGTAGAGGAGATTTTCAAGAAACATTGGGAGATTCTAAGTATGGATAAAACCCTCAAAGTGTTACCCAAGGAACCAGTGTTTATTTATAGGAAGACATCTTCTTTTGGGGATAAAGTCGTTAAGGTTTTAGATCAATCCCAAAAACCAAGGATGTTTTGGGATAGGAATGGTTTCTACGCCTGCAGAAGATGTAAGGCACGACAACAGACCAATACTTAAATTAGAGGATTAGCGTCCTTTACGTCAACAGCTAATGGTAAGGAGTTTGATATCAATGATTTTATATCTTGCAACTCTACACACGTAGTTTATGCTTTACAGTGCCCGTGCGGCCTGATGTATATAGGCCGCACAAAAAGAACTCTGGCTAAGCGAGTTTCAAAACTTATCCTGATTGGGTTCAAGGATCATAGTTGTCACTTCATTTCAGACTTAAACATAACAGAGATCCTTCAGGTCTTCTTTTTTGGGGCATAGAGAAATTAAGCCCACATGGAGAGGTTCAAACATGGTAAGCTAAATCTCCAAGTGTGAGACAAAATAAACGTAGTTTGTTTTACAGTGCCTGTGCGGCCTGATGTGTATATAGGCCGCACAAAAAGAACTCTGGCTAAATGAGTTTCAGAACATATTTACAATATCCTAATTGGGTTCAAAGATCATAGTCTGTCATTTCATTTCAGACTTAAACATAAGAAATTAAGCACCACATGGAGAGGTTCAAACATGGTAAGGGAAATCTCCAAGTGTGAGACAAAATGGATATATCTCACTGATACTCTTCAACCTGCAGGGTTAAACGTGGAACTCGATCTTAACTGTTTTATCAGTGACTATTGATGGATAAGGCTTATATATGTATAGGGCACACAGTCTCTTGTGATACGAACCTGCTTGGTTATGTGAAAGAGAGAGGGATCATTTTAAATAGATCAATTAGATGTTCTAGGTTTTGCATTGAATTTTATTTGAATATATGCGACCATTGCTCGTTTAAATAAATGAGAATATATATGGGGGATATAGGGCAATGCTGTTTACTGGCTCCCTTTGGTGAGAACGTAAGAGCATTTGCCTATCCCTGCCCTTTATCCTCATTTGGGTTTCCCTCCCTTAAAACATCTTTTATTAATTAATTTTAATTTTATGAGTGCAATATCCAGTTCTTTAATCAATGTGTTCCAGGCCTTATTTTTAATTCAGCAGTCTGGGGTCTGTAGAATTAAAAAAGAATATATGATGATCCCAAGGTAGTTCTCTTTACAGGTGCCCTTTGGTGTGAATGTAGGAGCAATATATATAGTGTCTTACCTTTCTTTTTGATTGCTTCCCCTCCAATTATTATTAATTAATATTATAGGTTTAACATTTAGGTTTGAACTTTTGTTTTTTTATTTTATTCATTCATTTTTATCTATTTTCTAGTACACCAATTTTTTAAAAATATTCTTAATCACCCTTATTAAATTATTTGTTTGAGGAGTGACTAAATTTAGAATTGACTTTTTATGCTATTTTAAAAGGAATATCATTTTGGATGTTTTATTAATAAGTCTATTGAACAATTCTGAATTTGGATTTTATGAGATATTAATTCCTTTTGATGAGCTGACACATTTGAATTAATGATGTCTGTAGAATGAATAACGTGTCTAATTATTGAAGGTAGATTAGTTACATTGCGGAATAGATACATGTCAATGGATAATTGTGTAGTGTACAGTCGCCCTCTAATATATCAGCTTTTAATGAATAAGGTTATCGTTGTTTAAGCTCTATGCAATTCATTTATACCAGTCAATTATGTGTTGATATGCAGAGTTTCTCCGATGTATGTGCACGCATTCATCTCGGCAGCTTTGGGAATAGGTGCTGACAACCGGTGCTTTACGAACATGCAATGACTCTCTTGTCTGCCGGTGTGTTTTTTCTGCCATTCCTTAAGTCTACGATAATGCTGCCTGGATACATATCATGAATAAGGTGTGCACAGTGTGAGTGTGATTGTTCTGTGGTGGGAACCATGGAGTATTGGGCACTAACACACAGAGGGGGTTAACGCATAATAGGAGAGGTTTATATATTTGCGAGTCTGCGCCGTGTGGGTCATGCCTATTGAGAAAGACGGAATGACGAAACGCGTCTAGCGTGACCACACGGCTTGCTGCATTGGTGATCGGCTCCGAGTTATTCCTGGGAACCACCATGGATGATCTTCGCTCCATTAAGGTGGTGAGAATATCGGAACTGAAATATATACACAGTGCATTATCTATCTGAATTTTTTTTTAACATTATGCTTGTAAGTGCAATAGCTTAAGGGTTGGGTTGATTTTGGTGAATAAAAGTCTACAGTTTTACACTGAGGATTCCTTTCCTTTCTTATGCCTGAGCTGCATAAGAGGATTGTGGCTTGTCCAGTCTCGGGATCTTCAGGATCAGGATGTTCTTTATCCTTTGGGTTGATGGATATTGAATTTCCATGCTGATGTCCTTTCGATACTGATTAAAAAAGCCGAACACACTATACAAAGGCGATTGTTTGAGGAATCTGGTGAGTGCAATTCCTATAGGGAGCGGAATCACATGGTGCGGTGATGGTCGACCGTCCACTCAGCTGATGACTTTGATATGAACTGTCACAATGATATGTTAAATCACTCAGTACCTGGACTTATACACCACTTTTATATTTGTGTTTTTACTTTGTATAGTTTGGAACTTTTTTGCTTCTTTTCTAAATATAATGAATATATGTTGAATATTGTAAAAGTACTTAAACAAAAATATGTAGTAATGTTCAAGTAAGTAGGCATATAATTGCCCCATACAGTGTAATTATAATACAATAGAAATGATTGCTAATTACTTGCAATTAAGAATACTTGTTCATAGGGCAACTTTTAAATAAGCCCCTTTTCCTTTTTTTTTTCTTTTGGTAATAATAAAAAAAAATCAAAACCTCTATTTATTGTTCTTTTGAGACATGAGTCATCTTGTTTGGTTGTCTGGTATCCTCACGATTTACATTCTAAGAGAAAATGCGATTTAGGTTCTTTAAATCTCCTTGTAAGAGTCTTTGTCTAAAAGCAATGAACTTGCATTCACCTTTTAACAAACAGAACAAGATGGCTTCCAAGATGTCCATGAAACCATATATATATATATATATATATATATATATATATATATATATATATATATATATATATATATAAAATATAACATATATAACCATATAATATGTATAGGCCTGATAAATTGATTTCATTTTCGTTCTTTAAACTTCAATAAGCATGGAAGACTCTCACCATGCCATAATCCAAAATATATATTCAAGGATTGACCAAGTCAAAAAATTTATGGACTTTGTGGGCACATAATGAGACAGAGAATCAGTAAAAAAAAGTTTTAAATTGTATTACAACATGGTTAAAAAAAACATAGAAATAACATGCAAACAACACCCTGTATGGACACAGTTACCAGTTACCCAATAATGCAGTTATAGAGGACTGGACCCACGGTACAAAGATTAATTTACATACTGTATCAAGGTAAAAGAAAAAATTCTGATCCAGTAATGCCTCCAAAAACTTGCTCGTTGACGCATTTCACTAAAATATTAGCTTACTCAGGACAGATACTGGGTAGGTGCTGGTATATTTAAAAACAAGAAAGTACATGTGTAAGTATTCAATGTAGTATATATCTATATATGTATGAATTATGATTGTTACAACATTTCTCCAGGAGTACATATACACAGGGACTAATTACATATAAACATAACGTGTAAACGTGTGGCTCAAGGTGTGGTAGAACTTGACCAAACTGACAAACAGCCGAAAAACGAGATTGCATATGTGTTTCTAAAGTAGTGGGATACACATATATCATGTGGTCTATAGTAGATACTACAAAATAAACAAGAAACAACAAACATATGCATTATAGATTAGGTGTTACTATAAAAGTCTCCCAATTCAAAGATCGATTTATACTAGACTTAGCTCTCACCTCGTATATAGTAGTCATGTATAGGTATTTGAGTATATTACACACAGCGGTAAATGGTCACAAATTCCCACTAGAAGCGTGTTCAATACGATATCTAAAAATAAACCAAGTCAATGATCAGATATTGACCCTTTAGATAGGGTATATATACAATTAATTAGTAGGTGAGGTTGAAAAAAGACACAAGTCCATCAAGTCCAACCTATGTGTGTGATTATGTGTCAGTATTACATTACATATCCCTGTATATTGCGGTCATTCAGGTGATTATCTAATAGTTTCTTGAAGCTATCAATGCTCCCCGCTGAGACCACCGCCTGTGGAAGGGAATTCCACATCCTTGCCGCTCTTACAGTAAAGAACCCTCTACGTAGTTTAAGGTTAAACCTCTTTTCTTCTAATTGTAATGAGTGGCCACGAGTCTTATTAAACTCTCTTCTGCGAAAAAGTTTTATCCCTATTGTGGGGTCACCAGTACAGTATTTGTAAATTGAAATCATATCCCCTCTCAAGCGTCTCTTCTCCAGAGAGAATAAGTTCAGTGCTCGCAACCTTTCCTCATAACTAAGATCCTCCAGACCCTTTATTAGCTTTGTTGCCCTTCTTTGTACTCGCTCCATTTCCAGTACGTCCCTCCTGAGGACTGGTGCCCAGAACTGGACAGCATACTCCAGGTGCGGCCGGACCAGAGTCTTGTAGAGCGGGAGAATTATTGTTTTATCTCTGCAGTTGATCCCCCTTTTAATGCATGCCAATATTCTGTTTGCTTTATTAGCAGCAGCTTGGCATTGCATGCCATTGCTGAGCCTATCATCCACTAGGACCCCCAAGTCCTTTTCCATCCTAGATTCCCCCAGAGGTTCTCCCCCCAGTGTATAGATTGCATTCATATTTTTGCCACCCAAATGCATTATTTTACATTTTTCTACATTGAACCTCATTTGCCATGTAGTCGCCCACCCCATTAATTTGTTCAGGTCTTTTTGCAAGATTTCCACATCCTGCGGAGAAGTTATTGCCCTGCTTAGCTTAGTATCGTCTGCAAATACAGAGATGGAACTGTTTATCCCATCCTCCAGGTCGTTTATGAACAAATTAAATAGGATTGGTCCCAGCACAGAACCCTGGGGGACCCCACTACCCACCCCTGACCATTCTGAGTACTCCCCATTTATCACCACCCTCTGAACACGCCCTTGTAGCCAGTTTTCAATCCATGTACTCACCCTATGGTCCATGCCAACGCACCTTATTTTGTACAGTAAACGTTTATGGGGAACTGTGTCAAATGCTTTTGCAAAATCCAGATACACCACGTCTACGGGCCTTCCTTTATCTAGATGGCAACTCACCTCCTCATAGAAGGTTAATAGATTGGTTTGGCAAGAACGATTCTTCATGAATCCATGCTGATTACTGCTAATGATATCATTCTTATTACTAAAATCTTGTATATAGTCCCTTATCATCCCCTCCAAGAGTTTACATACTATTGATGTTAGGCTAACTGGTCTGTAATTCCCAGGGATGTTTTTTGGGCCCTTTTTAAATATTGGTGCTACATTGGCTTTTCTCCAATCAGCTGGTACCATTCCAGTCAATAGACTGTCTGTAAAAATTAGGAACAACGGTCTGGCAATCACCTGACTGAGTTCCCTAAGTACCCTCGGATGCAAGCCATCTGGTCCCGGTGATTTATTAATGTTAAGTTTCTCAAGTCTAATTTTAATTCCGTCCTCTGTTAACCATGTAGGTGCTTCCTGTGTTGTGTCATGAGGATAAACACTGCAGTTTTGGTTACTGAAGCTCCCCGATTCACTTGTGAAGACTGAGGAGAAGAATAAATTCAATACCTCTGCCATCTCCCCATCCTTTGTAACCAGATGTCCTTCCTCATTCTTTATGGGGCCAATATGGTCTGTCCTCCCTTTTTTACTGTTAACATACTTAAAGAATTTCTTGGGATTTTTTTTGCTCTCCTCCGCTATGTGTCTTTCATGTTCTATCTTAGCCATCCTAATTGCACCCTTACATTTCTTATTGCATTCTTTATAAATTCTGAATGCTGTGGATGATCCCTCAACCTTGTATTTTTTGAAGGCCTTCTCCTTTGCTTTTATATGCATTTTTACATTGGAGTTAAGCCATCCAGGATGTTTGTTCGCTCTTTTAAATTTATTACCCAATGGGATACATTGGCTAATGCCCTTATTTAATATGCTCTTAAAGCAAACCCATCTCTCCTCTGTATTCTTTGTTCCTAATATTTTATCCCAATTTATGCCTTTTAGCAAGGTTTGTAGTTTAGGGAAGTTGGCTCTTTTGAAATTCAGTGTCTTTGTGTTCCCTTCATGTCTCCTATTTGTGTGATTTATACTGAAACTAATTGACCTGTGATCGCTGTTACCTAAATTGCCCCGTATTTCCACATCTGTTATTAGGTCTGTATTGTTGGTAATCAGTAGATCCAGTAATGTTTTATTTCTAGTTGGTGCGTCTACCATCTGACCCATAAAATTGTCCTGCAAGACATTAAGGAACTGGCGAGCCTTAAATGAATGCGCGGTTCCCTCCGCCCAGTCTATGTCTGGATAATTAAAATCCCCCATTATGATAACACTTCCCATCCTTGCTGCTAATCCAATTTGTGATAGGAGATCCGTCTCCACTTCCTCCCTCAGGTTAGGGGGCCTATAGCATACTCCCAGTATTATTTTCCCCTTAGCTTCATCCCTTTGGAGCTCTACCCATAAAGATTCCACCTCCTCCCTAGCCCCCTCAGTGATGTCATCTCTCACATTCACTTGTACATTATTCTTGATATATAGGCATACCCCTCCCCCCTTTTTACCCTCTCTATCCTTGCGGTATAGGGTATACCCTTGAATGTTTGCCAGCCAATCATGAGAGCTGTTGAACCAGGTCTCTGAAATTCCCACAAAATGACAAAATCACAAAAAATAATAAAGAAAAATGACAAAAGAAGATATCCAGAGAGTATATACTAATGGTACTTACCAATAGTACCAAGATATGGCCCATGGATACTGGACCAAGTTATTAAATGGGTAAGAATACAGTCCTTTTAAGTATACAGGTGAATGGAATATCTAAAAGAGGGGGCATAGCAAACTATTAACTATTTAGCATATAAGACCAATATTTCACCACGATTGGTGGAATATTGGGAGTTTAATGAGGGATCCTCCTCTGTTGTAATATGGGACGTCTTCAAGGCCTTCTCTAGGGGACAATATATCTCTTCTATTGCTGGGATTCGCAGGGAACAGGCAGCCGTTACAACAGCGCTACAGCTAGCTGTGCAACGCCAGTCTGATATTTATACTACTGATCCTACTAACACCCATTTTGACCTCTTGAATTCTGCAAAATGTAAGCTACATCTCCATCTCACAGAGATCACTAGATTAGATTTGCATCGGAATAAACAAATGTTCTTTGAACAGGGGAACCGTAATGGTCGTCTTCTAGCGATGTTGGCACAGCCTGATTATCCTCCAACAGTGATTCCTAATGTGGTGTCTGCCTCAGGTATATCAGTTTCTTTATTACCAGATATACCAGAGGCCTTTCGCCAATATTATAGTTCCCTTTATACCTCTGTGTTGCCTTCTGACTTTCAGCCTAAGGATTTGGCATCCTGGCTAGACCCATTGGCACTTGGCTGGCTCTCAGATAAAGAAAGAGTATCTCTGGTGTGGCCAATAACCCCAGAGGAGGTACTGAGGGAAATTTAATCATTTCCGTGGGGGAAGTCTCTGGGTCCAGATGGCTTCCCAATAGAATTTTATAGGACACATGGGAATATATTCGCTCCCAAGCTAGCACAACTCTATTCTCAATGCCTGACAGATGGAGCCTTTCCAACTTCTATGAGCCATGCCCATGTTATACTAATTCATAAAGATCTAAAAGATCCTACCTTGTGTGCTTCCTATAGGCCAATTGCACTACTTAATACAGATTTTAAAATTTTGACTAAACTACTCACCATCAGACTACAGCCATTATTACCATCTGTTGTAGATATTGACCAAACTGGCTTCATGGCCAACAGGTCAACCGATGTAAATTTGAGACGTTTGTTCACCAATATACATGCAAAGCATTTGAATGAAGTTACTAGGGTGGTGGCCTCCTTAGATATTGAAAAGGCCTTCGATACTATCGAATGGCCCTTTCTTTGGGAGGTCCTTAGAAGGATGGGGTTCCCCTTGATCTTTATTAAATGGATACAGATAATTTATCAAAACCCCACCTCAGCTATCAAGTTGGGAGGTAGCTTATCACAGTCTTTTTCTCTGTCATCGGGTACTTGACAGGACTGCCCCCAGCTTCGTTCGCTATAGCGATGGAACTGCTGGCGGAGGCTCCCTGTACTTCCCTTCATGTTAAGGGATTGCATGTTGGCTGGCTGGAGGAAAGGGGCGCCTTGTATGCAGATGACCTACTCCTCTTTCTTAATGACGCAGGACCATCACTTAAGGGGGCCCTACAGGTCCTCAATTCTTTTTCCTCAGTCACAGGTCTTAAAGTAAATTGGAAAATGTCACTTCTATTTCCTATAGACTCTGCGGCTCGTGCCCCTGCCGATACGGATACCCTCCTAAGGTGGGTGGAGCACTTTAAATATCTAGGGGTGGTGGTCTCCAGACAGATTTCAGACTATATATCCCTAAGTTTAACACCTGTGATCCGGGAGACTCAACAACAGCTGAAGGCATGGGAGTCATACCCCTTTCATTGTTAGGGCGCATAAATCTAATAAAAATGAATGTATTACCTAAATTCACATATTTATTTCGACACTCTCCCCTGTGGATCCCTAAATCCTTGCATGGCTGCATCGTATTCTCTCAGCATTCATATGGAGATCAAAGCCCCCTAGGTATAGCTGGGCGACATTGGTATGCCCGATCTCCCAAGGTGACCTGGCATGTCCAGATTTCCATAAATATTACTTGGCCTCTCAGCTAGTAACTACAGCCTGGTGGCTTAACCCAGATAACTCAAATTCCGCTACTGGGGTAGAAGCAGCAGTGCTGGGATCCTTGGAGGCGTTGAAATTTTCGATCTTTCGGGGCCCTCGTGCTCCATATTCATTGACACCATCTATGTTTACCACACTACGTGCATGGGGAGAGGGTCTCAAAATTGAACGATATCCCCTACAGGCAATATCACCTAATGCTCCCCTCTGGTTAAATCCCACTCTGGAGCATTTCTACTCACTGTCCGATCCCTATGCTTGGACTAATTTTAAGATAAAAACAGTGACACAGATCATCTTAGATAAATCCTTGATTTCTTCTTCCAAACTAATCTCCGACATCAATATTCCTCAGTCGTACTCTTTTCGCTTCCTTCAACTCTCCCATGCCTTCAGTAGTCAGTTCTCTGGCTCTCCTCTACAACTAGTTCAATCTGCCTTAGAGAAGCTTCTTAGGTTGGATTGTACGAAGAATGCCGCCTCTAAATTGTATTTTCACTTAATAACTGCTTCTCTGCCTAATTTAGAGAAATTAAGATTAAAATGGTCTAAGGATATCCCTGAACTTGACGAGGATGATTGGGATGATATATGGGACTCTCCCTTCAGCTCTCTCGTCTCCTTGAGAGACCGACTCATTCAGTTTAAGATAGTTCACAGGGCATACTACACCCCCCATATATTAAATAAAATTAATTCAGACTCTGCTCCTGGTTGTTGGTGATGTGGGGAGATTCCTGGAGACTTTACTCATATATTCTGGACTTGTCCAGCTATTGTAAGGTATTGGGAAGAAATACTAGCTTTTATATTCGAAAATTCAAGTTAGACTTACCGGTAACTTGTTTTCCATGAGTCTTTCAGGACAGCACTTGAGAGAGTGACCCTTGCAAACAGGAAACACCTCTTCCACTAAACTTTAAAAGGAGGCTCCTTTCCACACATTTTCAGTAGTAGTAGAGAACCTCCGGCCCCAAACTGGAACACATAATCAAGATATGATTAGTCACTGTATATATATATATATATATAAAAACAATAGGGCGGGATGCTGCTGTCCTGAAAGACTCATGGAAAACAAGTTACCGGTAAGTCTAACTTGAATTTTCCCTTATCGTCTTTCAGGACAGCACTTGAGAGGATAATAGAGACTTACCCCCCTAGGGAGGGACCACAGCCTGCATAACCTTTCTGCCAAAAGCCTGATCCCCTGCTGACAGGAGATCCAGTCTGTAGTAACGGACAAACGTTAAGTAGCTTGACCACGTAGCCGACTTACAAATCTGATCTGGGGTGGCCTGGGCTCTCATTGAATGGGCCTTAATTCTCAGCGGGGAAGATAAACCCATTTGAGAATAGGCTACAGAAATAGCTGTCTTAAGCCATCTAGCCAATGATCCTTTCGATGCTTGTTGGCCTTTTTTGTTTCCAGAAAAAAGAATAAATAATGAATCTGAAGTTCTAAATCCTCCTGTTACTTTCAAATAATGTAATAGGATATGTCTAACGTCCAAGCTGTGAAACTGCTCTTCCTTTGCACCCGAAGGGTTAGCACAAAAGGTTGGTAGAGTAATCTCCTGAGACCTGTTACTAAAGCTTGCCACTTTTGGCAAAAAACCTGGATCTACTTTAAGGACAACTCTATCAGGAAAAACTGACAAAAAAGGCTCTTTTACTGATAGGGCATGCAGTTCACTAATCCTTCTTGCTGAAGTAATTGCGACCAGAAAAATAGTCTTCAAAGTTAAATTTTTTAAGGATATGGCCTGTAAAGGCTCAAATGGTTCTTTTGCCAGAGCTTGCAGAACCACCGAGAGATCCCAATTTGGGAAATGCCTCACCGGGACCGGTCTAGACCTGGAAAGTGCTTTGAAAAATCTCATGATCAGAGTTTCTGAAGATAAGGATCTCTCCAGATAAACTCCCAAGGCAGCCACCTGCACCTTAAGAGTGCTGACCGCCAGATTCTTGTCTGCACCTTTTTGCAAAAACTCCAGCACTGAAACTAGGTCTTTAACCTCCCTATGTTCAGAATGACAGAAAGAAAGATAGACTTTCCATACTTTGGCGTAAATATCCCTGGTTACCTTTTTCCTACTGGAAAGCAACGTAGTAGTTAAACGTTCTGAAAAGCCTTTGCGTCTCATTAACTGCTCCTCAGATACCAGGCCGTGAGCTTTAACCTGCCTACATCTGGATGATGCACTGGCCCCTGAATCAACAGATCCTGACTGAGCGGAAGATGCCAACATGGTTTGATTGCCAACTGAAGAATCATGGAAAACCAAGCTCTTTGGCCAATATGGAGTAATCAAAATTATTGATACTCTCTCTCTCAGAATTTTTCTCAACACTAAAGGTATTAACCTGAATGGTGGAAAAGCATACCCTAGGTGAAAATCCCACGGATGTGCCAGAGCATCTATCCCCTGAGAGCAATTGTCTCTCTGAAGGGAGAAAAAATTCGGGAGCTGCGTGTTTTGTTTTGAAGCAAACAGGTCTAACTGCGGAAGGCCCCAAGCACTGGTGATTAATGCAAACACCTTCCTGTTCAGACTCCACTCTGATTCCTGAACTTTCTGTCACCTCAGATAATCCGCTACTTCGTTTAATGTGCCTTTTAGATGGACTGCGGATAGAGATAGTAAGTGGTTCTCCGCCCACTCCAGAATCTCTACTGACAGTAAGTGAAGAGCCCTGCTTCTTGTGCCTCCCAGTTTGTTCAGGTAGGCTATGGTAGTGGCATTGTCCGACAAAATCTGGACATGGCAACCTATGAGGTTTTGAGAGAAGAAAGCTAATGCTAGGGCAACCGCTTTCAGCTCTCCAATTTGAGGATTTTTGGGCCTCTAACTGGGACCATGTTCCCTGCGCTAAGGCCTGACCCATGTGGGCCCCCCATCCCTGCAAACTGGCGTCTGTTGTGACCACTTTTCCGGTCGGAAGACCTCTTTGCAGCACCACCTGACTTTTCCACCACCAAAGTGAACGTTTGACTCTGGTGGGGAACTTTATTTTTGTATCCAAACTCTCTGTCCTGTGGTTCCATGTCCTTAAAAGGAACCTCTGGAGAGCCCTGAAATGCAGCCTTGCCCATTGGATGGCTGGCATGGAAGAGGTTAATGTCCCCAGAGCCGACATAACCTTTTGGACTGAAATCAGTTGATTTGTTTGTAGTGCCGTTATTACCCTTTGAACCTTGATCTTTTTCTCTTCTGGGAGAAAAATCTTTTGCTCCACCGAATCTATCAAGTAATCCAGAAACAGTACTTGCTGAGCTGGGATGAAATTTGATTTTTGAACATTCACTATCCACCCTAGTGACTCCAAATGACTGCGAGCTTTGTTCAAATCCTCCTGCAACTTTTCCCTGGATGGGGCAAAAAAGAGGAGGTCGTCCAGATATGGAATTACCGCAATCCCCTGGAGTCGAAGAGGGGCGAGAGCTTCCGCCATTATCTTCGTAAAAATACGAGGAGCTGACAACAGGCCGAAGGGAAGGGCCCTGAACTGAAGATGTATAATCTCTTTGCCCATATTCACCGCAAACCTCAGGAACTTCTGGGACTGAGGTGCTACAGGAATATGAAGATAAGCATCTCTCAGATCGATTGATGCCATAAAACAATCTTTTGTCAGAATGTTCCTGACTGTGAGAATTGAGTCCATACAAAACTTTTTGTAATAGGACTGACTTGTTCAGGGGTTTTAGGTTGAGGATAAGACGGAAGTTTCCGGATGGTTTTCTTATGAGAAAGATGTGTGAATAGAAACCATGACCCTGTTCTTCTGGGGATACTGGTATCACTACCCTCTGGTGCCTCAGATCCTTTAAAAGGTTCTTCATGGCCAGAGCCTTTGTTAGATCCCTTGGTAGGTTTGTTACAAAGAATCTTTCTAGCGGGCGATCTGAAAACTCTATCCTGTAACCTTGGGACAACATGTCCAAATTATATAGACTTTTTGTCATGCTGGCCCAAAGGGGGAGGAAACTTTGAAGCCTTCCCCTCACTGGTACGCACAAGTCATTGCGTTTTACGGGGGGCTGCAGGAGGATGGAAAAGGACATTTCCTTTACCCTTCTGCGATGTCCAATTTTTTCTTTTCTCCTGGGGTTTGGTTTGTTCTTGAGACCTTTGGGAACGAAAAAAAACGTTTAACTGGCTGTTTTTTCTTTTTGATGGGAAAAGACTTCTTTTTATCAGCTGTTCTATCTAGAACCGCATCTAAGTCAGGTCCAAAAAGCAAATCACCCAGGAACGGTATCCCACACAGCTTGTTTTTGGACGCCGCATCTCCCGGCCAAGTTTTCAACCACAGAGCCCTTCTGGCCGAGTTGGCTAAGGCAGCAGATCTAGCTGTCATTTTAATTGATTCCGCTGATGCATCAGATATAAATGCGACAGCAGCAGACAGAGTCGAGAATGAATCCAAAATTTCTTGTTTTGGTGAGTCTGCTGAGATATGGGCCTTAAGTTGATCTAACCAGAACTCCATATTCCTGGATACCACCGTAGTTGCCATAGCAGGTTTAAGATTTCCCATGATGGATTGCCAAGCCCTTTTTAGTAGCTGGTCCATCCTTTTATCCATGGGATCTCTCAACACCCCCATGTCCTCGAATGCCAAATCTGTTGACCTCGAGACTTGGGAAAACGCGGCATCTAGTTTGGGGCTTTTGTTCCAAACCGCCGCTGGATCTTCATCAAAAGGAAAACGCCTTTTTAAGGCTTTGGGAAAGAAAGGCTTTCTCTCTGACTCTGTCCACTCTTTCTTAATAGCTTCAGAAATAACAGAGTGTACTGGGAAATTGCGATTTTTGTGTTCGCTAAGCCCTGCATACATTTTATAATGCTGAGATAACTCCTTTCTTTCCTCCTCCAGACCCAGTGTGGTATAGATTGCTTTTAACAGGCCATCTACCTGTTCTAAAGACAATTTAAATTTTGAAGGTAAATTTTCTCCTTCCTCCCCCTCATCAGAATCCTCAAATTGAGAGGGGGAATGTCCCTCTGGGGTAGGAGATGCCTCAGTCTCCACCACCGGGACTATAAGTGAGCCTTGAGAGGACTGTGAGGTAGTAGGCTGGCTCAGGGATGGGTTTGCTAGCGAAGAGCGAAATGATTGGATAGTCGCATCAAGTTCTTTTTTAACTGATGCAATCAAGTCGCTGCAAGCGGAAGAAGCTTCTTCTTTAACTAGCAAATCAATACAGGCTTGACATAACGTCTTCTTCCATTCTTCAGGTAGCTTGGATTTACATGAAGGGCATTTCCTTTTTGCCACTGGATCAGAGCTCTTGGCCTGCCATGAGACAAAAAACAGAAACCTTCCCAATGAGACTACCTGTCCTTTTCCCAAGGATGCTCACCACAGGTGCACAGTAAGAACTAAACTGCCTTATGTGCCCAGACAGGCCCCTGCCACCGGGGGTGATAGAGAGAGAGAGAGAGACCCCACAGTACAAGGAGGACAGTATACAACTGCCCCTTACCTGGGCCTTGCTGGTGCCTGTCCCACTCGCTGCCGCCATCGATTCCATCGAGGAGCGCTTGCTGTGTTGTGTGGCTAAAACACCGGTTCCGGACTCCAATAGCGCCAGTGCGCCGTACCGGAACCGTTAAATAAGCACCAGCCCCATTCCTCCCCTTTCCCTCTGCAATTTCCAGTGGAAATGATGCCGTACGCCTGTTCCGTGGGTGCCGCCCCTTTTCCTGGATGCCTCACTTCTGGCGGATGGAGCCCCGCTGCCATCCCCAAGATCGCGGCGGTGCAATAAGCAACAGGCGGTGGACCTGAGAAAAAACAGAGTAAACGGCCACCGCCTGTCTTGCCGCCGCCTAGGAGCGATGCCCACGACAGTCAGACTCACACTGAGCCGAGAGGGAGCCCAGCCAGCAGCACTAACATCAGCTGTGGAATGGGAGGAACAGCTATCATGAGGTAAAAAGCATTTGGTGAAAAACACAGGACAGCACCTGAGAGCCCTGACTTCCCCACGAAGTGTTCCCTCCGGAGGAAACATAAAAACTGACAATGTGTGGAAAGGAGCCTCCTTTTAAAGTTTGGTGGAAGAGGTGTTTCCTGTTTGCAAGGAGAGGAGTCACTCTCTCAAGTGCTGTCCTGAAAGACGATAAGGGAAATAACATATATCTCACTGCAACGATTATTGGGAATATGTATTCTAGATCTGATAGAGCAATTTATTCCTACGACAGCAGGGCGTACTTTGGTGGGGCTGCTTTTGTTCTGTGCTCGTAAAGCTATAGCTCTCAGCCGGAAGAAAACCACACCCCCATCGCTGGCTTTGTGGAAACAACTCATTAACTATAGCTTACCATTATACAAAGAAACAAAATATAAATAGGGGTTGTCTCCTCAAATATGAAAAGGTTTGGTCCAAATGGCTCACGGACCCCTCTACAGACTCAGTAGCCTCCTAGAAGAATATGACTCTTGGCTATCTCTCCATTAGTTATTGGGCAAGGACTAATTTTTATGCAAAAACTCTAGGTGGGCATATGTAACATGGGATCACACCTTTCTTTAAAATTAAACTGGCACAGAAACCATGTATGACGTATGTATGTATGCGGGGTTTTTTTTTTTTTGCTGTGTTTTTGTTTTGTATGTGTAGCAATAACTCTCGGTGGAGCTGCTGGTTTATTATTGGGCCTGTCCTCTATTCTCTTCACCCCTCTTAAATTGTTCAATCCCCTTGACACAACTGTAGTGCAGTGTTGTAATAACATTAATACCAACTTTAACCCACAATATACACTTATATTGTATTTTTACCTTTAGTTTATAGTGGTTTGGTCCGGTTGGTGAAAACACCCATTCTAAAGACACCTCATCCCAATGAACATTAGATCAAAAAGAGACAGGGAGGTAAAGGATGGGGGATTTTTTACAGTGCCTAAACATATACTTATACACTTGACTAATTGTAGATAAAAAATATAATTTTTATTAACATAATATTTTTAAAAGAAAAAGACAAACAATGCAAACTTTGAGTTGGCAATATAAAGTTATAAACAATTGGTGGTCAGCATCTTATACAGGTGGATAATAAATCATAGCAAGAGATATTGCACATTAGCCCGACATGTTTCGCTACTTTAGCTTCCTCAGGGGATGTGCAAGAGATTTATTAAGTTGAGGCCACTAAATAGACAAAAAAGAACAAAGTTATAACAACAATTTAAGGGTCACTATGAAATTTATACATACAGGGTGTCAATATTGGTTATGAACCCAGTTGCCTATAAGGACTAGACACTTACCCCATGCGATGGTTACACCTTTAAACCACCTGGCCTGTCCCCTGACTTGGTCTCAGATACATAGAATCCGAGGGGGTCAATTTGGCAAGGTCATAGAGGGCTGATAGGGAGATACTAAGGGACATTAAGGTTGCCATAAAGTTAGATTTTTGATTTGAATTTGTTGGTAATAAGTTTGTGTGGAGGAATAGAGGGGAATGGGGGGACTGGTGGGAAAGGACAAGTAAGGAAGGGATGGGGGGGAAGGGAAAAGGGTGGGGAAGGGGGAGGGGAGGAGGGCGGGAAAAGGAGAAGAGGGGAGAAAAGGGGAAAGAAAGGTTGGAAAGGAAAATGGGGGAGGGGAATGTCCATCTCTCACTATAATAATAATATATAATTTTATACTCACACGGAGTTCTATATTGGTTCGATTATCTAAATGTCCATAAGGAACAATGGCGATTGGAGAATTTTAATCAGATCTTATGTAGAGTTGGCTGCAGAGGCAGACTGAAAAATAATAATGGTAGGGGATTTTTCTTTAGAATCCTTATTGTTTTAGGGGAAACGGGAGAGTGACAGATTTGTTTAAATGAAATGGAAGTGCGAACAGTTATATAGAATATTGAGTTGTTCATTAATTCCAAGTAGCTTCAACAATTTCCCTGTAAGGAACAGGTGGAAGCATGGTGAAATTCAGCCAACTAACCCGAATTGCTACCTAAGCATTGACAGAGGAGTGAGTGAATATGGTAAAGAGCAATACAGGTGACGAAGGGCAGTACTCACCGCACATAAGTGTTTTGGCATAAGGCAAGTATTTGTATTATAGCCGGCTCTACGATACCCAGCACCCAGATACAGTTGTAGACACCACGCATAATAGATAGTAGTGTGAGCTGACAGTCTCCAATGAAAGCAGATTCGTGCAAAGTTCCGGAGTGACATGAAGGTGGATTAGAGAAAAGATGCGTTCATGAGTGTGCCGTCTTACCTTGTAGCTCGCTGGTCACAGAGTCACAGATCTAACAGCCTGAATTGCCGGTATATATCAGCCCTCCAACGAGCCGGCGTGTGACGTCACCGGCTCGAAGCGGACGCAATGACACCTGTGCGCATGCGCCCTGGCAGCTTGCCAGCCTCTAAACTACATCACCCATAGAGCCATGCGGCGAGGGGAGGGCTCCCGCACGTTCGATGTTACGGGACGTGCACAGGGCTCTCCAGCCAATCCCCGAGACGCCAAGGCATGCAGTGATGTTCCCGAGGGGGGTAAAAAATCCCAAATGGCCAAGCCACTATGGGACTTTTCTAAGGGCTGCCAGGCGTGGAGGTGGGCCTGCTGGAGGATGGAAAGTGCAGGCCCTGGGCGTCCGTATGGCCTGCCAGAGCAGACGCCCAGGGGCAAGATGCATTGGGACATGGGCCAAGGGCCAATTGACAAGGCTGGTTTGAGGTGAAAAACTGAAAATAAACATGCCTGAAGATAATGGGATAAGACCACTTATGACCCCAACAAATAAAGTGTCGGATAGGCAACTGAGTCCATTTACATAAATTTTAACCACTTAATGAAAATCACATGCAGTCATGAGAGATTGTATCAATATTGTCATAGCATTAGGGCAAAATATTTACATTTGAATATAAATTAAAAAGGCAAAGTATGAATACAATCTCTCTAGAAACAATACATATACGTAAAAAAGTCTAGAACACTGTAAAAACAGTCATATTATAGAAGAAATAATGTTTATATATCAACCATGGGTGTCACATAGTGTCACATATGAGAGCAGGGGCAAGTAAAGGAAAAGGGGGAGGGGAAGGGAGAAGAAACAGTAAGAAGGGGGACTGTTAGCTAAATGGTCTTCTCATTGTTAGGGGATGATTGGGTAAAACATGGCCTGGAACAAGAACAACACTGGGGTGCATGGAAACCCTGTCCAGTGGGGGAGATGAGAGGAAAATCAGCATCGACAGGAAAATTTAAAGAAAAGATTTGAAGCTCAAGTTTTCATTAAATGCCAGGGAAGCAGGTGACCTTTAGATTATAAATCCACCGAGCCTCTAGTTGTAGCAACATACGGTCAACACTGCCCCCTCGAGAATCTGGGGGAATGTGTTCAAGCGCGAAGAATTCAATAAATTGCGTGTTAAAGTCGTGATACATGCCAATGTGTCGGCTAATGGCCGTGTCCATTTTCTTTTTCTTTATGGGTTTGATGTGATCTCGTATGCGTTGGAAAAATTGTCTTTTAGTCTTGCCTATGTAAAAGCCACCACATCAGCATTGAGCAAAATATACAATTCCAGATGTTTGACAGGTGACTCTAGAGCGAATAGAGTGCCATCTTCCATTAGGTAATTTAAATTTAGTTTTCGCAGCAACATAGTCACACATATCGCATGTACCACAAGGAAACGTACCGCAACTTGTGAATTCCATAGAGGGTTGTGTGGTTTTAAAGTGGCTACGAACCAATTGGTCCCTCAAAGAGGGGGCTCGCTTGAAAGTGATTTCAGGAATATTGTTTATATATTTGCTTACGATGGGATCTGCAACTAAGAGGCCAAAACTTCTTTAAAATACATCTAAATTGTTCGTGTTGGCACGAGTATTGAGTAATGACCCGTACCTTATCTGGCTTTTTCATTTGCTTGTTCGTAAATATCAATGAATTTCTATTTTGTTCATTAGCTCTGTTAAAGGCTTTTTTAAGACAGGTATGGCTATACCCTCTAATCTTTAATCTGTTGTATAGGTCCCTGGCTGCAGTTTTAAACTCCGAGTCCTGACTACAGTTATGCTTGAGTCTTAGATACTGACTGTATGGGATAAAAAATATATAATAAATGTGCCCGCGCTAGTATAGTGTCACATATAAAATATATAAAAAATATTTTCACATATAAAACACATGTAATGTGATAAATAAAACCATACAGGTAAAATATAATGCAAATAACTATAAATGATAAACCACCAAGTGCATATAAAGGTGCAATCGTGGTAGTAACTAATAAAAGTGCAACGTGCTAAAATATAAATATCAAAACACTTTCCAGTGACAAATGAGTGTATATCCCAATTAATAAATACAAATCACAAAAAACGTGAATAAATAGTGTCCATAAAATGAATAAACATCATGCTTCTTCTGATGGGTGTATAAATCACAACACGTGAAAACTGTGCTCTCCCGTGACACCCCACATGTGCTTGCGCTCACCTTCAGTCCTGTGACACAGTAATTAAACGGTGTCAAAATAAGCATTGGGGCCACTCCTAGGCTCACTCAGGATACAATGATGCAAAGACACTCCTCCCAGGCGAAACTGCTAGGCTCACTCAGGTTACAATGGTGCAAAAACACTCCTCTCAGGTAAAACCAAGATCCAAAATCATAGAAAAAACAAACAGAGGGACTCCATAGTGCAATATAGCCAGGACATTTATTAAAGAATAAGCCCTCCAAGAGGGTACTCACATTGGATGGGTGCTAGAGTGCACCAGACTGTACAGGTAAGATAATAAGCAGCTGATCGTATGGCGTGCGGTATGGCATGTGCAATCCTCCTCCTCTGCTGACAGCTCCGTCCTACCCCTCCCCAACGCGTATTCGGCACAGGGGTTTCGTGCCTTCCCCCAGAGGAAGGCACGAAACCCCTGTGCCGAATACGCGTCGGGGAGGGGTAGGACGGAGCTGTCAGCAGAGGAGGAGGATTGCACATGCCATACCGCACGCCATACGATCAGCTGCTTATTATCTTACCTGTACAGTCTGGTGCACTCTAGCACCCATCCAATGTGAGTACCCTCTTGGAGGGCTTATTCTTTAATAAATGTCCTGGCTATATTGCACTATGGAGTCCCTCTGTTTGTTTTTTCTATGATTTTGGATCTTGGTTTTACCTGAGAGGAGTGTTTTTGCACCATTGTAACCTGAGTGAGCCTAGCAGTTTCACCTGGGAGGAGTGTCTTTGCATCATTGTATCCTGAGTGAGCCTAGGAGTGGCCCCAATGCTTATTTTGACACCGTTTAATTACTGTGTCACAGGACTGAAGGTGAGCGCAAGCACATGTGGGGTGTCACGGGAGAGCACAGTTTTCACGTGTTATGATTTATACACCCATCAGAAGAAGCATGATGTTTATTCATTTTATGGACACTATTTATTCACGTTTTTTGTGATTTGTATTTATTAATTGGGATATACACTCATTTGTCACTGGAAAGTGTTTTGATATTCATATTTTAGCACGTTGCACTTTTATTAGTTACTACCACGATTGCACCTTTATATGCACTTGGTGGTTTATCATTTATAGTTATTTGCATTATATTTTACCTGTATGGTTTTATTTATCACATTAC
This sequence comes from Aquarana catesbeiana, assembly GCF_042186555.1. Classification (NCBI taxonomy): domain Eukaryota; kingdom Metazoa; phylum Chordata; class Amphibia; order Anura; family Ranidae; genus Aquarana; species Aquarana catesbeiana. The sequence continues at coordinate 199,768,782 of NC_133329.1, read as the reverse complement.
ATGTGTTTTATATGTGAAAATATTTTTTATATATTTTATATGTGACACTATACTAGCGCGGGCACATTTATTATATATTTTTTATCTATCTACACGCAATGAAACGTGGTTCAGTGCTTGCAGCTTAAATAGTTTACTCCTTAGAGGCATTAGTCCATCTGTGGCTCGCAAGACACCTATATTTTGACTGTATGGGATGCTTTTAATTAATGAGGTGGGGTGCGAGCTTTGAGCGTGAAGGATAGTGTTCCCTGCTGACGGCTTTCTATATAAAGATGAATCAAGTTTCCTATTTGCATTGATGGAAATGACCAAGTCAAGAAATTCAATACTACTTTGACTACAATTCATCGTAAATTTAAGATTGAAATTGTTGATGGAAATAATTCTCAAAAATTCATTTAGCTCAGTGTGGGTTCCGGACCAAAAAATAAGGACATCATCTATGAAACGATACCAAGCTAGAATTTTGTCATGGAGTTGGTTGAGATCGTCTCTATTGAAGACATCCATTTCCCACCCCCCCAGGTACAGGTTCGCAGAGGAGGGGGCACATTTGGTCCCCATTGCGACCCCCTGTACCTGGAGGAAGTGGGAGGAATTAAAGACAAACACATTATGTCTCAAGATGTAGTCCAATAGATCCAAAATAAACGCATTATATTTGGCAAAGGTTGGACCTCTCTCATTTAGATGTTGTTCTATTACTTTGAGGCCTGCATTATGTGGAATAGCATTGTACAGGCTTTCAACATCTAGTGCTACTAGCCAAGTGTCTGGAGGAAGTGACAAGTCCTTTACTTGCCCCTGCTCTCATTCCCCCATGGTTGACATATAAACATTATTTCTTCTATAATATGACTGTTTTTACAGTGTTCTAGACTTTTTTACGTATATGTATTGTTTCTAGAGAGATTGTATTCATACTTTGCCTTTTTGATTTATATTCAAATGTAAATATTTTGCCCTAATGCTATGACAATATTAATACAATCTCTCATGACTGCATGTGATTTTCATTAAGTGGTTAAAATTTATGTAAATGGACTCAGTTGCCTATCCGACACTTTATTTGTTGGGGTCATAAGTGGTCTTATCCCATTATCTAAATGCATGTTTATTTTCAGTTTTTCACCTCAAACCAGCCTTGTCAATTGGCCCTTGGCCCATGTCCCCATGCATCTTGCCCCTGGGCGTCTGCTCTGGCAGGCCATACGGACACCCAGGGCCTGCACTTTCCATCCTCCAGCAGGCCCACCTCCACGCCTGGCACCGCCGGGCAGCCCTTAGAAAAGTCCCATAGTGGCTTGGCCATTTGGGATTTTTTACCCCCCTCGGGAACATCACTGCATGCCTTGGGGTCCCGGGGATTGGCTGGAGAGCCCTGTGCACGTCCCGTAACATCGTACGTGCGGGAGCCCTCCCCTCACCGCATGGCTCTATGGGTAATGTAGTTTAGAAGCTGGCAAGCTGCCCGGGCACATGCGCACAGGCATCATTGCGTCCGCCTCGAGCCGGTGACGTCACACGCCGGCTCGTTGGAGGGCTGATATATACCGGCACTTCAGGCTGTTAGATCAGCCTGAGCTGGAGGGCGACACTCACTCTGTGACCAGCGAGCTGCAAGGTAAGACGGCACACTCATGAACGCATCTTCTCTCTAATCCACCTTCATGTCACTCCGGAACTTTGCACGAATCTGCTTTCATTGGAGACTGTCAGCTCACACTACTATCTATTATGTGTGGTGTCTACAACTGTATCTGGGTGCTCGGTATCGTAGAGCCGGCTATAATACAAATACTTGCCTTATGCCAAAATACTTATGTGCGGTGAGTACTGCCCTTCGTCCCTCCCCCTTCCCTTCCCCACCCTTTTCCCTTCCCCCCATCCCTTCCTTCTCTTCCTTACTTGTCCTTTCCCACCAGTCCCCCCATTCCCCTCTATTCCTCCACACAAACTTATTACCAACATATTCAAATCAAAAATCTAACTTTATGGCAACCTTAATGTCCCTTAGTATCTCCCTATCAGCCCTCTATGACCTTGCCAAATTGACTCCCTCGGATTTGATGTATCTGAGACCAAGTCAGGGGACCTGCCAGGTGGTTTAAAGGTGTAACCATCGCATGGGGTAAGTGTCTAGTCCTTATAGGCAACTGGGTTCATAATCAATATTGACACCCTGTATGTATAAATTTCATAGTGACCCTTAAATTGTTGTTATAACTTTGTTCTTTTTTGTCTATTTAGTGGCCTCAATTTAATAAATCTCTTGCACATCCCCTGAGGAAGCTAAAGTAGCGAAACATGTCGGGCTAATGTGCAATATCTCTTGCTATGATTTATTATCCACCTGTATAAGATGCTGACCACCAATTGTTTATAACTTTATATTGCCAACTCAAAGTTTGCATTGCTTGTCTTTTTCTTTTAAAAATATTATGTTAATAAAAATTATATTTTTTATCTACAATTAGTCAAGTGTATAAGTATATGTTTAGACACCGTAAAAAATCTCCCATCCTTTACCTCCCTGTCTCTTTTTGATCTAATGTATTTTACCTTTACCTGGGTGCTTGTGGCTCCACCTGCAGGAAAAATAACAACACTGCACATAAACTTCTGTAATTATCAAAATGACTTCTTTCTTTGGGTAAATGATATATTTTATATAGAAAGTTATTACAGTGACTACACTATCACACCAACGTAGTGTAACAGTATAGTAGATAATTATGACAATATTGATAACATACACAGAATATAATTAAATCTATATTTATACCAGGGAGCTCCCCCTGCTCTAAACCGTAAAGTCGCTATTTGTAACTAGATGCAGGGCCCTGCAGTAAAAAGAGATAGTCTTGACGTCTTCAGTCTTCGCTAGCTTATGAATTTGTAATTGTAATCCACAAAAGGGTTCCTCTTGGGTGTTGCGCAGTGTAAGGTAATACACTAAAGCAGTTATAATCCAGCAGACTGATCAAGTATTCTTATACGAAGGAGACAAACATCTAGCATTAGTTCTTGAATACTGAAGTCTATGCAGATGTAATGTTCTCCAACTTAACTTGTTCCGTGGGACTATCAGTCCCAGCAACACTCTGTAACAGTTCTAAGTGTGTGTAGTATTTAAACAAACTTCTGGGTGTTAACCCTCTCACCACACGGGATCCGGGCGGATGGATGCCTCTGTTTCAACAGTTCTCAGTCCGTACGGAACCACCGTCACACTGCTCTGTTCAGTAACGACCAGGAGTCCTCGGTTACCTCCTCCCAGGGGTCTCCGCAATAATCACTTCTGCTGCTTCAGCACACTGTGATATGATGGCAGGATCCCTGCTGCTGCTCTGCTCCCTCACAAGGTAGGCCGCAACCCTGTGGGACACACACACCCACAGAGTCCTGCTGGCAGGCCACGCGTCCCAGGAACAAGAGCCCTAAGATGGCCACTCCCAGCCCTTTTCTATCCTCCCACAATGCAGTTCAGTTCTTCTCTTGTCCAGGAGCATTGTGGGTAGGTCACAGTTAAAGTTCAGAAGTAAACAATCAATCACTTCCATGTCACTTCATTTAATCATGAAACATAAAAGTATTGTACCTTTTCAATTGTCCACAAGATGGCACTATAACAACTTATGTCCTGTATAACACACATATGGCTAAAAACAAAAGTTGTCAGCGCTACATGTGTATATAGCTTCTTCAATTGCTAAAATGATTCATTCTTTTTCTTTTCTTTTGCTGTCTGTTCTTTGAAAACCAATAAAAGTGTGGAGGCGCAATTTTGAAGCGTGACATGTTGGGTATCAATTTACTCGGCGTAACATTATCTTTCATAATAAGATAAAAAATTGGTCTAACTTTACTGTTGTCTTATTTTTTAATTCAAAAAAGTGTATTTTTTCCAAAAAAGTGCGCTTGTAAGACCACTGCGCAAATACGGTGTGACAAAGTATTGCAACAACCGCCATTTTATTCTCTAGGGTGTTAGAAAAAAAATATATAATGTTTCGGGGTTCTAAGTAATTTTCTAGCAAATAAAACTGATTTTAAATTGTAAACAACAAGTGTCAAAAAGAGGCTCGGTCCTTAAATGGTTAACATTTATAGGTGATAACTCCTTAGTTGATTACAGGAATATCTGATTGCCTTTAGGGTATGAGGAAGGAATTTGGGTGTAGGGTTCTGTATATGGGGGTTTTACATGTTCTGTTATTTTTTCTATTGGTTGAACTAGATGGACGTGTGTGTTTTTGCAAACCTGAATAACTATGTAAGAGAATGATTGATAGACTACAGGCTCTATCTATTACTGCAATTTCACTTGGATACTATTAAAATACTTCAGTGGAACCTCGGATTACGAGCATTATCCATTCCAGGACTATGCTCGTAATCCAATGTACTCGCATGTCAAAGCGAGTTTTCCCATAGAAGTCAATGGAAACGAAAAAATTTGTTCTGCATTGACTTCAATGGGATGCAATACCGCATGCGGCCAGAGATGGGGGCGCCGGAGAGCCTCAAACGGCCAAAAAGGCCCGAGGGACACTTTGGCAGACCTCGGCAAACCTTTAAAAGACTCTGTTCACATGTCTTTCCGAGGTTTGCCGAGGTTAGCCGAACTGTCCTCGGGCCTTTCCATGCATTTACGAATGGCGGCGATCGGCGACTTTTGGCTCTGCTCGGCTCCTGCGCCCCCCACCTCAGGCCAAAAGTGGTACTGCACACCGCTTTTGGCCTGAATCCTGCTCGTTTTGCGAGACAACACTCGCAAACCGAGTTAGGAATTTTAAAAATGCAGTGCTCGGTTTACGAAACACTCGTTAACTGCATTACTCGCAAACCGAGGTTCCACTGTATTTACAAATATATACATTATAGTAATGCTGTATTAGACCTCTTGCATACTGCAGCTTGAATAAGCTCAGTACAGCTAAAACACAGCCCATTAATTGTAATGCGCCTATGCACACAGGCACGGAAACAAGTGCTGGTGCATATATAGTGTAGCGCTAACTTAAATTACAAAGATTTTTAAATTGAAAAAAATGCATACACAAGAAAATGCATACACAAAAAACGCAAATAACTGCATATATCACAAATATTGATGTGAGATACTCTAATAGGCATCTATAAAAACAAGATTTTGAAAAAGGGCAAAAGTCCCCTAGACATGATAGTGTCACCACGAGTGTTCACCACGAGGATAGCTGGTAAAGAAGTTACACAGGTATAATGGGTCCCCCGCGTAGAAGCAATGCAGGCTTACCAGAACAGTTGGACTCATACAAACATATGTCTCATGAGTCAGTAAAGCTTGTATTGCCAATAGGCAATGAAGTGGGGTCTCCCAACCAAACGATATGAAATCCAAATTGCATCTAGGACTCTGGGCAGAGCTCTTCTACACATAACTTGGTCTCAGATTCTGATTCCTTTCTGTCTCTGGATGTGCTGCCCTGGCTCCCTTGCTATGCTGTGTAGTGGTGAACAACACTATCATGTCTATGGGACTTTTACCCTTTTTCAAAATCTTGTTTTTATAGATGCCTATTAGAGGATCTCACATCAATATTTGTGATATATGCAGTCATTTGCGTTTTTTGTGTATGCATTTTTTTGTGTATGCATTTTTTTCAATTTAAAAATCTTTGTAATTTAAGTTAGCGCTACACTATATATTTACCTGTACCTTTTACAAATCTCCTTGTTTGTCGTGTGAGCTGCTATTTAATTGAGTAAGCGCAGTGTTTTGATTATTTTGTACGGAAACAAGTGCTGTGCATTCTGTAAAAAAAATATAGAAGAATCAGCTTTTTTGATCAGTAATTTACGCCTCATCCATGCAAATACCTTCTCCAGAGTGCTCAGGACCTCAGACTGGGCCAAAGGTTTACCTTCCAACAAGACAATGACCCTAAGCACACAGCTAAAATAAGGAAGGAGTGGCTTCACAACAACTCCGTGACTGTTCTTGAATGGCCCAGCCAGAGCCCTGACTTAAACCCAATTGAGCATCTCTGGAGAGACCTAAAAATGGCTGTCCACCAAAGTTTACCATCCAACCTGACAGAACTGGAGAGGATCTGCAAGGAGGAATGGCAGAGGATTCCCAAATCCAGGTGTGAAAAACTTGTTGCATCTTTCCCAAAAAGATTCATGGCTGTATTAGATCAAAAGGGTGCTTCTACTAAATACTGAGCAAAGGGTCTGAATACTTAGGACCATGTGATATTTCAGTTTTTCTGTTTTAATAAAATCTGCAAAAATGTCAAAAATTCTGTGTTTTTCTGTCAATATGGGATGCTGTGTGTACATTAATGAGGAAAAAAAATGAACTTATATGATTTTAGCAAATTGCTGCAATATAACAAAGTGAAAAATTTAAGGGGGTCTGAATACTTTCCGTCCCCACTGTATGTTCTGAATACTTTAACTGGACATATTCAGATAGCAACAAGTAATTTATAGGCAGCGCACATAACAATGGAAAGAATAAAAAGTGATAATCAAGCAATAATATATGGTCGCTGGTTCGAATCCCAACGACGACACCATCTGCCTGGAGTTTGCATGTTCTCCCTGTGCCTGCGTGGGTTTCCTTCGGGTACTCCGGTTTCCTCCCACACTCTAAAGACATGCTGGTAGGTTAATCGGATCCTGTCTAAATTGGCCCTCGTATATGTATGAATGTGTGTTAGGGACCTTAGGTTGTAAGCTCTTTAAAGGGAAGGGACTGATGTGAATGTACAATGTACAGTATATGTAAAGCGCTGCATAAATTTACAGCGCTATATAAGTACCTGAAATGAAATAAATAAATATAACACATGAAATGTTAGTCTGTATCCCCTTGTGCAATCTTGAATAGAAATAAATATGTTGATGTGTATCACTAAGTACTCTAGGTGAAATGCCACTAGACTAGACTTGAGCTCCATGCATCAGAATAACAATCTGTGTAAGACATCATTCACACGGGCGTACCATTCCATATACCTGTGCAAAGGGCTGTTTTTGCCTGTTTTTGGGTGGTCAGTCTAGTGCAGTGATGCAGTGAGTCATATACCGTATGTGTGAGTACTTGTTTCCATTGTTTCTATTTGCCTCAATCATGTTTTATTACTTGCAGATTGCTTTGCTTGACGTGGATATCTGTGGTCCATCTATTCCAAAGGTTATGGGTCTAGAAGGAGAACAGGTAATTTAAATATCTTCCTACATTGCTTAGATGTGTTGATATAACATCAGTTTGGTCAATTTTGAGGTAAATGTTATTTTTGTTCTTTTATCACAATCATCTCACATCTTGCTTTATAACACATGCCCAGGTCGATGATGTCATAAGGGGTGGGGTCACCTGGTGATCCCACCCCTTCATTTATTTAGCAGCAGTTACAAATCAGAGCTCTTGGGTGCAGAGGTTTTTTATTTATTTTGGTCGGCTGTTGTGGTGTTCATCGTACTTGATGCTGGATTTACTTCGGGGGACATTGTTTTTTTGTTTTTTTTTTTAATTTCTTTTTATTGAGTTTTTTCAATAGAGTAGTGTACAACTGGGTGCGTCAACGTGACACCCTCCCAGTGAAACTTTGGCATTGCAGGGCCTAACATGTCTAAATCCTAACAGGTACAGTCTAAGCCTACCCTGTACCCCTTCCACTCCCCCACCCCTCCCACAAACTTGTCACAGCTCAAGGATATCAATTAGCTAGATACATGCTTAGTCTTATGCTTCACACATACACCTTTGTGGTGTCACAGTATCTTCCACCTTCCAATCTATTTCCTAAAATTGCAATCTTTTATTCCCTCATGCAAGTATGACATAATGCGTCTTTAGATCTTTCTGATTAGAGTTTTACTCCTCACTTGCGTATAACCCTTGGAATAAGTCTCTTTATCCCACCGTAGTGCTAGGTTCCCACCATACCTTCCATATTTTATCAAAATTTTTCTCACAACCCCTCACTCTATATGTTGACTTGTAAAATGGTAGCATACTATTGACTATCTGTTTCCAAAACCTACCCTCTGGAGCATTCTTATTTTTCCATTTGAGTAGGATCGCTTTTTTCCCATAAAATAAGAGAATGGTAATTAGCGTTCTCAAGGCCCTGGTTGGAACCAGGTCTTCTACCAGCCCCAACAAGCAAACCTTAATTGTCACTGGAATGGGGACTGATACCAGGTCTGAGATGCATTGTGTGATTTCCTTCCAATATGCTTGAATGAGTGGGCATGACCAAAATATGTGTTCCGCATTTGCTGGAGAGAAAGAACATCTCCAGCACTTTGCTGTGTCTCCTCCATACATTTTTGCAAGCCTGGCCGGGGTGTGATAGCTTCTATGTGAAAAACTTAAATTGTATCAGTCTATCTCTTGCTGAAACTAAGTAGTTAAAAAGTTGCGTCCATAAGTCATCCCAGTCTTCACCCTGTAGTTCCGGAACCTCCGCCTCCCAATTAGCTCTACAATTAAGAACTGCCTTAGGAGTAGTTTTGAAAAATTCTTTATATGTTACTGAGAGAATTTTTGTTAATTCCTCTGCTGAGAGCAGAGATTCAAGAGCTGAAGGCAGGGACTCCACTCTCAGCTCCTTGAATTGTGTTTGGAATGCGTGTCTGATTTGGAGGAACCGGAAGAGGTAAGAATTCGGCAGGTCGTGTTTTGTCTTAAGTTGTGAAAATGTCAGAAGTTCGCCGAATGATGTGATGTCCTTGAGTGTTTTGATACCTTTTACTGCCCATATCATTGGGTCTGGCAGACTGTAAAATTGTGGTAGTAGAGGATTCATCCATAATGGTGAGGACGGGGAGATACCTGTATAACTAGGAGATGCTAATTTTACCGCCAGTCCCCAAGCTCTAATTGTAGCTATCATTGTCTCTGTAAGTGGTAGGTCAGTTTTTGTGCCCCTAAATAAGGCCAGCCGTAGGCTTTCATATGACCCAAGGTGAGCCGCCTCTAAAACCGTAGCCGCATCCCCATCATCTGACAGTAGCCATCTGCGGGCAAACACTATTTGTCCTGCCAGATAGTACTTATGCCAGTCTGGCAACGCTAATCCTCCTTGTGCACTTGGCTCCTGAAGAACCTTGAGACCCACCCGGGGGAGCTTGGGGGAGCTTAGGTGTCCACAGAAATGAGACTATCAGACTATCTATACGTTTGAAGTAAGCCTTTGGTATCCAAACCGGGGCATGTCTGAGAAAATACAGGATTACCGGTAAAATTTTCATTTTTATAAGGCATATTCTGCCTATTAACGAAAGGGGTAATTTAGCCCAGGCCTGGAATTTTTGCTTTATTAGGGTCAGCAGTGGGAGCAAATTTAAATTGAAGTAATCCTGTACTTTCGCTGTGATTTTTTACCCCGAGATATTTGAGTGTATCTACCCATTGCAGTTGGAGATTGGGGTCCGCCTCGTCTTTAGCTTTAACGTCTATAGGCAATATGGACGACTTACTCCAGTTTACCTTAAGCCCTGAAAAAAGGGCAAATTTATTTAAAATTTCTAACACCGCTTTTAAGGAATTGACAGGGTCATTCAGAAACAAAAGCATGTCGAAAGCGTATAAGGCCAACGTTTCGTACATTGTTCCCACTTTAACCGCCTCCACACTACTCGAGGATCTCAGGGCAATGGCCACAGGTTCCATTACCAGGGCAAACAGAAATGGGGATAGTGGACCCCCCTGTCTAGTACCTCTACCCACCTCAAAGAATGTAGAAACCGTAGATCCAAGTCTTATAGCTACCTTTGTGTTCTTATAAAGCATATAAATCCATTTCCTGAAATTCGGACCGAATCCCATAACCTCCAGCACCCGGAACATGAAGTTCCAGTCGACCGAATCAAATGATTTTTCTGTGTCTATGGATACTACAATCCTTGTTTCCGAGTCTGAGGGTGGTAGCTGCAAGTGAGTAAAAAGTCTCCTCAAGTTTGTGTCTGTCGATTTACCTGGCATAAATCCGGTCTGATCGATATTTACTATGGCCGGGATTACCGTCGCTAGTCTTGTCGCAAGAATTTTTGTTAGAATCTTTAAGTCTGTGTTTAAAAGTGCTATTGGCCTGTAAGACGCACAGTCCGTAGGGTCTTTCCCTGGCTTCAACAGTAGGATCATATATGCCTCCAGCATAAAGTTAGGAAGGGAAGAATTTTGGTGACAATACTCCAGTAGCCAATTAAGTCTGGACGCCAACTGTTCTACGTTATCTTTGTAAAAGTCTATGGGAAACCCATCCGGCCCCAGAGCCTTGTTAGGCGGGAAGGCAAATATTGCTGCCTGTATTTCTTTAATTGTTATGTTTGCTTCTAATAATTGACAATCACCATCCGATAATCTCGGGATAGGTAGACCCTCTAATAGCGCGTGCATTTCCTCTGTATTATAATTAGGGATTGGTGAGTACAGGGAGGAGAAGAAGTCAACAAACTCCTGCATTATAGCGGTCGGATCATTGACCAAAACACCCTGCTTGTTTGTAATAACCGGTATATGAGCAATGGGTGATTGGTCTGCCGCTAGCATAGCCAGGAGCTTGCCATTCCTGTCCCCCTCTGCAAACACCCTATGTGCCGCCCTTGTCAAGTCTGAGCTAGTTAAGCCCTTCACATGTAGAGACAATCGCCTTCTCGCCTCTAGCAGTGCTTCATAGGAGGACCCATTATTAGTTCTAGCATGAACCTCAGCACATTCCCTCTCATCCTGTTTTAAAGTTTCCATTTCCTCATTCTCATTTACTCTGGCCGTTTTTATAGCTGATATGTATTCCCCCCCCTAGTTACTGCCTTGAAAGCATCCCACACCGTTGTTGGTTCAGCAGACTCTGAATTAACCGCTCAATATGTCTTAATGGCTACCTCTAACTGAGTGGCCACCTGCTCATTTTGCAACCAATTGGCCAAGAGGCGCCATCCTCCCCCCCTCGCTCCGGTTGGAAAAGACAAAGCGAGAGAGAGAGGATTATGATCCGAAAGGCCCCCGGCCAGATAGTCAACATTCCCCACATATTGCAAGATATTGTTCTTGCCAAACGCTAGATCAATTCTCGCCGCTGACCCATGTGTCGATGACAGGTGAGAATAACATTTATCCATCGGATGTTTCCATCTCCACAACTCTGTTAGGCCCGCCGCAGCGGCCCATCCACACAGGTCTGCCGAACTCACCCTGCCCGGATTGGACTAGTCCAGTGCCGCATCTAGTACCGCATTGAAGTCTCCCATCAGGAGCAGAGGGAGATGCAGAAACTGGGCCAGTCGGGTCAACATATCGTATAGCAGCTGGACCTGGAAAGGAGGAGGAATGTAGACATTTACCAGTAGTATCCTGCTATAATACACCTCTATTACCATTGCCACATATCGGCCATTAGGGTCTGTTATAATTTGGTGTACATTACACGGGATTGTCTTGCTAACCAGTACCGACACTCCTCTAGCAAAAGTGGAGTATGTGGAGTGGAAAGCTTTTTGAATCCATTGTTTGCGGAGAGACATCACCCTGCCACCATCCAAGTGTGTCTCTTGTAAAAACACAATATGCGGTTTTGATTGCTTTAGGTATTGGAACACCGATACCCTCTTAAACTTATTGTTTAGGTCTCTAACGTTCCAAGACACTATATGCAAGTTATCCGTCCCGGTCATTAGAATGATAATAAAATTTGTTACCACATTTTAGAGAAAATTCCTTCCTCCTTTGCATTGAAAACCAACTAATTATGTAATCCATTCCACGTATATCAATCTGAGCCGTGACAAGTTTGCTATACCCCCCCCCCCTGCTATTATACCAGTGAACAACTCCAACCGAACAAAAAAAAGTCTGGCATGTAGCTTTATCCCAAAAACCAAAAAACACAAAAATACCGTGGGCATATGCCGCATACGACGAAAGTCTGACAGCTCTTCTTCTGTACTCTTTCTCCTTCAATTGCTCCGGGCAACATATTCTTTGGAGCCTGTAAACTTTGTAGGATTAGGGTACTTAAATGAGATTCCCTACAGAGCCCTCCGCCCGCTATTGGGTTTTGGGGCAGGCTTGACCGGAGTGACCTCCAATTAGACCCCCTTTAGGAGGGAACCACCCCACCACCTTGTTGATGAAATGATTCCCGCCCATACTGCATTCAGGAACAAAAAAATAAAAATTTAGAACCAAAACCGAAAAAATATAAAAATGCAAAATCAGCTTCGTGTTGCATCATACCAATTGAAAAGAGACCGTCAGGAAAGTTGTCATAACTTCTGCCAATCCGTTTACGGATTCTGGAGACTGCAACAGGGATAATTCCGAACTCCCGGACCCTGTATTCAAATGTTAACTCTTTCTAGATGCGATGTTAATTCCAGGAGCGTACATAAGTTCTCCATTTTAGTGCTTCATGACGTATCTTCCTGGCTCTAGGGAGAGGCATATTCATGTTCATGACCAATACTCTGAATTTTTAAATGATATCCTTTTATGGTATCGTTATATTGACGACCTCTTTCTGGTGTGGACTGGTCCCAGAGACAAATTATTACAATTTCTACGTGAACTTGATACTAATGATCTAAACTTAAAATTCACTTTTAAGATTGATGCAGAACAGATCTCCTTTTTAGATCTGAAGATCATTAAGCAACCGGACGGAACACTGGGTACCGACCTTTATAGAAAGCCAACTGCTGGCAACACCCTTCTATTCGCTACTAGTGCACATCCGCGTTCTTTGGTTAGAAGCATACCATATGCTCAGTACCTGCGTTTACGTAGAAATTGTACACGAGACAGTGACTTTAAACTTCAGGCCGGGGCATTACGGGAACGCCTACTACTGCGTGGCTATTCCCCTACAAATCTACGCAAAGCATACAACAAGGCCATGTCACGCTCCCGGACCTCCCTGCTTTTTAAATGTAGGGAACCTCCCTCCTCAACAGAGACTGTAAGATTCATTACAACCTATTCTGCACATCATAACCTACTCCGTAACATTCTTACCAAAAATTGGCACCTCTTGGCGGAACACCACACGCTGGCCAAATACATTCGACCTACCCCGGAAGTTGTCTTTCGTAGGGCTCGGTCGTTACGGGATCAATTGACCTCTAGTCATTATACCCCCAATAGACCTGTGAGGTGTGGTCCTAATGGCACATTCAAATGCGGGGATTGTCCCCGGTGCCCTTGGGTCCTCGAAGGTAGACACTTTACCCTACCTAATGGGGAAATTTTGGCCCCACGGACATTTGCCAACTGTGGCACAAAAGGGGTGATTTATCTAATGAAGTGCTCTTGTAAAGCATTTTACGTAGGCAAAACTATCCTCGAATTCAGACAGAGAATCGGTGACCATCTCTACGACTCGGAAAACGGGAAGTTGACCACCATTGGCCGACACATTGGCCTATACCACAGATTTGACAACTCCGTTGTCAAGTTTCTGGTATTAGAGGTAATTCAACCTAACCCCAGGGGTGGCGATTGGGATCGCTCGATACTCCAGAGAGAATCCCTTTGGATCGAGCGACTCAACGCCACTACTCCCCCTTGCCTTAACGAATCGGTATCCTACAAGGCCTTCTTGTGAGGTTTTGTGGTTTTTTTCGCCTTCCCTTCCCCTCCTTTTTCCCCCCCTTGTCCCGGTTACCTACGTTCCCCTCGTCCCTCTTGTCCCCTCCCTCCCTCCCCTTCCCTCCCCTCCCCTCCCCTCCCCCCCCCTTCCCACCATCTTTTCCTTCCCTTTCTCCCCCTCCCCTTCCTCCAATTTACCTCCCCTTCCCCCCCTCCCTTTCCCTTCCCCCTCCTTCAAGAACATTAACATGTAACATGCTTTTTCTGTTAGCACCTACCCTAGAATCTGTTATTGAGTGATTTGTGTATTGAGTATGCATTGCAACTTTATTGTCACTTTTTTTGTAACTTTTTTTTATATATTCATGAGATGTGCTTATGAGGTTTTGCTGTAAAAGGACAATCTCTCCCTCCCCATTCGGGATCTGTCGGCTACTAGCGGACCTCGGTTCTCCTCTCTGCGGCGGACACATGTTTGCCCTGGCAGCCTCAGTGCTGCTTGCTTCTCCGTGTCTGGGAACTTGTCTCCCTTTGACAGGAGCGCGCGCTTGCGCAGTAGCACATGTCTGTGCACCTGCGCAGTGCGGGTGAACAGACCCGGTGACGTCAGGGACCGCCTCATTTGCCGTCCCTGACTTCCGGGTTGGGGAGCTCTTATAGCGGCCGGCAATGGCCGCTATACGAGCCTTAGAGCCTCCTGACGCTGAGCCGGCTGAGGATCGCTGCATACAGGTTAGTCCTTTCCCTCCCCCCTCTTCCCCCCCCCTGTCTGCTAGCTGGTTGTCTTTCATTTTGGATCTGCTGCCCTGCATGGCTGTAGTGCTGCTGGACGTCCCCTGCACAGCCATGTATGTGTCTCATTTAGACCACCTTTTTCCCTGTTACAAGTGCGCCCTTAACTTTCATATAGCCGCTATATACTCAGCTATTACTTTTATTAACTAGTACCCTCTGAAAGCGCCCTTTCTACTTACCTTTGCCACTATACCTTATCATTTTTCCTTTCTACCTAAGCAGAATATTCTGTTTAACCCCTATTGTTCACGATGGTTCTCAGCTGTTTTACCATCACCTTTAGTATTATCTTTGTAAAACAACTCTCTAAATTTCTTTACATTAAATCCTTTTTTAGCTACTGTGACTGCCTGGTTACGGATTCATGATCCCAGTTTCAGGGATGCTTGATATGCGAACATTTCTTATGGCCCTGTATGACCCCTTTGATCCACGGTCCTGCTAACTGGAAGTTTCCTTACATCCCAGCTCATGCGTCACATACTATTTAAATTTTGAGGTGGTGAGTGCCAGCCTTATTATTGGCAGTGTACAACTTCTCCACCTTTTTTATTTTCCGTGCACGGTATGGGAGTTCCTGGGCTGCTCCTCTCTTTCCCCTCCCCCCTTTCTTCTCCTCCCTGGGCTCCCTTTCCCTCTCTCCCCCTTCTCCCCCCCCTTTTCACTCGCCCCTTCTCTCTGCCCCCTGTGCCCCCCCCTTCCTTCCCCCTTTCCCCCTCCCCCTTTCCCTGCTCCATCCTTCTTCTCTTTACCCCTCTCCTTGTCCTCTTTCCAATTCTCTTTTTCCTTTCCTCTCCTTTCCCCCCCCCCCTTTTCTTCCCCCCTTTCCCTCCCCCCCTCCCCCCTTTTTCCACCACCCCCTCCCTTCCCCTGCCCTTTCCTCTCCCACCTCCGCTCACACCTCCCCCTCCCTTTCCATCCCTTCCCTTTCCCCCCCCCCCTTCTTCCCTTCCCCCTTATTCGCTTGTTTTGGTCCTTAATTTCACACTGTCCTTCTACTGCATCACTACCTTGGGCCTCTTAAGGACGTGGTGTTAGCACTTATACCCCTCCCCTCTTTATGATATCACAGTACGGTGATTTCTATAATTGTTTAATCTAATATTTATTTATCAGAGGCTGTCTGTCATCCCCTGTGTCCGCCGCAGGGGGAATTTTATGGGGTTCCACATGCCCACAGAGGTTTCCTGAACTGGGTGAGCTTGTCCTTATTGTTCATGTTTTGTATGGAATGTTCAGTTATTTTGTTAACAATCCTGCTGCCATAACCCTTTGTGTACTTGATGATGTGTTTGTTTATGCTAAAATTACTCTGTCACTCTGTCCTGAAGAAGCGGTGTTAACCGCGAAACCGGTCGAGAAATGAAGCTGTACACATATCTGCCATCTAAAGTGTGCGGAATCCACTTGTTCAGACGATGTGGTATTCCCCCCCCCTTTTTATGGTCATATGTAATGTTGTTATTTTTGTCGTCTACGATCGCAATTGTATACGGCATTGCAATTTTTATAAATATTGTCTCTATTAAAATTGTATTTTTATAAAATATTCCAATCTTTGTCTTTTACTCCATACCCTTATTGCATACTTATACCCAGTACCGTAATAGTCCCCTTCTTTCCCTCGTTGGGAGGTGGGGACGCTGGCTGACAGTAGCAGCAACTGCGGCCATCGCCCTACCCTTCCCCATTCTCTCGTGATCTTTCTAGATGCGATGTTAATTCCAGGAGCGTACAAAAGTTCTCCATTTTAGTGCTTCATGACGTATCTTCCTGGCTCTAGAACCAACACATGACCTGATTGGCACAATTCCATCTCCAACAGCGGGGATAATTTTTAGCAAATAACAACCTTGCTTTTAAACATTGGTGCTTTTAAAGAGGTGAAGCTGCATCTGTCCACCCAGGTAGTGGTCTCCCCAGTCACTGATATTAGGAGAGTTCCTTGTCCATCCATTCACATGCTTCAGCGGGGTTATCAAAGAATCTCACATTGCCTTTATACTGTATCCTGAGCCTGCTTGGATATAGCATGCTGTATTGCACCTCCTTCTCCCGTAAACGTCTGCGAACATCATTAAAGGAACGACGCTGTTATTGCGTGGCGGCAGAAAAGTCTGGGAACAGCATTATCTTGGTGTTTTCAAACTTTAGTTCCTTAGCCTTCCTGGATTGCGTCAGGATCATGTCCCTATCCCTATAATTTAGGAATCTCACCAGAAAGGGACTTGGGAAGGCTCCTGGTGGTCTTTTTCCAGTGGGGACCCTGTGCGCTCTTTCCACTATATAAGTGGGGGGTAAATCTTCCAGCGAGAGGAGCTTTGCGAAGAACTCTTCAGCAAATAGTTCTGGCCTGTCCCCTTCTGTTCCCTCTGGCAGGCCAACCACCCTTACATTGTTTCTTCTTTGACGGTCCTCATAGTCATCTGCTCTGCGTTGCAGGGAGTTTACCAGGCCGCGGAGTTCAGCAAGTTGGTTGCTCTGGGTGTGGGACGTGTCCTCTACCCCGGAAACCCTGTCCTCCACCGTGGTCAACCGACCTCTAATTTTGTCAAGATCATGCCTGATCAGTGTGCATTCAGATGATAAGTGGTCAATTCTCCCCATTAGCTCTGATTTACTGGCGCTGATGGCTTCCAGGATCGGTCTTGTGATCGCCTCCGCATCCACCGCTACAGCCTGCTCCTCAGCCCCATCTGTGTCAGCCAGCAGCTCCTCTGTGTCCTCTGCCTGTGTCATCTTAGATGCTGTGTGCTGGGCGCGCTGTTCAGGCTTCCGGGAAGACAAGATGGCGGGGGCGGAGCCTCTGTCCGTCCCCTTAGTGGAGCGAGTCTGACGCTGCTCTGTGTGGCCCTTCTGCTGCATTTTAGAGGCCGCGGAAGGCATCTCTGTGATCCTCTCACCTTCCCCCAGGTGCCGGTTCTGTTTTTGAACGGATCGGATTGCTCCAAAATAGCGGATTGTGCTCAGGATGGACGGAGCTCTGGAGAAGTGCTAGCTGCCTCGCTCACATCCGGCCACGCCCCCTCGGGGGGACATTGTTTTTGACAAGTCCTTTATTGACACTTTGGTGATTGAGTAGAATGTGTACCCCTACCCATTCATCCTGAGGCCCCCTTGTTAACCATTTGCCGCACGCCGATGTACGTCCAAAGTTTGGCGGCGGATATCGTTGTTATGGCAGCAGCTAGCTGCCATATCCCCAGTATCCCCGTTTACGTGCGGCGGTCGGCTTTCAGATAAAAGTGGTCTATGCGGCGGATACGCTGCGAGATCATTTTCTTTCTCGTACATCACGGGACACAGAGCCTCAGTAATTACTGATGGGTTATATAGGTATCACAACGTGATTGGACACTGGTCACACCCTAGACAGGAAGTTCAACCCCCTATATAACCCCTCCCCTTACTGGGGATACCTCAGTTTTTTCACCAGTGTTTTAGGTGTTGGTCACGAATAGATGTGCTGTGCTGAGCTCCAAAGGAATATCCTACACTGGGGCAAGCCAAGCAACCGGATCCATTCAAAGTGCTTTTTTAGGCCAAATTGGATGCTACCCGGGCCTCGTGTCCGAAGAAACAAGGTGTTACCTGTAATGCTTCTCTTTTTAGAGAGCTGGACCCCGGGATCCAGTATTTGTTTTTTTCAGCCATATCCCTGGCGGGGTGCTTTACGGGGCCAGAACTGCGGATCCTCCTATTCAAGGGGGCCCCAGTCTCTGAAGGTTTTTTCAAATGGAGCCCACCGTGAGAGGTGAAGATTGGGTCTGTCTAACAGAACCCTGCAGCTGGATAATGTAAGGGAGACTCCTCAGGAAGTTTTCAATTCTAGAAGGTTTTCTCCTTTAAGTAAATGTATGCTATGCCTATTGTCGCCACCGGGGGCTGTCAAGAGCACATACCTTTCATGCTTGTTCTGTCTGTCTCAGTGTCCACGCTGTACGCTGCTCCAGGTAGGATGGGTTGGGGGGTTCTCTCCTTATGGATACTTCCCCCCATGATTTAGGGGGGCCGGGGTGGCCTGAACAAATAGTGGTAGTATACCGCGCCACTGCTACACACATTTTCAGCAGGTTCCCCATCCACCGGCCCTTCTCTCTCCTCCACCCCAGCCTCCCCTCCATGCTTGTTCCGAGAATCGGAGCCTCGGCTCGCGCGGGAAAGCACACGTTTTTGAAAAAAGCGGGAGGGGTGGCCGGAGGAGGGGGGCGGAGCATTAACGCAACGTCCGGCGTGATTAGACGCCCACATCGCTGGCTACACAGGCTATAAAGTGCATTCTCTTTCAGGTGCACACTGCCTATGGAGGGACACAGAGCTGACGAGCGCATGTGAGGTGGGACACAGGCATTCTCCCAGGCAGCATTTATTTAAACACCAGACTGAGCATTGGTAGCAGCGACAGTTACTGAACTACATCGCTCAGCAGTCAGTGTTTTGATTGTGGTACCTCCTCCTTGTTGCTTGGCACTATGGGTAGAAAAGGTACGAATAGCCCGAAAAACAGAGGCTCTAGGGGATCTCCCTCAGGCTCTGAGAACCCCCCTTCTGCAGCACCTCCCCCCCCCCCCCTGAAGGACCTGGGATGGCTGGCCAGGGTGAGCCGTCGGGGTCAGGGGCTGCATCTGCTTCTGACACTTCAGCCCCTGTATACATTACGAAGGAGGTTTTTTCCTCAACCATTAATGGATTAGAGGAAAGGCTAATGGCCTTAATCGCATCTTCACTCAGTGGAAGAAAACGCACTAGGTCTCCCTCTGTTACCCAGGACCCTCAAGCAGAGGAACTCTGTGGAAAAAGGAGAGGAATCCCTCTCAGAGGATCGGGATGAGACTAATGATTCCTCTTCTGAGGAATCAAGTGGAGAAGGGCCCTCTTCAGCTTCTCAGGATGAGAAGGTGTTAGTGCAAATTCTTGCTGGATTGGTCCGCTCCACATTTAAGTTGCCCGTATCTGAGTCAGTTAAAGAACCCTCCTCTTCTTTGGGTTCACTGAAGCCTCCTCAAACAACACATGCTTTTCCTGTTCATAGTTTACTAGAAAAGCTCATTTATTCTGAGTGGGATCACCCAGATAAACATTTTTTTCCGCCTAAAAAGTTTTTAACACTTTATCCTATAGAGGAAAAATTTAGAAAAATGTGGAGTATACCGACAGTTGACGCCGCCATTTCCTCCATAAATAAAAGTCTGACTTGTCCTGTCGACAATGCTCAGATGCTTAGGGATCCAACTGATAAAAAAATGGAATTCCTGTTAAATATTTTTTCTTTAGCGGGTTCAGTAGCTCAACCTGCAGTGGCAGCAATCGGAGTCTGTCAATACTTGAGAGACCATGTTAAACAGGTCCTCAAAGTTTTACCTGAACAGCAAGCCCGGGGGTTGGCCAACCTTCCAGCGGCTTTATGTTTTGCTGTTGACGCGATCAGAGATTCTATCATCCAAACCTTTCGCTTGGGTTTGTGCATATGCGTAGAATCTTATGGTTGAAAAATTGGTCAGCCGAATCACCATGTAAGAAGCTTCTGGCTGGATTTCCATTTCGTGGTGCAAGGCTGTTTGGAGAGAATTTGGACAGTTATATCCAAAAGATCTCTAGTGGGAAAAGCACACTCTTACCAGTTAAGAAAAGGAGTAAACGTCCCTCTTTTAAATGGGCTCTTTCCCCAGTGCCAGGAGCATCAGCCTCCAGGTAGTCGCGACGGCCTCCTCCGTCAGGTTAAAGAAATAAATTTCAGAGTCGACTCCAGGGACAAAAGAAGTCCTGGGGGAAGAAGCCTACTAGACAAGACGCTAAAACCTCTTTATGAAGGAGCGCCCCCGCTTGCTCGGGTGGGGGGAAGACTGCTACAGTTCTCAAAGCTCTTGTAGGAAGATTTTCAGGACAGAGAGGTAATCTCCACGGTAACTCTAGGTTACAAACTGGAGTTCCGA
Source organism: Aquarana catesbeiana (assembly GCF_042186555.1). Classification (NCBI taxonomy): domain Eukaryota; kingdom Metazoa; phylum Chordata; class Amphibia; order Anura; family Ranidae; genus Aquarana; species Aquarana catesbeiana. The sequence goes on along the minus strand of NC_133329.1, from coordinate 199,748,466 downwards.
GCATTCCCCTCTCCTCGTTTCCTCAGATCAAATGTTCCCAGAGAAAAAGCAGTCTCTCCTTCTAGCGTTAGAGCGACTATTGTCGCAAAAGGTCATCGTAGTGGTTCCCACGGAAGAGCAGGGATTGGGGTTTTATTCAAACCTTTTCACGGTTCAAAAACCAAATGGAGATGTCAGACCCATTCTGGATCTAAAGGATCTAAACCGATTCCTAAAGATTCGATCCTTTCGAATGGAATCAATTCGATCAGTAGTCTCCATCCTGCAAGGAGGAGAATTTCTGGCATCAATAGACATCAAGGATGCGTACCTGCATGTACCCATTTTCCCTGCTCATCAAAAGTACTTGCGTTTCGAAGTAGAAAAACGCCACTTTCAGTTTATAGCCCTGCCTTTCGGGCTAGCCACTGCACCTCGGGTGTTTACAAAAATCTTGGCTCCTCCTCTGGCCAGATTAAGGGCCCAAGGTATAACTGTCATAGCATACCTAGACGACCTGCTCTTGATAGACCGGTCGGTAGCCTGCCTGGACCAGAACTTGGTCACCACAGTCAACTACTTGGAATACCTAGGTTGGATTCTCAACTTAGAAAAAACTTTCTTAAAACCAGTAAGAAGACTAGAGTATTTGGGCCTGGTCATAGATACAAGCCAAGAGAAGGTATTTTTACCTCAAGCAAAGATCAGTGCCTTAAAAGAACTGATTCAGGTAGTCAGGACAAAAAAGGGTCCTTCTGTTTGCCTTTGTATGAGGCTGCTGGGAGAGATGGTGGCTTCATTCGAAGCAGTTCCCTAGGCCCAGTTTCATTCGAGACTGCTGCAACACAGTATCCTGTCTGCCTGGAACAAAAAAGTGCATGCATTAGATTTTCCGATGCGTCCGACTCCTACAGTGCGTCAGAGCCTCAGTTGGTGGTTAATACCCGAAAACCTGCAGAAAGGGAAGTCCTTTTTACCGGTTACCTGGACAGTGGTAACAACGGATGCCAGTCTTTCAGGTTGGGGAGCAGTTCTGGAACATGCTGCGGTCCAAGGGGAATGGTCCAAAATCGAGAGGACCTTACCCATCAACATTCTGGAGATCTGTGCGGCGTATCTAGCCCTAAAGGCCTGGACACTCAGGCTACAGGGTTGCCCTGTCAGGATCCAGTCCGACAATGCCACAGCAGTGGCTTATATCAATCATCAAGGAGGCACCAGGAGTCGTGCAGCTCAGGGAGAAGTGAACCAGATTTTAGTCTGGGCAGAAAAGCATGTGCCATGCATATCGGCAGTTTTCATCTGGGGGATAGAGAACTGGCAGGCGGACTATTTGAGTTGCCAGCGGTTAGTCCCAGGGGAATGGTCTCTTCATCCCGATGTCTTTTGGGCCATATGCCAAAGATGGGGGTTCCAGATGTAGATCTCTGCATCCAGATTCAACAAAAAGTTTGACAAGTTTGTGGCAAGAACAAAGGATCCTGCGAGGCAGATGCACTGGTGATTCCGTGGCATCGGTTCTCACTGATTTATGCATTCCCTCCTATTCTGCTACTGCCACGACTCCTTCGCAGGATCAGGCAGGAGAAGAAGTTGGTTCTCCTGGTGGCCCCAGCTTGGCCCAGGAGAGCTTGGTATGCAGAAATAGTAAGGATGACAGTGGGTTCCCCATGGACCCCCGTCACATCCAGACCTGTTATCTCAAGGTCCAGTGTTCCATCCTGCCTTACAAACGCTAAATTTGACGGTTTGGCTATTGAAACCCACGTTCTAAAGAGTCGTGGGCTTTCAGGTCCTGTGATCTCTATCTTAATCAATGCAAGGAAGCCAACTTCCAGAGTGATTTATCATAGAATCTGGAAGACTTATGTTTCCTGGTGTGAAGCCAGGGGTTGGCATCCCAGAAAATATGTCATAGGTAGAATTCTTGACTTTCTACAAATGGGATTAGAGATGAAGCTGGCCTTGAGTACCATCAAGGGCCGGGTCTCGGCCTTATCAGTATTATTTCAATGGCTACTTGCTTTGCATTCTTTGGTCCGAAACTTTATGCAGGGGGTGACGCGTCTTAATCCTCCGGTTAAGGCGCCCCTAAACCCTTGGGACTTGATTTTGGTTCTGTCAGTTTTACAGAAACAGCCTTTTGAACCAATATGTCAGATTCCCTTGGTCTTGTTGACAAGAAAGTTCATTTTTCTGGTAGCCGTTTCTTCTGCTAGAAGAGTATCTGAATTAGGAGTCCTTTCATGTAAAGAGCCTTATTTAACCACTTCCCGACCGCCGCACGACGATGTACGTCCTAAGTTTGAAGGGGTATATCGTTGTTATGGCAGCAGCTAGCTGCCATAACCCCGGTATCCCCGTTTTCGTGCTGCGGCCGGCTTTCAGACAAAAGTGGTCCCTGCGGCGGATTTGCCGCAAGATCACTTTTATCGGTGGCGGGAGAGGGCCCCCCCCTCCCGCCGCGATACGGTGCCCTCCGCCGCTTACCGGAGCCGTCGGTAGCGACGGAGGCGATCGCGTCCTGTGCCGTTGTGTGTCTGGAGACGAGTGAGGCCAAGATGGCGCTTACTCGTCTCCATGACACTGCTGGGCGGAAGCGACGTCAAAACGTCACTTCCGTCCACGCCTCTTAAAGGCATATTTTTTCAAATGTCATTTTTCTAAATGACTTTTTTTTTTTTTTTTTTTTTTTTTATTGCATTTTAGTGTAAATATGAGATCTGAGGTCTTTTTGACCCCAGATCTCATATTTAAGAGGTCCTGCCATGCTTTTTTCTATTACAAGGGATGTTTACATTCCTTGTAATAGAAATAAAAGTGACACAATTTTTTTTTTTTTTTAAACAGTGTAAAAATAAATAAAATATTGTAAAATAAATAATAAAAATAAAAAAAAAATTTTTTAAAACCCCCCTGTCCCGACGAGCCCGCGCGCAGAAGCGAACGCATACGCGAGTAGCGCCCGCATATGAAAACGGTGGTCAAACCACACATGTGAGGTATCGCTGCGACCGGTAGAGCGAGAGCAATAATTCTAGCCCTAGACCTCCTCTGTAGCGCAAAATATGCAACCTGTAGAATTTTTTAAACGTCGCCTATGGAGATTTTTGAGGGTAAAAGTTTGACGCTATTCCACGAGCGGGCGCAATTTTCAAGCATGACATGTTGGGTATCAATTTACTTGGCGTAACATTATATTTCACAATATAAAAAAAAATTGAGATAACTTTACTGTTGTTTTATTTTTTTATTCAAAAAAGTGAATTTTTTCCAAAAAAAGTGCGCTTATAAGACCGCTGCGCAAATACGGTGCAAAAAAAAGTATTGCAATGACCGCCATTGTATTCTCTAGGGTGTTAGAAGAAAAACCATATATAATGTTTGGGGGTTCTAAGTAATTTTCTAGCAGAAAAACCTGTTTTAAACATGTAAACACCTAAAATCCAAAACGAGGCTGGTCTTAAAGTGGTTAATCATGCATAAGGATAGAGTGGTATTGCGCCCTCATCCTAGCTTTCTACCGAAAGTGGTTTCAGATTTCCATCTAAACCAAGATATTGTTCTGCCTTCCTTTTTTCCAGATCCCTGTTCTATGGAAGAAAGGTCACTACATTCTTTGGATGTAGTATGAGCAATCAAGGCCTATCTGGAAGCAACTGCTCAAATTCGCAAAACAAATGTTTTGTTCGGACTGCCAGAAGGTCCCAATAGAGGACAGGCAGCGTCAAAGTCTACCATTTCAAAATGGATTCGACAAATGATTATTCAAGCTTACGGTTTGAAACAAAAAATTCCACCTTTTCAAATCAAGGCACACTCCACAAGGGCTATTAGTGCTTTTTGGGCGGTGCATCACCGGGCCTCTATGGCTCAAATCTGCAAGGCCGCAACCTGGTCTTCAGTCCATACATTCACCAGATTTTATCAGGTGGATGTGGGAAGGCATGAGGATATCGCCTTTGGGCGTAGTGTGCTGCAGGCAGCGGTACGAGGTCCTCAGGTCTGATTACACCCTACGTTGTGTGGACCCCTCCCCTCAAATAGCATTGCTCTGGGACATCCCATCAGTAGTTACTGAGGCTCTGTGTCCCGTGATTTACGAGAAAGAAAATAGGATTTTTATAACAGCTTACCTGTAAAATCCTTTTCTTTTGAGGTACATCACGGGACACAGAGGTCCCGCCCCTCTTCTAATACACTTATATTGCTTTGCTACAAAACTGAGGTATCCCCAGTAAGGGGAGGATTTATATAGGGGGTTGAACTTCCTGTCTAGGAAGTGACCAGTGTCCAATCACCTTGTGATACCCATATAACCTATCAGTAATTACTGAGGCTCTGTGTCCCGTGATGTACCTCAAAAGAAAAGGATTTACAGGTAAGCTGTTATAAAAATCCTATTTTTATCGGTGGCGGGAGAGGGTCCCCCCCCCGGAGGCTATCGCGTCTGTCTCCCTACTGTGCCTGGAGACGAGTGAGGCTAAGATGGTGCCCACTCGTCTCCATGACACGTCAAAACGTCACTTCCGCCCATACATTTTTTTTCAATGTCATTTTTTTTTTTTTTTTTATTGCATTTTAGTGTAAATATGAGATCTGAGGTCTTTTTGACCCCAGATATCATATTTAAGAGGTCCTGTCATGCTTTTTTCTATTACAAGGGATGTTTACATTCCTTGTAATAGGTATATAAGCGACACAATTTTTTATTTTTTTTAAACAGTGTAAAAATAAATAAAATGATGTAAAATGAATAATAAAAATAATTTTAAAAAATTTAAAAAACCCCCTGTCCTGACGAGCTCGCGCGCAGAAGCGAACGCATACGTGAGTAACGCCCGCATATGAAAACGGTGGTCAAACCACACATGTGAGGTATCGCCGCGACCGGTAGAGCGAGAGCAATAATCCTCCTCTGTAACGCAAAACATGCAACCTGTAGAATTTTTTAAACGTCGCCTATGGAGAGGGTAAAAGTTTGATGCCATTCCCCGAGCAGGCGCAGTTTTGAAGCATGACATGTTGGGTATCAATTTACTTGGCGTAACATTATATTTCACGATATATAAAAAAAAATTGGGCTAACTTTACTGTTGTCTTATTTTTTTATTCCAAAAAGTTATTTTTTCCAAAAAAAGTGCGCTTATAAGACCGCTGCGCAAATACGGTGCAAAAACGAAAAATTGTATACTCACCTTTACGTAATTTTCCTTTCCTGACGCATCTTCATGGCAGCACACACTGGTTTGTGACTCCGCCTCCACAACCTGACAGGATTGGTCTAGCTATTAAAGTTGAAGAGAGATGACCCCCACCATTCTCTGTATATATCATCTTAAGAACAGGGTGGGAACCTGTGTGCTGCCATGAAGATGCGTCAGGAAAGGAAAATTACGGAAAGGTGAGTATACAATTTTCCGTTTTCCTGACGCCTTCATGGCAGCACACACTGGGAAATAACTCGCCAGTCTGGAGGGTGCAAAAATTAAGGTTTTATTATTCTAAAGAGCTGTGGAATTGGCTTTAATAATAGATCTGCCAAAGTCTGCTGTTGTAAGTTGAGCAGAGTCAATTTTGTAGTGAGAAGCAAATGTATGTCTAGATGACCAGGTCGCTGCTTTACAGATTATTTCTGGTGAAACCCTGCAGTATGCTGCCCATGAAGTTGCCACTGCCCTGTTTGAGTGTGACCTGATGCTTTCTGGGATAATTAGTTGCTGAGTAGAGTATGCCTTTTTGATGGTGCTAACCAGCCAGGATGCGATTGTTCGAGAAGTTGCTGGATGATCTCTCCTAGGTCCACGTGGGATTATGAGAAGAGTATCCGACTTTCTGAAGGAAGCTGTAGTTTCCAGATATTTGGTAATGATAGTTTTGACATCTAATGCATGAGGCTCGCCTTGGTAGTTTGTAAAGGATGGAAGGGTGATATCCTGATTATAATGAAAAGAGGATGATACTTTGGGAGTGAAATGCTCCGAGGGCCTCAATACCACTCTATCGGGATAGAGGACAAGGTATGGTTCTGTTATCAGTAGTGCTTTAAGTTCTGAAACTCTTCTCGCAGATGTAATGGCGATAAGGAAGGTTAACTTCAAAGTCAGGTTCCAAATTGAAATTGACTCAACCGGAAAAAAGGAGGTTTTGATAATGCGTCAAGTACTGTAGAGAGATCCCATGCCGGAAATGTGGGTTTTCTTGGAGGTCTGATTTTTAGGCAAGCTTTCATGAACTGGACCACCAGAGGGTGTAGGGCCCATCTAATGCCTGTTTTAGCTGATAGGGCAGAAACCTGGACTTTAAGGGTACTTGAGCAGAATCCTTTATTGATACCCAACTGAAGGAATTCCAGAACTTGCGGTGGCTCTGGTGATACTGGGTTCCAATTTTTTTGTTGGGCCAGTGAACAAAACCTATTCCAGACTTGCGAGTATGTTTTGTTGGTGGTGCTTTTCCTTGCCTGTTAAAGATTTGAAATTACCTCCTGCGAGCATCCTTGCTCTAGCAGCCGAGTCCTTTCAATTTCCATGCTGTCAAGTGTAATTTCTCTGGTGCTGGGTGTAGGAATCTACCCTGGGATAGGAGGTCTGATGTTACCGGAAGAGGCAGCGGTTGTTGCAGGCTGAGCTGTAGTAGGGTTGTGAACCAAGGTCTCCTCGGCCAAAGAGGAATCACTGCTATTACTGTGGCTGATGATCTCTGAAGCCTGGATAAGAACCTCGCTATTAAGGGTACTGGTGGAAAAATGTAACCTAGCTCAAAATTCCACGGATGGGTCAGACAATCCATTCCCTCGGCCGACGGGAAAGCCGCTCTTGACAGAAATCTCCGACATTTGGTGTTCGCAGGGGTAGCTGCTAGGTCGATCGCCAGTATTCCCCAAGTTCTTGAAAGGAGGGAAAAGGCCTGTTGGCTCAATGACCACTCGTTGTTTGAGAGAAGTTCCCTGCTCAAATAGTCGGCCAGCATGTTCTGAGCTGCTGGGACATACACCGCTTTCAGGTCTATTAGATGCACTTGTGCCCAATCCATGATGGGGCGAACTTCCTCCATTAATGTGCGACTCCTCGTACCCCCTTGCCTCTGGATATATGCTACAGCGACTCTGTTGTCCATTTGCATCACAACGTTCTTCCCTGCCAGGTATGGAGTGAAGGCCAGGAGCGCCTGAAAGGCTGCTCTGAGTTCCAGTATATTTGATACTATACCGTGAGCTTGAAACCTTCACTGCCCTTGGGCTGCTAGATCTAGGTAATGAGCTCCCCATCCCTTCTGGCTGGCGTCTGAAGTGACCACCTCTGGCTGTGGAGGAACTATAGGTTTGTACCTCTTGAGGTTGCTGGACCGCGTCCACCACCACATCGATTGTTTCACATAGCTGTGTATGTAGATTGTCTGAAGTATTGCTACTCCATTCCACTGTCTCAGAAAGGAATTCTGCAAGATTCTCGTGTGCCATTGGGACCACTGGATCATGGGTAGAGTTGCAGACATGGAACCGAGGACACTCATACACACTCTGGCTGGTAGGCGTGTAGCTGAGATTAGCCTCTGAATTTTCTGGATCAGGGGCATGATCTTCTCCTTAGGGAGCTGTACTTTTTGATTTTTGAAAGGCAGGATGTATTGGAACGTGAAGATAGGCGTCCGATAAATCTACGGACAGCATCCAATCTCCTAGATTCACAGCTAATAGTATGGACTGTAGGCTTTCCATTTTGAAGGATTCTAATTTGATGTTTCTGTTTAATCTCTTTAAAGTGGATGTAAACCCGAAATTTTTTTTTTTTTTTTTTTTTTTTTTTTTTTATCATACTGTAGAGTATAAGATTTCCTATCATTTGAGCCCAGTCTTGCCACACAGAGTTAATCCATCTCTGAGCAATCCTCTTTTATTGTTCAGTGAGAATAATCTTGACAAAGTGAGAAAAACTTTGTCAAATACTCCCCCTTGCTGTGAGTTGTAGTGATATAATATATGTAGTAGTATTACAACATGAGTGACAGCCTAAGACACATGCATTATTTTTTAATTCCCTCCCCCACTCCTTTCTTCAGCAGCTCTGCAAGGATTGGCTGTTCCACACCTCAGCATGATTTGGCATGCTGAAGTCATGTGGTTACTTTCCTGTCTTTTCACTGGATGTTAGAGACCATAGCAGAAGTTCAGTGTTAGAAATACACAGGGGAGTGTAGAGGTGGGCGGGGAGTCTACTGACATCCACTGAGGGGAGTCTACAACTCCATCCACTGAGCTCCAGACAACAGACCCACCCACAGAATATGCAGTTTTTCAGCTCTAATAACAGACAGAGGGGAGACATTTGACAGGTAAAGATACATGCAGGAGGCATGTATATCCTTTATAGATAACCCCTATGACAGTAGTTTAGAAAGGATTACATTGGGTTTACATCCACTTTAGGTCCAGCACTGGCCGTAAATCCCCTGTTTTCTTTTTTACAAGAAAAAGAAGGGAGTAGAATCCTCTGCCTCTTTGGCACAGCGGAACTTCCAAAATGACTTTCTTTTGTTTTAGTTCTGTAATGTACTTCAGAAGGATCCTTCTCTTGCCTGGAGAAGACGGGAGTTTTGTTGGAAGAAAGTGGTTTCTGGGAATCTTGTTCAAGAATCTCCACTTGTGACCGAACGTGATCGTGGAAATGGTCCAAGGGTCCTTGATGTTTTCTGACCATATTCGTGTGAATTTTTTGAGTCTGGCCCCCACCCTCGGAAGATGGGCGGGCGTACCTTCAAAAGGACTTCTGCTGTTTGCCAGAAGGGGTGACCTTGGTTTTCCGCATCCTCAGGAAGGATGATTGTGTGTTCCTCCAATTTCTCTTAAACTCTTTTCCTGGTCTATAGGTTTTGGCTTCTCTGTACCTTTCGGGAAGGTTACCCTTATAAGCAGGACCACTTGATCTTTTGGGTCTCCTGTCAGAGGGAATGAGGGCCGATTTTCCCCCGTCAACTTGGAAATGGCTGTATCCAATTTGGAGCCGAAGAGATTCGAGCCATCATAGGGGATCTTGCACCAATTTGTTTTTGATGCTGCGTCGGCTACGCAGGGTTTTAGCCACAAAGCTCTCTTTGCCATCACTGAGGCTAGCATAGCCCGGGCCGAGCACCTGATAACGTCCACGGAGGCTTCTGCGATGAAATCGCCTGCTAATTTAAGTTCCTGTAGAGACGAAATTACTTTCCCTAAGTCTGCTCCCTCCTGGAGAGACTTCTTGATATTGACAGCCCAGCCCGAGATGGCTCTACCAACCGCTGCTGTGGTGACTGCTGGTCTACTGCTGTGGAGTAGGCTTTTTTAAGTTCCAGATCAATCTTCCGATCTAGAACGTCACAGAAGGAGATGGCGTCCTCGATGGGTAGGGTGACATGTCTTGCCAGGCGCATCAGGGAGGCATCCACAATAGGAGCATTAACTAAGGAGTTGACTTTAGGCTCTTTTAGAGGATACATCTTGGCTAGTCTGTTTAGGCCTCTTGTCGAATCTTTCCCATTCGTCTTTGATTAAATCATTCAACTCCTCAATGAAAGGGAAGGTCTCTGGGTCCCTCTTCAGGTTTGGAAAATATTTCCGAGTCTTCTGAGGTGCTTCCTCAGACTCCTCCCAACCTATGGCCTCCTTGACTGATTTTGCACAAGGTTCGACCAGGGTGAAGTCAAACCCTGCTGGTACTTCTGGATCCTCATCTTCTGAAGGGGATTCTAGATCCATCCCTACCTCGATTGCTGAGCGAGGAGGAGCCATGGAAGTACCTGGGTCTGACCTGGCCCGCAGGGGTGTTGTTGATTCCATATGGATTCTCGCACAGATTCCCGAATAAGTTTGGTTACTTCTCTGACGTCTGATTCTCTTTCTTTCATGGCTTCATTGAAGCACGTGTGACATGCTAATTTATCTGGCAAAGCGGTGGCGCCACATACCCAGCAGGTATTAGCTGCGGTGCGGGTGTGTTGGCTTCGTCCGTGATGTGACAAAGGTGATCTTTCATGAAGTGATCTGCTACGTCGAGAGTGACTGTGGCGTGAGTGACCATGGCGAGAATGACTGTGGCGTGAGTGCCTGTGACGAGATGAGCGTGACCGGCTTCTGCGGGATCTTCTGCCTGAGGTATGGTTTGACCTCTCTTTGCGTCTTGATCTAGACCTGGAAGGGCTGTCAGAAGAAGTCTTGTTAGGAGATATGCTCTCTTTATTGGCCGTGGATGGTCTGCTTGGGCAGTGGTCTCCATGAGGGTAGGCAGGAAATAGAAGTCTGGAAGGAGTTTTTTGAAGCACAAATATATATATATATATATATATATATATATATATATATATATATATATATATATATATATATATATATATATATATATATATATATTCACTTGTAGAGGAGAACCGCACTCTGCTTACAGTTTAGTGCCAGCAATCAGGTCTTCCCACTGACCTTGTATATAGAAAAAAAGTCGAAGAGGTTGCTGCACTTAAAAACTTCTTTGCTTTATTTCACAATATCTTCAGGAGAGATTTACAAAGCAAGTATAATCCTTTTCAAGCAATATCAAAAAGCAACAAATGCTTACACAGTTTCAGACATGAGTAGATTCAGATATGGATGGATGGATGGATTACGTTTCGGGCTAGTCAGCTTACGCCCTTCCTGAGATCCATTGAAGCACATCTGAAGGTTTCATTCCAGTCATTCATTTAAATACAGGTTTAGTGAAGTACTTCACATATGGAATCAATATGGCTAATTAGTTCAAATTGCATACCATTTAACATCTATATATGCATATGTTTCTATAACATGCCATTAAAGCAAGGATAAGCAGCAGGTGTCAAATCTCTCATTTTCCTCACTCGCATTATAATATATTCAGAATACCTATAAAAATGCAGGAAAATGGTACATTCATGAGTAAAAACAAAAAGATATCCCCATCATAAAGTTATTTTATCTGGCTACTTTTAAATGCTTATTCCAACAATTAAACAAATAAATCAAGATCCAAATCAACATTTAAGCCATATGGAGCAATCGTATTGAAAAAAATGTATCCAGTATACATGTCTTTTTCTTAGAATCAATTCACGGTTGCCCCCCCCTCCTATTTTTCTCAATCCCTTCTAGGACCATATATTTTAATTGTGATACATTGTGGCCAAATTCCAAAAAGTGTCTCGCCAACGGTAATTGGGTTAGTTTATCTCGTATTGAGTATTTGTGTCTCGCTATCCTGTCTTTTATTTTTTGTGTAGTCTCCCCTACATAAACTAAACCGCACGGGCACTTTATGGCATAAATTACATATGAGGATTGGCATGTATAGTAACCCCATATGGGGTTATAAAAACCCCTATGTGGATGTGTAAAGTATTTACCTTTAATCATAGAGTTACATTGTATGCATGACAAGCAGGGATACGATCCCAGTTTTTTTGGTCCCAGAAAGGTTAATTTGGCTGCTGCAGCCACAGGTTGATCAGATTTAATCAATCGATCTCGTATCGTTCTACCTTTTCTATAGGAGGGCATGGGTGGATTCCAGAATTCCTGTACCATGGGGTAACTGGATCTTAAAAGATTCCAATGTCTTTTGACAATTTGGTTGATTTTGTTGGAGAAGGGATGATACTGCATAATAAAGGGGATTCTCTTGTTTTCCTTTCGGGGTGATCTATTATAATCTGTATTAGAGTAATCGATATTAACTAAAGCTTGTGGGTATCTTCTACTAGTAAGTTTGTATTTTATTTCATTAAGTCTCTGATCACAGCACAGCGGGTCGCTCACGATCCGCTGTACCCTCATCATCTGACTTTTTGGGATGGATGAAAAAACGTTTGGGGGATGAAAGCTATTAAGATGTAGCAATTGGTTACGGTCCGTGGGTTTCACATATAAGTCGGTAGTAATCTGCCCATTGTTCAATTTAAGTAGAGTATCAAGAAAGGAGATCTCATTTTTACCAATTTCAATGTTAAACTTTAATCCAGGTACTAAATGGTTAATGTATTTATCAAATAAGTATAGGCTTTCCATGTTACCATCCCATATAGTGAAAATATCGTCCACAAATCTGTACCAACATTGGCAATGTTTTAAAAATAAATCATTGACATAAATAAAGGACGTTTCTATCATATTCATAAATGCGTTCGCATATGGGGGTGCAACATTTGAACCCATCGCTGCTCCATTCAGTTGCAAAAAATGAGTATCCCTGAAAAGAAAATAGTTCTCCTCAAGAGTAATTTTCAAAAGGTCAAGCAGAAATGAAATTTGTTCGGTTTTATAGATGCCTGATTGAATTAACAATCGCTGACATGCCTCTATTCCTAAATCATGTGGAATAATAGTAAATAAACGAGAGATGTCCCATGATATCAGGATGGACTCTGGTGACAAGTTTATATCTTGAATTTTTGACAAAAAATCAGTAGTATCTCTTATAAATGATTTAGTGTTTAATAGCAATGGTGTCAAACACTTATCCAGGTATTGTGCTAGATGTGTTGTCACAGATTCCATCCCTGATACAATGGGACGTCCCGGGGGATTTTTGGGGTCTTTGTGGATTTTTGGTAACATATACAGTACCGGTGTAACCTTATATTCACATATCAAAAACTCCATAGTTTCATCATCAATGATTTTTTGTTTAACTGCCTTAGTTAAGGTTGTTTTTATCCTTTTTTGTACTTTAAAGACTGGACAGCAATCAAGTCTTTTATAAGTAAGAGTATCACTAAGATGTTTCATAACTTCATTTTCATAACAGCACATCTAGCACAATACCTGGATAAGTGTTTGACACCATTGCTATTAAACACTAAATCATTTATAAGAGATACTACTGATTTTTTGTCAAAAATTCAAGATATAAACTTGTCACCAGAGTCCATCCTGATATCATGGGACGTCTCTAGTTTATTTACTATTATTCCACATGATTTAGGAATAGAGGCATGTCAGCGATTGTTAATTCAATCAGGCATCTATAAAACCGAACAAATTTCATTTCTGCTTGACCTTTTGAAAATTACTCTTGAGGAGAACTATTTTCTTTTCAGGGATACTCATTTTTTGCAACTGAATGGAGCAGCGATGGGTTCAAATGTTGCACCCCCATATGCGAACGCATTTATGAATATGATAGAAACGTCCTTTATTTATGTCAATGATTTATTTTTAAAACATTGCCAATGTTGGTACAGATTTGTGGACGATATTTTCGCTATATGGGATGGTAACATGGAAAGCCTATACTTATTTGATAAATACATTAACCATTTAGTACCTGGATTAAAGTTTAACATTGAAATTGGTAAAAATGAGATCTCCTTTCTTGATACTCTACTTAAATTGAACAATGGGCAGATTACTACCGACTTATATGTGAAACCCACGGACCGTAACCAATTGCTACATTTTAATAGCTTTCATCCCCCAAACGTTTTTTCATCCATCCCAAAAAGTCAGATGATGAAGGTACAGCGGATCGTGAGCGACCCGCTGTGCCGTGATCAGAGACTTAATGAAATAAAATACAAACTTACTAGTAGAAGATACCCACAAGCTTTAGTTAATATCGATTACTCTAATACAGATTATAATAGATCACCCCGAAAGGAAAACAAGAGAATCCCCTTTATTATGCAGTATCATCCCTTCTCCAACAAAATCAACCAAATTGTCAAAAGACATTGGAATCTTTTAAGATCCAGTTACCCCATGGTACAGGAATTCTGGAATCCACCCATGCCCTCCTATAGAAAAGGTAGAACGATACGAGATCGATTGATTAAATCTGATCAACCTGTGGCTGCAACAGCCAAATTAACCTTTCTGGGACCAAAAAATCTGGGATCGTATCCCTGCTTGTCATGCATACAATGTAACTCTATGATTAAAGGTAAATACTTTACACATCCACATAGGGGTTTTAATATCCCCATATGGGGTTACTATACATGCCAATCCTCATATGTAATTTATGCCATAAAGTGCCCGTGCAGTTTAGTTTATGTAGGGGAGACTACACAAAAAATAAAAGACAGGATAGCGAGACACAAATACTCAATACGAGATAAACTAACCCAATTACCGTTGGCGAGACACTTTTTGGAATTTGGCCACAATGTATCACAATTAAAATATATGGTCCTAGAAGGGATTGAGAAAAATAGGAGGGGGGACAACCGTGAATTGATTCTAAGAAAAAGACAAGTATACTGGATACATTTTTTCAATACAATTGCTCCATATGGCTTAAATGTTGATTTGGATCTTGATTTATTTGTTTAATTGTTGGAATAAGCATTTAAAAGTAGCCAGATAAAATAACTTTATGATGGGGATATCTTTTTGTTTTTACTCATGAATGTACCATTTTCCTGCATTTTTATAGGTATTCTGAATATATTATAATGCGAGTGAGGAAAATGAGAGATTTGACACCTGCTGCTTATCCTTGCTTTAATGGCATGTTATAGAAACATATGCATATATAGATGTTAAATGGTATGCGAATTGAACTAATTAGCCATATTGATTCCATATGTGAAGTACTTCACTAAACCTGTATTTAAATGAATGATTGGAATGAAACCTTCAGATGTGCTTCAATGGATCTCAGGAAGGGCGTAAGCTGACTAGCCCGAAACATCATCCATCCATCCATCCATATCTGAATCTACTCATGTCTGAAACTGTGTAAGCATTTGTTGCTTTTTGATATTGCTTGAAAAGGATTATACTTGCTTTGTAAATCCCTCCTGAAGATATTGTGAAATAAAGCAAAGAAGTTTTTAAGTGCAGCAACCTCTTGGACTTTTTTCTATATACAAGGTCGGTGGGAAGACCTGATTGCTGGCACTAAACTGTAAGCAGAGTGCGGTTCTCCTCTACAAGTGAATATATATATATATATATATTTGTGCTTCAAAAAACTCCTTCCAGACTTCTATTTCCTGCCTACCCTCATGGAGACCACTGCCCAAGCAGACCATCCACGGCCAATAAAGAGAGCATATCTCCTAACAAGACTTCTTCTGACAGCCCTTCCAGGTCTAGATCAAGACGCAAAGAGAGGTCAAACCATACCTCAGGCAGAAGTTCCGGCAGAAGCCGGTCACGCTCATCTCGTCACAGGCACTCACGCCACAGTCATTCTCGCCATGGTCACTCACGCCACAGTCACTCTCGACGTAGCAGATCACTTCATGAAAGATCACCTTTGTCACGTCACGGACAAAGCCAACACACCCGTACCGCAGCTAATACCTGCTGGGTATGTGGCGCCACCGCTTTGCCAGATAAATTAGCATGTCACACGTGCTTCAATGAAGCCACGAAAGAAAGAGAATCAGACGTCAGAGAAGTAACCAAACTTATTCGGGAATCTGTGCGAGAATCCATATGGAATCAACAACACCCCTGCGGGCCAGGTCAGACCCAGGTACTTCCATGGCTCCTCCTCGCTCAGCAATCGAGGTAGGGATGGATCTAGAATCCCCTTCAGAAGACGAGGATCCAGAAGTACCAGCAGGGTTTGACTTCACCCTGGTCGAACCTTGTGCAAAATCAGTCAAGGAGGCCATAGGTTGGGATGAGTCTGAGGAAGCACCTCAGAAGACTCGGAAATATTTTCCAAACCTGAAGAGGGACCCAGAGACCTTCCCTTTCATTGAGGAGTTGAATGATTTAATCAAAGACGAATGGGAAAGATTCGACAAGAGGCCTAGCCTAAACAGACTAGCCAAGATGTATCCTCTAAAAGAGCCTAAAGTCAACTCCTTAGTTAATGCTCCTATTGTGGATGCCTCCCTGATGCGTCTGGCAAGACATGTCACCCTACCCATCGAGGACGCCATCTCCTTCTGTGACGTTCTAGATCGGAAGATTGATCTAGAACTTAAAAAAGCCTACTCCACAGCAGTAGACCAGCAGTCACCACAGCAGCGGTTGGTAGAGCCATCTCGGGCTGGGCTGTCAATATCAAGAAGTCTCTCCAGGAGGGAGCAGACTTAGGGAAAGTCATTTCGTCTCTACAGGAACTGAGACACAAATACTCAATACGAGATAAACTAACCCAATTACCGTTGGCGAGACACTTTTTGGAATTTGGCCACAATGTATCACAATTAAAATATATGGTCCTAGAAGGGATTGAGAAAAATAGGAGGGGGGGCAACCGTGAATTGATTCTAAGAAAAGACAAGTATACTGGATACATTTTTTAAATACGATTGCTCCATATGGCTTAAATGTTGATTTGGATCTTGATTTATTTGTTTAATTGTTGGAATAAGCATTTAAAAGTAGCCAGATAAAATAACTTTATGATGGGGATATCTTTTTGTTTTTACTCATGAATGTACCATTTTCCTGCATTTTTATAGGTATTCTGAATATATTATAATGCGAGTGAGGAAAATGAGAGATTTGACACCTGCTGCTTATCCTTGCTTTAATGGCATGTTATAGAAACATATGCATATATAGATGTTAAATGGTATGCGATTTGAACTAATTAGCCATATTGATTCCATATGTGAAGTACTTCACTAAATCTGTATTTAAATGAATGATTGGAATGAAACCTTCAGATGTGCTTCAATGGATCTCAGGAAGGGCGTAAGCTGACTAGCCCGAAACGTAATCCATCCATCCATCCATCCATATCTGAATCTACTCATGTCTGAAACTGTGTAAGCATTTGTTGCTTTTTGATATTGCTTGAAAAGATTATACTTGCTTTGTAAATCTCTCCTGAAGATATTGTGAAATAAAGCAAAGAAGTTTTTAAGTGCAGCAACCTCTTGGACTTTATATATATATATAAAGTATATATATTTTTTTTAAATATAATATACAAGGAAGTCCCTGTAAAATTGAAAATGAGAACCTTAAGAGTGCTTACCTGGCCTCAATGAAGAAATCCTGAGCAAGGATGTACAGCCTGGAGTTATAAGAAGAAAACGCACAATTTTCTCAGTCCAGAGTCCTTTTGTAAAAAGACCGCCACCGTTTGCTGCAAAATGACGCTTCGCGATGGCTGCGGCGCCATCTTGGAAACTGGGAAACAGCTGTGAACAGCCCCCCATGGCCTCCCGCGCATGCGCACTGCGGGATGAGACACACGGCGGCCATGATAGACCTAACAGAGCGCTGTGAGACTACAGGTCCCAGAGGTAAGAAAAGAAGAAAAAATATATAAAGAAAAACAGTAGAAGGGGGAGAATAATGACTGCAAGAGAAAGTGGAGACCACTGCAAGTCTGAAGCTTCTTTAAAGCTTACTCTGTGCCAGATGTTTTGTGCTGATGCCCCTGAGACCACCAGAGTCGGGTTCCCTCCATAAAAGCTCCTTTAGAGATTGTACAGGAGGGACTTCCAAACAGGAGAGGCTTGAACCTGCTGGGGCGATGCGGTAAGAGGCTTGCGATGTCCATCCGTCTTGTCAGGTGAGGATAAAAAAGAGAATGGTGGGGGTCATCTCTCTTCAACTTTTATAGCTAGACCAATCCTGTCAGGTTGTGGAGGCGGAGTCACAACCCAGTGTGTGCTGCCATGAAGGCGTCAGGAAAAAAAGTATTGCATTTACTGCCATTTTATTCTCTAGGGTGTTAGAAAAAAAAACAATATATAATGTTTGGGGGTTCTAAGTAATTTTCTAGCAATAAAAACTGTTTTTAAACATGTAAAAACCTAAAATCCAAAAACGAGGCTAGTCCTTAAGTGGTTAAAGGTGGCTTCAAGATTCCATTATTCCCCCCACCCACAGACCCCCACTATACATTGTACAGAGCCCTCTTTTTAACCTGATCAGAATCACAACGCATAGATGTGACACATTCATTGAAAACCATGTTTTTTCAGGTGTTATGCAAATCTTTGCCTTTCGGATCACATCTGATCTGCACAGAATTTGCATTAGAGTGAATGGGGACTGCAACTGCCTATCAGCAAAATGCTGACATTATCTCATCGCAGTTTCAGTATCTTACTAACTAGCTGCAGTTCTAGAGCTTCTGAATAATTTCGAATTGTGTTTATACATTACACTGAACTGCAGGATTGCAGCTGTTTTATTCATTTAAACCCAGGCTGTTCAAGTAGTGGCATCTACAAATATCCTGCTTCAGAAGCGCCACCTTAGATGCAGAGCTCCTTCTCTTCAGTCCAGCTCTATGGTCCTGACTCTTGTCTCTGGATCCGAAGATTAGGTATGCTGTATCCAGACAAACTGATTGAGAGTACTGAGCCTTTCATTAACTCTGTGCATCATGTTAAATACCATTTTAGTTATGAAATTATTATATTCATATTCACTTTTTATATTTATGATTATCACGCCTATTCTAAATTTAATGAACACTGTGTAACATTTTAGGATCTAGGGTCTCGTGGTTATATTTGTTCTTAGAGACCTGATAAAGTTGAAATGCTCTGGATTCATAGACTAAACACACCTTTTTGGGATTGTTTGTGTGATAGTTTTGAGACCACTCAATAACTTCTGTCCTCAGACCTTGATGATTCCCCCTAATGGTGTTTTTTTTAATTTTTATTTTTTATTATACTAAATAGTTGCAGCTGTATATTTAGGATCATTTCACACACCATAAAATGGATGTAGTCACTAACATTCAACATGTCTTCTCTTACCTTGATTGTGTTTTGTTTCATCTGTTTGATAAGTGAAGTGCAAAAAACACCTGTTGTTGTTCATGTCAGAAATTTAGAGATGTCTTGTGCACACTTCCTGTGTTATCTCAAAAGATCTAGTTAGACCTCCCACTTCTTATATTTGGGTTCAGAATAATCTGTATATGTTGTAAAGATTAGGAGAGTGGGGATGGTTTAAGTAGTTTAGCTAAGGACAGCTAGGCAGGCTGACATCACTCTGTCCAAAAAATGCTGTGTTGTCAGCCCACAGCAGGATTTGGGAGCTGAGTACATTTCTTGCAGATCAACAGGTATTTTTCTGTACTGGTTCTTTAAAGGGATAAAATGGCCAAATCTTCATATATTGGAGTGGTGTACTGATTTTCCTTTATTTGCCCTGACATACACTTTTAAATCTAGTGTTTTACAATGTGGTAGTTACATATTTTATTTTGACATAGTTCTCTTGGACTAAATACATGAAATATCGTTACACCAAGCTTTGCCCCTAGATGGCACCATCTCCTTTGGAAATGTTCCATTAGAATTTAGAATCTTTGATAGAGTCGGACCTCAGTTTTCGATTTTGCATTGTTTTTACACATCATATAAAAACTGCTGCTGCTAATAAAAGCAAACAGAATATTGGCATGCATTAAAAAGAGGATTAACTCCTAGAATAAAGCGATAATTCTCCCACTGTACCGGACTCTGGTCCGGCCTCACCAGAAGTATGCTGTCCAGTTCTGGGCACCAGTCCTCAGGTAGGATGTACTGGAAATGGAACGAGTACAAAGAAGGGCAACAAAGCTAATAAAGGGACTGGAGAATATTAGTTATGAAGAAAGGTTTTGAGCGCTGAACTTATTCTCTCTGGAGAAGAGACACTTGAGAGGGGATATGATATCAATTTACAAATCCCATACTGGTGACCCCACAATAGGGATAAAACTTTTTCGTGTGGCCACTCACTAAAATTAGGTTCTTTACTATAAGAGCGGCAAGGATGTGGAATTCCCTTCCACAGGTGGTGGTTTCAGCGGGGGGGCATTGATAGTTTAAAAAACTATTAGGTAAGCACCTGAACGATCGCAACATACAGGGATATACAATGTAATGCTGACATATAATCACACACATAGGTTGGACTTGATGGACTTGTGTCTTTTTTCAACCTCCCCTATGATGTAACTATGCATATATTTTAATCAGAAGAATATGTTGTATGGCTCACTTAGTAATGTCTAAAACCTTGTATTAGTATTTTTGCAATTTCAACATGTCGTCTGATATAATTTTATAAAGTTTAATCTGATTTGTGTAATGCCTCCATTTTCAACATTGAAGTCACATGCGTTAAGAGAACTTTCAATAGGCCAGGCAGGCACATTATATATATATATATATATATATATATATATATATATATATATATATATATATATATATATATATATATATATACACACACACACACACACATCACTGTCAGGGCAGACAGAAAAACACAATGCCAGGGCAGGCACACTCAGTGTCATGGCAGGCAGACGCACGAACAGTGTCATGGCAGGAGAACACACACACACATACACAGTGTCAGGGCGGGCAGACACTAGGGGTGTTGAAAATAATCGTATAATTGATGCATCGTGATTCAGCCCTAAACAATTCTTCATCGATGCAGAGAACAGCTGAATTGTGTTTGCATCCCGGCATGCCCCTGTCAGAGTCCTCCCCTCCCCCTCCTCTCCATGTCTAAAAGTGTATGTGTGATCACACAGAGTGGGGATCTCCCGCTGTGACACTGACCTTGGATCTGAAATGCCCTGTGGCCACTGTAACAAAGTCCCGCTTCCTAGACCGGCTCCTATGATAGACCGCACACTGATCCAATACCAGGAAATTGAATCGGTGTGACGTGTATTATAGGAGTTGGTCCAGGAGGCAGGACTTAGTTCGCATCGGCCACCGGGCAATTCAAATCCAAGCTCCGTGTCACAGTGGGAGATCTCCGCTCTGTGTGATCCGGGCACTGGTAGGCTGTATTGATGGACGTTGATGAGGCTGCTCTGATGGGCGCTGATAAGGCTGTATTTGATGGGCGCTGATGAGGCTGCATTTGATGAGCACTGATGGGCACTGGCTGCATTTGATGGCACTGCATTTGATGGCCCCTGATGAGGCTGCATTGGTGGCCACTGACGAGGCTGCACCGATGGCCACTGACGAGGCTGCACTGATATTGCTGCACTAATGGGCACATAGACCGCACACTGATCCAATACCGGGAAAATGAATCAGTGTGATGTGTATCATAGGAGTTGGTCCAGGAGGCGGGACTTTGTTCACATCGACCACCGGGCAATTCAAATCCAAGCTCCGTGTCACAGTGGGAGATCTCCGCTCTGTGTGATCCGGGCACTGGTAGGCTGCATTTGATGGGCACTGATGAGGCTGTATTGATGAGCGCTGATGAGGCTGCGCTGATGGGGCGGCGCTGATGAGGCTTCATTTGATGCACGCTGATGAGGCTGCATTTGAGCACTGATGGGCACTGGCTACATTTGATGGCGCTGCATTTGGTGGCCACTGACGAGGCTGCACTGATGGCCACTGACGAGGCTGCACTGATGGCCACTGACGAAGCTGCACTGATTTTGCTGCACTGAGGGGCACATATAAGGCTGCACTGATTTTTTTTTTTTTTTAATGAAAACCATGGGCAGCAATCGTGATGCATTGTGGAATCGAATCGTTGACAGGATTATCATGATTAAATTGACTCATGAGACCAGTAAAAATGCACAGCTCTAGCAGACACACAGTATCGGAGCTGGCAGTGAGGAACACACACTGTCATGACAAGCGTGGAGACACACACTGTCAGGACAGACATACAATTCCACACATAGTGTCAGGGCAGACAGACAGTCAGGGAAGGCAGACAAATACTCACACACAATGCCGGGCAGGCACACACACTCAGTGTCATGGCAGGTGAACACACACACGCAGTGTCGGGGCGGGCGGACACTAGGGGTGTTGAAAATAATCGTATAATTGATGCATCGAGATTCAGCCTTTTTGTTTTTTTATAAACTCTTTATTACAAAATTTCCACTTACAAGTTATTTGACATGATTTACATTATTTTTTTCATCCTTCCAAAATATTAACATGTATATCTATTTTCATACCCATTCATTCTTACAACTCATTCATTCCCTCTCATCCATCCTTTGGTTACTAATTCCTCTCCCTCTTATTCACTTTTTACTATATTTTCAGGTCTTCCTGCATCCGTCAAGTGTGATCTATTCCATTTTGCCCAAATCTTTTCATATTTCTGCACATTTCCTCTTTGTTCATACATTATTCTCTCATGTGGTACAACTTGGTTTACTGCTTTCACCCATTGATTTATGGTAGGTGGATTTGGCTGGATCCATTTTCCACTATTTGCTTCCTGCCAGAAATAATACTTCTTGCAAAAATATCCTAGTATATCCACACCCTCTTTCTTTAACTACCCCCAGCACACATAATTCCAGATTTATTTATGACTTTTCCTAATTTCTTGACTACATGTTGCCAGTACCTCCCTATACTTCCACACTGCCACATCAAATGGAGGAAGTCCCCCCCCCCCCCCCCCCCCTCCCCACCTCTTGTGCAGTTTGGCGCCTGCATCCTCAGCATCCTTTACAGTCTATTTGGTGCCACGTATGTCTGGTGTATTATATTTAATTGGATTATCCTGTTAGTCATTGCTGGGGATACTTTCAAGTGTGAGGAACAGATTTCATCCCAGTCTTGATCACTTATTCCTGGGATGACGGCCTGCCATCTTTCCCTCACACCCACCGGGTCTCCACTTATTTTACTCTGTAATAGGTGTGAATACAACTTGAATATCAGTCCCTTTGGTCCATGGGATCTTAAAATGCCTATAAGTGGATATTTAGAAATTTTTAATTCCTTTCTTCCAAACTGTACCTGTAGTAAGTGTCTAAACTGTAGATACTTATAAAACTGTTTGCTCTGGAGGTTATATTGTTTACACAAGTTCTCATGAGACACTATTACATTATTATTATACATCTGACCAATAGTTATTACTTTTTTCTGTTTCCAAAAATTACTGTCTTCAAATATTTCTAGTTTTTCGAACGTTGGATTATTCCATAGGGCCATTTCTGGTGGGGTATGTTTGAATCCCCTCAGTTTTTTTGCCTCCTTCCAAACTGACCTGGCCAGTTTTAGAAGGGTAATTTTTACTCCGACCTTTCTTAATTCTGTGATTTCTAATCCTACCAGTAGATCTCCTACCTGCATTTTATTTAGCAAATATTTCTCCACCCTTGTTTCTTGTTCCTGCATTACCCAGGTTCTTAGATGTTTTAATTGCCCCACCAGATAGTATAAATATAAATCTGGTATTGCCAACCCTGCTGCACTATTAGGTCTTTGTAGTGTAGAGAGTTTTAATTTACATCGCCCGTATGCCCAGATAAACCTAGTTAGCTGGAGTTTAATTTTTTAAATATATATTTTGGAATTTTTACCGCCGAATGCACCATCACATACAGACACTTCGGTAGTATAATTGATTTAATCAACTGTATTCTCCCTGCCATTGATAACGGTAGTTTTTTCCATGTTTCCAATTTATTCTTCACATAATCTACCAAGGGGTCTATATTTGCTTTAAGAGCTTCTTCTGGTTCCAATGTAATATTTATTCCTAAACATTTGAATGTTTTCACTATTTTTAATGAGGTCTGAGGTTTCCTCTCCTTTCCTGGCCCCAATAACATCAATGCGGATTTCTTCCAGTTTATTTTAAGCCCAGATAGTATCCCATATACTTCTATTATTTTCATTGCCTCCCCTAATGAAGTATGCACATCCTCCATGTATAGTATGATGTCATCTGCATATAATCCTATATGTTCAGTCCTTTCCCCCACCCTTATCCCTTTTGTATATTTTGGATTGTCTAAGGGCCCTTTCACACTGGGGTGGTTTGCAGGCGCTATTGCACTAATAATAGCGCCTGCAAACCGACCCCAAACAGCCGCTGCTTTGTATCCAGTGTGAAAGCCCCAAGGGTTTTCACACTGGAGCGGTGAGCTGGCAGGACGGGAAAAAAAATCCTGCCAGCAGCATCTTTGGAGCGGGGAAGGAGCGGTGTATTCACCGCTCCTTCCCCGCTCCTTCCCCGCTCCTGCCCATTGAAATCAGTGGGACAGCACGGCTATACCGCCAGCAAAGCGCCTCTGCAGGGTCACTTTGCGGTGGTTTTTAACCCTTTCTCGGCCGCTAGCGGGGGGGTAAAACCGCCCCCCCGCTAGCAGCCGAATACAGACAGTAAAGCGCTGCTAAGGATAGCGACGCTTTACCGCCAACGCCGCCCCCGCCCCAGTGTGAAAGGGGCCTAAATCTATTAGCCAGTGCTTCTATTGCTAGTGAGAACAATTGGGGGGACAACGGGCACCCTTGTCTTGTTCCCCTATGCAGTTTTACTGTAGGAGACAATACTCCATTTATTAATAAATTAGAGCATGGCTGCTTGTACAGTATTCTCACCCATTTTCTAAATCCTTTCCCAAATCCACTTTTCTTCAACACTGCCTGCAGGACCTCCCATTCTATGGAGTCAAATGCCTTAGCTGTATCCAACAATGCCAAGGCACTCGACTCCGGGAAGTACTCCCTCAGCTGAACCATAAACTGAGTTCTCCTAATATTATTTGTGGTGGACTTCCCTGGCATAAATCCTGTTTGATCTTCTGATACAATGGATAAAATTACCCCATTAAGCCTTTTCGCCAATATCTTTGCCAATATTTTATAATCGATATTTAACAACGTTATTGGTCTATAGGACGCGCATTCATTTCTATCTTTTTCTGGTTTTGGTATCAGTATTACTGTTGCCTCATACATGGAGGAAGGCATCTCCCCCCGACCAAATGCCCCCCTATACATCTTAGTCAGTATCGGAGCTATAATTTCCACATACCGCTGGTACATTTCCAACGGCATGCCATCTGGCCCCGGTGACTTACCCTTTCCCATAGACTTAATCGCTTCTTTTACCTCCTCTACTCCAATATCTTTCTCCAATTCCCCTTTTTGTTCTTCTGTTAACTTCAAAAACTCTAAATCCTCTAGATATTTCTCTATCTCCTCTTTTGTACATGTCAGTGTTGATGTATACATTTTATCATAATATCTATAGAAAGTTTCCACAATATCCTCCACTGTATTAACCATCTCCCCTTTCTCATTTCTCACCTCTGCTATGGCTAATGTAGATACTTGTTGTTTTATCAAGTAATTTACTATCTTATTGGCTTGATATCCTTGCTCAAAGTTTTTTTGCTTTAACTGGAACCTCTTACGTTTATTTTTGATTATTAATTGATTCTTATATTGACGCACCGATCCTGCCCATTTTATCTGGTTTGTAATTGAGGGGTTCTTAAGATTCAGACTTAAACGATTCTTCATCGGTGCAGAGAACGGCTGAATCGTGTTTGCATCAATAACGTTATTCCAGCATGCCCCTGTGAGAGTCCTCCCCTCCCCCCTCATCTCAATGCCTAAAAGTGTATGTGTGATCACACAGAGCGGGGATCTCCCGCTGTGACACTGACCTTAGATCTGAAATGCCCGGTGACCACTGTAACAAAGTCCTGCCTCCTAGACCAGCTCCTATGATAGGCGGCACACTGATTCAATACTGGGAAATTGAATCAGTGTGACGTGTATCATAGGAGTTGGTCCAGGAGCACGGGCAATTCAAGTCCAAGCTCAGTGTCACTGCGGGAGATGCCCGCTGTGTGTGATCTGGGCACTGGTAGACTGCATTTGATGGGCACTGGTAGGCTGCATCTGAGCGGCAATGATGAGGCGGCATTGATGGGTGCTGATGAGGCTGCATTGTTGGGCGCTGATGAGGCTGCGCTGATGGGCAGTGATGCGGTTGCGCTGATGAGGCTGCATTTGATGGCCACTGACAAGGCTGCACTGATGGGCACATGTAAGGCTGCACTGATGTTTTTTTGATGAAAACCATGGGCAGTAATCGTGATGCATTGTGGAATCAAATCGTTAACAGGATTATCGTAATTAAATCGACTCATGAGACCAGCAAAGATGCACAGCTTTAGCAGACACAGTATCAGAGCTGGCAGTGAGGAACACACACTGCCATGACAAGCATGGACACACACGCACTGTCAGGGCAGACATACAATCCCACACGTAGTGTCGGCAGACAGACACACAGTCAGGGCAGGCAGACATATACACACACAATGCCAGGGCAGGCGCACACACACAGTGTCATGGCGGGTGAACACACACACGTACACAGTGTCAGGGCGGGCAGACACTAGGGGTGTTGAAAATAATTGTAAAATTGATGCATCGAGATTTAGCCTTAAACGATTCTTCATCAATGCAGAGAACGGCTGAATTGGGTTTGCATCAATAACATTATTCTGGCACGCCCCTGTCAGAGTCCACCCCTCCCCCTCCTCTCAATGCCTAAAAGTGTATGTGTGATCACACAGAGCGGGGATCTCCCACTGTGGCACTGATCTTGGATCTGAAATGCCCGGTGGCCGCTGTTACAAAGTCCTGGCTCCTAGACCGGCTCCTATGATAGACAGCACACTGGCCCAATACCAGGAAATTGAATCATTGTGGCGTGCATCATAGGGGTTGGTCCAGGAGGCGGGACCCTATTCACAGCGGCGGCCAGGCAATTCAAATCCAAGCTCCGTGTCAAAGCGGGAGAACCCAGCTCTGTGTGATCCGGCACTGGTAGGCTGCATTTGATGGGCACTGGTAGGCTGCACTTGATGGGCACTGGTAGGCTGCATTTGATGGGCACTGGTGAGGCTGCACTGATGGGCACTGGGAAGGCTGCACTGATGGGCGCTGATGGAGCTGCTGCATTTAATGGAGCTGCATTTGATGGGCACTGATGAGGCTGCATTGATGGGCGCTGGTGAGGCTGCATTGATGGGCACTGATGAGGCTGCACCGATGGGTGCTGGTGAGGCTGCACCGATGAGCGCTGGTGAGGCTGCACTGATGGAGCTGCATTTGATGGGCACTGATAATGCTGCATTGATGGGCGCTGATGAGGCCGCATTGATGGGCGCTGATGAGGCCACATTGATGGGCGCTGATGAGGCTGCATTGATGGGCGCTGATGAGGCTACATTGATGGGCGCTGATGAGGCTACATTGATGGGCGCTGATGAGGCTACATTGATGGGCGCTGATGAGGCTGCATTGATGGGCGCTGGTGAGGCTGCACTGATGGGCCGCAGGTGAGGCTGCACTGATGGAGCTGCATTTGATGGGCACTGATGGAGCTGCATTTTATGGACACCGATGAGGGTGCATTGATGGGCGCTGGTGAGGCTGCGTTGAAAGGCTGCACTGATGGGCGCTGGTGAGGCTGCACTGATGGGCGCTGGTGAGGCTGCACTGATGGGCGCTGGTGAGGCTGCATTGATGGGCGCTGGTGAGGCTGCATTGATGGGCGCTGATAAGGCTGCATTGATGGGCGCTGATAAGGCTGCATTGATGGGTGCTGGTGAGGCTGCGTTGAAAGCCTGCATTGATGGGCACTGATATGGCTGCATTAATGGAGCTGCACTGATGGGCGCTGTTGAGGCTGCACTGATGGGCGCTGTTGAGGCTGCACTGATGGGCGCTGTTGAGGCTGCACTGATGGGCGCTGTTGAGGCTGCACTGATGGGCGCTGTTGAGGCTGCACTGATGGGCGCTGTTGAGGCTGCACTGATGGGCGCTGTTGAGGCTGCACTGATGGGCGCTGTTGAGGCTGCACTGATGGGCGCTGTTGAGGCTGCACTGATTGGCGCTGTTGCGGCTGCACTGTTGGAGCGCTGTTGCGGCTGCACTGTTGGAGCGCTGTTGCGGCTGCACTGTTGGAGCGCTGTTGCGGCTGCACTGTTGGAGCGCTGTTGCGGCTGCACTGTTGGAGCGCTGTTGCGGCTGCACTGTTGGAGCGCTGTTGCGGCTGCACTGTTGGAGCGCTGTTGCGGCTGCACTGTTGGAGCGCTGTTGCGGCTGCACTGTTGGAGCGCTGTTGCGGCTGCACCGTTGGAGCGCTGTTGCGGCTGCACCGTTGGAGCGCTGTTGCGGCTGCACCGTTGGAGCGCTGTTGCGGCTGCACCGTTGGAGCGCTGTTGCGGCTGCACCGTTGGAGCGCTGTTGCGGCTGCACCGTTGGAGCGCTGTTGCGGCTGCACCGTTGGAGCGCTGTTGCGGCTGCACCGTTGGAGCGCTGTTGCGGCTGCACCGTTGGAGCGCTGGTGAGGCTGCACAAATGGGCGCTGTTGAGGCTGCACTGTTGGAGCGCTGTTGAGGCTGCACCGTTGGAGCGCTGTTGCGGCTGCACTGTTGGAGCGCTGGTGAGGCTGCACTGTTGGGGCGCTGTTGAGGCTGCACTGTTGGAGCGCTGTTGAGGCTGCACTGTTGGAGCGCTGTTGAGGCTGCACTGTTGGAGCGCTGTTGAGGCTGCACTGTTGGAGCGCTGTTGAGGCTGCACTGTTGGGGCGCTGGTGAGGCTGCACTGTTGGAGTGCTGGTGAAGCTGCACAAATGGGCGCTGGTGAGGCTGCACAGATGGGCGCTGGTGAGGCTGCACTGATGGAGCTGCATTTGATGGGCACTGATGCTAAAGATGGTTTGCACCTGAATGGAAGGGGGTCTGCTGTGCTGGGGGATAAGTTTATGGGAGGGCTGGAGCAGTATTTAAACTAGGGCTAAGGGGGAGGGTGAACTAGAATTCCATTGGGCAGACAGGTAAGTTAAGAGTCAGACATTAATGAAGGGTGGAATGGGGATAGAAGGGGGGAGCGTTATGACAGGTGACAAGAAAGTTCCCATGTTGCAATCAACCATTGGAAATTATAGTGCCATTTGTACTACTAAACAAGATATGAAAAACACCAGAGCAAAATGTAATAATGCATTAAAGTGTTTGTTCACCAATGCCAGAAGTCTGCCAAGCAAAATAGGTGAGTTGGAAGCTCTGGTGCACGAGGAGAGCTATGATGTAATCGGTATTGCTGAAACTGGGCTTCATTCCTCACATGATTGGGCTATTAATATTCCTGGCTATGCACTCTTTCGGAGAGACAGGGTAAAAAGGAAAGGTGGCGGGGGTCTTTCTCTATGTGAGAAGTGATCTCAAAGCGAGTGTGAAAGAGGACCTAGTTGATGGAGAGTGTGATGAGTCTGAAGCATTATGGGTAGAACTGCATATAGACATGTGTAGTTCAAAGTTAATCATTGGAGTTTGTTATAGACCACCCAGTGTTAATGAGGAGGTGGAGACTCAGCTCCTTGCACAGATGGAAAGGGCTGCAAGGGCTGGGATGGTGATAGTAATGGGGGATTTTAACTACCCAGAAATTGACTGGAGTAATGGCACTGCTGGGACAGTTAAAGGGCATACATTTATAAACCTATTACAGGACAATTTTATGGTCCAGTTTATTGAGGCCCCAACTAGGAATGATGCTCTGTTGGACCTGGTAATCCCAAACTATGCAGAGCTCATTACTAATGTTCATATAAACGAACATCTTGGTATCAGCGACCGTAATATGATTTCATTTGATGTTAGCTGTAAGCAAAAAACACATACGGGAAAGATAAAAACACTTAACTTCAAGAGAGCAAATTTTCCAAAGATGAGGGCTGCTCTCCAGGACTTGGACTGGGAGGGAATATTGGCATCAATGGGCACAGAACAGAAATGGGAATTCTTCAAAGTGACTGTTTGTGAACTCACTGCAAAGTATATTCCCATGTGCAATAAGTTTAAAAGGCTAAAAATAAAACCTATGTTGCTCACGGCCAAAGTTAAAAAAGCTATAAACAATAAGAAAAGAGCTTTTAAAAAATATAAAAATGAAGGAACACTAGTGTCGTTTAAATGTTACAAAGAATATAACAGAATATGTAAAAAGGAAATCAAGGACGCAAAAACTCAAATCGAACGACAGATTGCAAAAGGTAGTAGGACAAACCCACAAAAATTCTTCAAATATATTAATAGTAAAAAGGTCAGGTCTAAGCATGTAGGCCCTTTACAAAATAATCTAGAGTGGGTGACTGGAGACAAAGAGAAAGCAAATTTATTAAATACTTTCTTCAGCTCTGTGTATACAAAGGAGCATGAGGGAGCTCATGTCCATAATGGGGGTGGTAGTGACATAGCCCCAAATGATCCACAATGGCTCAAAAGTGGTATGTTCCAGAAATATTTAGACAGAATAAAGGTGGATAAAGCACCTGGACCAGATGGCATCCACCCACGGATCCTAAAAGAATTAAGCTCTGTAATTACAACACCATTGTATCTAATTTTTAGGAATTGATTAATGACGGGAATAGTACCACTGGATTGGCGAAGGGCCAATGTGGTGCTTATATTAAAAAAGGGAACAAAGTCTTTACCAAGTAACTATAGACCTGTTAGTTTACCTTCTATAGTCAGGAAGATACTGGAGAGTTAAATAAAAGACCACATAAATGAGTTCTTGCTGGAAAAAAATATTTTAAGCAACAGACAGCATGGATTCATGAAAGACATAAGTTGTCATACAAACCTGATTTCCTTTTATGAGGAGGTAAGTAAAACTTTGGACAGAGGGGTGGCTGTAGACGTGGTATACTTGGATTTTGCAAAAGTGTTTGACACAGTTCCCCACACATGGCTAATGTGTAAGGTAAAGTTTACAGGCTTGGAAATATCAGTTTGTAAATGGATTGAAAACTGGCTAAAAGACATAATTCAGAGAGTAGTGGTTCATGATTCTTACTCTGAATGGTTTAGGGTTATCAGTGGTGTACCCCAAGGTTCAGTACTGGGACCCTTACTTTTTAATAACCTTATAAATGATATTGGGTCTGGGATTAAAAGTAACATTTCTGTCTTTGCAGATGACCCTAAGCTATGCAGTGGAATAACGTCCTTACAGGATGTTTCCAATTTACAAGCCGACCTCCGTGCACTGTCTAATTGGGCAACTATGTGGTAGATGAGGTTTAATGTTGATAAATGTAAAGTTATGCACTTGGGGGCTAAGAATATGCATGCATCATACATACTAGGGGGAATCAATGGTGGAGAAGGATCTGGGGGTTTTGGTAGATCATAAGCTCAATAATCTCATGCAAAATGCCAAGCTGCGGTTTCCAAAGCGAGCAAAGTCCTTTCTTGTATTAAGAGTGGTATGGACTCCAGAGAGAGAGATATCATTTTGCCCCTGTACAAATCATTAGTCAGACCTCATCTGGAATATGCAGTTCAGTTTTGGGCACCAGTTCTGAAAAAGGATAACGGGGAAGAGGAGAAAGTGCAGAGAAGGGCAACCAAACTGATAAGAGGCATGGAGGAGCTCAGCTATGAGGAACGATTAGAGGAACTGAATTTATTCACTCTTGGGAAGAGGAGATTAAGGGGGGATATGATCACCATGTATAAATATATAAGGGGTTCATATAGTGAACTTGGTGTTCACTTTATGGTCAACACTGAGGACAAGGGGGCACTCTTTACGTTTAGAGGAAAAGAGATTTCATCTCCAAATACGGAAAGGTTTCTTCACAGTAAGAGCTGTGAAAATGTGGAATAGACTCCATCCAGAGGTGGTTCTGGCCTGCTCAGTAGATTTCTTTAAGAAAGGCCTGGATTCTTTCCTAAATGTACATAATATACAGTGGGGACGGAAAGTATTCAGACCCCCTTAAATTTTTCACTCTTTGTTATATTGCAGCCATTTGCTAAAATCATTTAAGTTAATTTTTTTTCCTCATTAATGTGCACACAGCACCCCATATTGACAGAAAAACACAGAATTGTTGACATTTTTGCTGATTTATTAACAAAGAAAAACTGAAATATCACATGGTCCTAAGTATTCAGACCCTTTACTCAGTATTTAGTAGAAGCACCCTTTTGATCTAATACAGCCATGAGTCTTTTTGGGAAAGATGCAACAAGTTTTTCACACCTGGATTTGGGGATCCTCTGCCATTCCTCCTTGCAGATCCTCTCCAGTTCTGTCAGGTTGGATGGTAAGCTTTGGTGGACAGCCATATTTAGGTCTCTCCAGAGATGCTCAATTGGGTTTAACTCAGGGCTCTGGCTGGGCCATTTAAGAACAGTCACAGAGTTGTCGTGAAGCCACTCCTTAGTTATTTTAGCTATATGCTTAGGGTCATTGTCTTGTTGGAAGGTAAACCTTCGTCCCAGTCTGAGGTCCTGAGCACTCTGGAGAAGGTTTTCGTCCAGGATATCCCTGTACTTGGCAGCATTCATCTTTCCCTTGATTGCAACCAGTCGTCCTGTCCCTGCAGCTGAAAAACACCCCTACAGCATGATGCTGCCACCACCATGTTTCACTGTTGGGACTGTATTGGACGGGTGATGAGCAGTGCCTGGTTTTCTCCATACATACCGCTTAGAATTAAGGCCAAAAAGTTCTATCCTGGTCTCATCAGACCAAAGAATCTTATTTCTCACCATCTTGGAGTCCTTCAGGTGATTTTTTTAGCAAACTCCATGCGGGCTTTCATGTGTCTTGCACTGAGGAGAGGCTTCCTTCGGGCCACTCTGCCATAAAGCCCTGACTGGTGGAGGGCTGCAGTGATGGTTGATGATCTACAACTTTCTCCCATCTCCCGACTGCATCTCTGGAGCTCAGCCACAGTGATCTTTGGGTTCTTCTTTACCTCTCTCACCAAGGCTCTTCTCCCCCGATAGCTCAGTTTGGCCGGACGGCCAGCTCTAGGAAGGACTCTGGTCGTCCCAAACATTTTTCATTTAAGGATTATGGAGGCCACTGTTCTCTTAGGAACCTTAAGTGCAGCAGAATTTTTTTTTTTGTAACCTTGGCCAGATCTGTGCCTTGTCACAATTCTGTCTCTGAGCTCTTCGGGCAGTTCCTTTGACCTCATGATTCTCATTTGCTCTGACGTGTACTGTGAGCTGTAAGGTCTTATATAGACAGGTGTGTGGCTTTCCTAATCAAGTCCAGTCAGTATAATCAAACACAGCTGGACTCAAATGAAGGTGTAGAACTATCTCAAGGATGATCAGAAGAAATGGACAGCACCTGAGTTAAATATGAGTGTCACAGCAAAGGGTCTGAATACTTAGGACCATGTGATATTTCAGTTTTTCTTTTTTAATAAATCTGCAAAAATGTCAACAATTCTGTGTTTTTCTGTCAATATGGGGTGCTGTGTGTACATTAATGAGGGAAAAAAATGAACTTAAATGATTTTAGCAAATGGCTGCAATATAACAAAGAGTGAAAAATTTAAGGGGGTCTGAATACTTTCCGTCTCCACTGTAACTGGGTACTAACATTTATAGGTAAAGTTGATCCAGGGAAACTGTGGGTATAGGATTGGGTATATGGGATTGTATGATATTTTTTATTTTTTTTATTTTATTTATTTTTTATGGTTTAACTGGATGGACTTGTGTCTTTTTTCAACCTAACTATGTAACTATGATAAGGCTGCGTTGATGGGCACTGATAAGGCTGCGTTGATGGGCACTGATAAGGCTGCATTGATGGGCACTGATAAGGCTGCATTGATGGGCACTGATAAAGCTGCATTGATGGGCACTGATAAAGCTGCATTGATGGGCACTGATAAGGCTGCATTGATGGGCACTGATAAGGCTGCATTGATGGGCACTGATAAGGCTGCATTGATGGGCACTGATAAGGCTGCATTGATGGGCACTGATAAGGCTGCATTGATGGGCACTGATAAGGCTGCATTGATGGGCACTGATAAGGCTGCATTGATGGGCACTGATAAGGCTGCATTGATGGGCACTGATAAGGCTGCATTGATGGGCACTGATAAGGCTGCATTGATGGGCACTGATATGGCTGCATTGATGGGCATTGATAAGGCTGCATTGATGGAACTTCACTGATGGGCGCTGGGGAGGCTTCACTGATGGGCGCTGGGGAGGCTTCACTGATGGCCGCTGGGGAGGCTGCACTGATGGCCGCTGGGGAGGCTGCACTGATGGCCGCTGGGGAGGCTACACTGATGGCCGCTGGGGAGGCTACACTGATGGCCACTGGGGAGGCTACACTGATGGGCTGCATTTGATAGGCACTGACGAGGCTGCACTCATGGGTTTTTGATGAAAACCATGGACAGTAATCGTGATGCATCGTGATATTGAATCGTTGACAGGATAATCGTGATTGAATCGCCTTGTGAGACCAGTTAAGATGCGCAGCTGTAGCAGACACACAGTATCAGAGCTGGCAGTGAGGCACACACACACTGTCGTGACAAGCAGGGACATATGTATACACACACACACACTGTCAGGGCAAGCAAACATACACGTAGTGTTGGTAGGGGCAAAAATGGACAGTGTCAGGACAGGCAGA
The DNA here is from genome assembly GCF_042186555.1 of Aquarana catesbeiana. Taxonomy (NCBI): domain Eukaryota; kingdom Metazoa; phylum Chordata; class Amphibia; order Anura; family Ranidae; genus Aquarana; species Aquarana catesbeiana. The sequence goes on along the minus strand of NC_133329.1, from coordinate 199,714,317 downwards.
CACAAATACACACACTGTGTCAGGGCAGGCTGTTTGCTGTTCAGGACAAGCAGACACGCACACAGTGTTGTCAGGGTAGAGACACAGTGTCAGGGCAGGCAGACGAAAAAAAGGGTGTATATATAACTTAACCCTTGGCCCTGTGCACCATTTTGTACACTCAGGTGACCCGACCATTTTTGCAATTTTTTCTTTGATTTTTTTATTTTTCACTTATAGCTTTCAGTGTTTGTAAAAGACCCCTCAAACCATATATTTTCTGAAAGGTGCTACTGATTAGGTCTAAGGTTCCACGATATTTGCGCAAATGTTTATCAAAACCATGATTTTAGTGGATTTTTAGCAAAAATATTATTAGCAGATAAATGCACAGCAAATATTACAAAATGCATACTAAATATAAAAGCTTAACCTGTATTGAGTTAATAAATAACAAATATTTGTAACTTTCAGAACAGACACACAAGTGTAAATATCCAAATTTCTCAAAAAATCTGAAGGTTTTCATTTTTTCCTTACAGCTTTCAGAATTTGTAAAAGACCCCCAAAAGCATATATTTTCTAAAAGCATTTGACCTCTAGACTAAAAAGAAGTTGCTACTGATTTTTTTAGACTCTGCGGTATTTGCGCAAATAATTATCAAAACAATATATTCACAAAAAATACACAAAAACCATTATTAGTAGATAAATACACAGCTAATTTTGCAAAATTCCTGCTTAAACCCCACTAAAAATAAAAGCTTAACCTGTGTGGAGTTAATAATATTTAGGGTTGTCCCGATACCGATACTAGTATCGGTATCGGCACCGATACCGAGCATTTGCCCAAGTACTTGTACTCGGGCAAATGCTCCCGATGCTTCACCCGATACCTAAAAGTCAGCTGTGATCGGCGCGTGGGGGAGATACAAGATTCTCCCCCAGCGGCTTTCAGCTGCTTTAGTGACACAGCGGTGATCGCTCACCGCTGACTGTCACTGCATTATCCTCCATGCCCCCTCCGTTCCTCTGTGCCTCTCCGCTGTCCCCCTCCGTTCTTCTCTCTTTTTCTGTCCCCCTCCGCTGTCCCTTCCGTTCCTCTTTCCTCCTCTGTGCCTCTCCGCTGTCCCCTCCGTTCCCCCCCTCCTTCTCTGTCCCCCTCCGTTCTCCTCCTCCGTTCCTCTTTCCTCCTCTGTGCCTCTCCGCTGTCCCCTCCGTTCCCCCCCCTCCTTCTCTGTCCCCCTCCGTTCTCCCCCTCCGTTCTCCTCCTCTGTTCCTCTTTCCTCCTCTGTGCCTCTCCGCTGTCCCCTCCGTTCCCCCCTCCTTCTCTCTCCCCCTCCTCCTTCCTTTGTGAATAGACAGAGTCAGCTGACTCTGTCCATTCACATAACTGAAACATTGTAATCTCCTGTGATTACGATGTGTCAGTTTATGAATGGAGAGGAGCCGCTGTCTTCTCTCCATTCATTTTAGTGCAGCTGAGGCTGCAGAGAAAGGGACTGGGGAATCTCTATCCTCTTTCTCTGTCTCAAGGGGGAGATATCAGAGGTCTGTTAAGACCCCTGATATCTCACCAAAGCCCCCCAACAGGGCTGATTAAAAAAAAAACACACACACATAGTGCAATAAAGAATAAAAAAAAATTATTGTAAAAAATAAAAATTGTAAATTTAAAAAAAAAACAAAACAAAACACACACACACACATACACCGTTCACCCCCCCCCCCCCCCCCAAAAAAAAAAAAAAAAAAAGCACTGTTAAAAAAAAATAAAAAAAAACACTGTCACGTGACATAAAAAAAAGTATCGGTATTCGGTATCGGCGAGTACTTGAAAAAAAGTATCGGTACTTGTACTCGGTCCTGAAAAAGTGGTATCGGGACAACCCTAATAATATTTGTAAATTTTAAATTGCGCCTTTTTGCAAAATGGTGAAAATCGAAAGTACCCAAAAATGTCTCAATCTGGAGGTTTTCATTTTTCACTTCCAGCTTTTAGAGTTTGGAAAAGACCCCCTAAACCATAAGGGTTAACACTGAACATACGGATATACAGAGATTAAGTACAGCGCTGCGCTAAAGGTGACAAACAGCAGCCAACACACCCGTAGACTCAGGATCAAAACTAACAGTAAAAATACAAAAGTGTGGCGCTAAATTTTACGTGAAAAATCAATATACAAATGCAGTGACTACAAATCAGATAATACGGTATGAACCGAAAAAGATACGTGAGTATATAGATTAGTGAATATATAATGACAATCAATATACATGTATTGAACAAAATATATAAAAAACGTGAAATATAAAGTCCCAATATATGTGCAAATGGGCAAAAAAGTCTGTAATAATGGTGAAAAGATAATAATAACCAGGTGTCTCCTGAGCATGCAGAGGGGATGGTTCAGAGTCGGCACATTGGTATATAAATAAACCGTAGAGAAACCGGAAGTGCACAGAGGATTGATGTCGGTGTCAGGACCATCACCAAAAACCAAGGAGGCTTACCAGAAGATGTGGCCTGAAATGGCGTATGCCATACAGGTCAAAAAGGCTTGATGACCAACAGGTCTAGGCATATAATCTGGTCGGATGTCATCAGGTAAGAAGGGAAGAGGATCAGCACGGCTTCCTCAGCAGTGAATGCACCGTAAACCAGATAATTGGTGTGGATAACATGTGAGGGAAAAAACACTCACATAGCGTAATAACGTATGAACTTGGATTTATTAAAATAAAAGGAAAACAAACTCACATTTTCAGAGGATAAAAACAGCATATAATCTTGCAGCGGTAGTTATGAGGGGTCCACCCAACATGTTTCAACTAAAAAGTCATCATCTGTGGTGTGGACCCCCTCATCCCACCGCTCTATATATAGATAAATGATGAATGGTGACCCCCACTGGAAATGACCAAAACCGGAAGTGCTTCTGACGACTTTTATTTCCGGTTCGGGGGGTGTAAGTGCATCAAATTAAACCATGTAAATAATCAACAGCTATGTTTAGTAATAATGAAATAGATCTAAGATAAACAATAAGAGACAAACGAATTTAAATGGCTTGGATTGGGGCCGGTATGCGACCCGGAACCAAGCCTCACTTTCGTTTTCCCCAAAGTAAATGGGTGGAAGCGCAGTGGTAACACCGCGCTCCACCTCCTGAGCCAAGCCTCGCTGTCGTGTTGTGCAATGACGTCATACGCGAAACACGGCAACGTCGGCATGCGCTCCACGTTGGTCCAGCCAGGCCTCTCTTTGGAGACACTTGTAAGTGGATGGTAATCGGTCGCAACTCCCCCGGAGGTGGAGCTCAACTTAGATACAGGACCGGAAGAGCCACTAAAGTGTCAGCAAAGGCGGACACACACAGAAAAAACTGTATGAGAGGTGTATAAGGGCTGAATGTGTGGAAAAATTTGAAAATATAATTGAAAAATATATTGATAATTTAGAAATGATTCCAGAGGAATCAATATAAAAATATAATGAAAAATTAATGGAAACCGGATCGTGTTTAGCACAAATGAGTATAAACGTGAGATCTACTGGACACTGCCAATAGGGGGCACCGAAACAATCCAGAACATACTTAGATACATATACAGTATGAAAAATACTAATATTTATAAGAGATCAAAGGAACATAAATATGGTATGTTGGATTGTACATATTTTTAAAATTAAAAAATTAAAAATTAAAATTAAATGTTAAAAATTAAAAATCAAAGAGAGAACGTAAATTTGTTTATAGCTATGCCTGGTTGATAAAAGAGTTGATGTCCCATTCAACGTTAATACCTTGCGGAGAATGAGACCCCAACTCGTACATCCAATATGTCTCCAAACGGGAGACACCCCTAAGTGTCGACCCCCCCCGCCAAGGGGCCGTGTATTTGTCTATGATAAGAAACTGAGTGCCCTCAGGGTTTCTATCATGACATTCCCTATAATGCCTAGGGACCGTATGTTTGGTACTACCTGCTTTAATTAAATTAATATGTTCCGAGACACGTACAGTAAAAGATCTAATAGTACGGCCCACATATTGTTTCCCACAGGGGCAAGTTATCAAGTATACAATCCCTGTGGTTGCACACGTACTAAATTGTATTATTGTGTACGTGCGACCAGTTACGGTAGAGGAAAAATCATGACTGGTCCTTCTCCCACAAGTGTTATACTGGCAAACCAAACATCTTTTACAAGGATGGAAACCCGTCCAATTGTGAAAGAAGGATGGTTTTTTTGGTGGATCAATGACGTTAGGGGCCAACTTGCTCCTAAGGGATGGAACGCCTCTAAAGACCACCTTGGGGGTCTCAGGTAGCAGTGGTCCTAGTATTTTGTCTGTTCTGAGGACATCCCAATGGTGTTCAAAAATCCTTTTGATATGCTTGTGTTGCATAGAGAAGGACGTCAGGAATGACCATTTGAAATCATCATTGGGATGTTTAGGTCTATCCTGCAGTAGTGACTGGCGATCCACCTTATAGGCATTTTCAATTTCCCTATTCAAATCGGGGAGATTATATCCCTTTTCCAAAAACCGATCCCTCAGCGTCCTAGCCTGAACCATGAAGGTATCATGGTCAGTGCAATTCCTGCGTAACCTCAAGAATTGACTCCGGGGGACTGATTGTATCCAGGAGCTGTGATGACAGCTATCGGTGGGTATATAGCCATTTCTGTCGGTGGATTTGAAGTAAGTACTAAATGTGAAACCACCTTCCTTTCTGTCAATGACCAAATCTAAAAAATGGACAGAGGTGGTACTAGCCTCAAAAGTCAGGGAAATACCCCTATCATTTGTGTTTAAAGAAGCCATGAAGTCAACCAGATCATCGTGGCTACCTGTCCATAAGAGGAGGATGTCGTCTATGTACCGGGCCCACAACAAAAGATGTGGGTTCCCCATGGCATAGACGACATCCTCCTCCCACTTGGCCATGAACAAGTTGGCCAAGCTGGGGGCAAACTTAGCCCCCATTGCAACCCCCTTGTGTTGACGATAGTAATTACCGTCAAACCAGAAGTAATTATGTTGCGTAGCAAACTCGATTAACTCCATGATAAAATTAATTTGGGGGGAAGCTAGAGTAACGTCTCTATTCAAAAAACATTGTACTGCATTCACACCTTGACGGTGCGGAATGCAGGTGTAGAGAGACGCCACATCTGCAGTGGCCATGATAAGGTCACCGGAGTAGGAAACATTAGATAGTAATCTAATCACATCTTTTGTGTCCTTGAGATAGGATGGCATTTTAAGTACAGACGGCTGAAGAAAGAAGTCTATGTACTTCCCAATTTTAGACGTGACCGAGTCGATACCACTAATTATGGGTCGACCTGGGGGGTGTAGGGGATCTTTGTGAACTTTGGGAAAATAATACATAACTGGAATGCGCGGGGCCAAGGGAACTAAAAAAGATCTCTCTTTATTATTTAAAATACGAGACTCATAACCTTTGTTTATTATTTTCTTCAATTCTCTCTTATACTCATATGTGGGATTGTTTGGTAGTTCCATATAAGTTTCACGGTCTCCTAAAATGCGATACATTTCTTCACAGTAATCGGTTTTATTTAGTAAAACAATGCCACCGCCCTTATCAGCGGGGCGGATGACCAAGTTCTTGTTATCACAGAGAGTGATAACAATTTCCACCTACAATAGATATTCCCCATTACGGGATCACCACAATGAAAACGTCTGTCCGTTCCCCAATGCCGTCTATGATCCACCCCTTTATAAACAACCCTATTCGGACCCACGGGCTACCCGGGGTTTTCGCGAGGACACTCTGAACAAAAAAAGAGGTCCGGAAACAAGAGAGGGACCAGAGGAGGGAGGAGGGTTCAGAGACGAAAAACGAAAAAGAACATAATGTGTCAGGGTGTATTTAATCTCAGTGACACTGTTCTCACACAGGAGGAGAAGAGTGTTTTGAATAAGGGGCTCAAGTTTGCCCCCCCACACAAACTGAACAAATTTACTACGTTCATTGACATTCACAAATTCATTAGAAAAATCAATGTTCAAAGATATATCATCTCGAACCCTACCAGAAATATAGCCAGGGCAGCAACGTCTGGCACGGTACATTCCGGTTTATCTAACCCCTCCCTCTTCAGCCCCCCAACACAACCTCCACCAGCCATCAATTTATTTAAAGAATTGGTGATAAGAGATCTAGCAAAAATTCCACTTAAGCGTAAATTCCATAATCCTTTGTCCTCAGCGGGCTTGAAAACTCTCTGTGATAACAAGAACTTGGTCATCCGCCCCGCTGATAAGGGCGGTGGCATTGTTTTACTAAATAAAACCGATTACTGTGAAGAAATGTATCGCATTTTAGGAGACCGTGAAACTTATATGGAACTACCAAACAATCCCACATATGAGTATAAGAGAGAATTGAAGAAAATAATAAACAAAGGTTATGAGTCTCGTATTTTAAATAATAAAGAGAGATCTTTTTTAGTTCCCTTGGGCCCTGTATCTCGGGGACACTTGGTGCTAGAAACCCCAGCTATTTTATGGTGCTAGTTCCACTGAGTTTGCACACCAAATTTGGGGTTCCTAGCACTAAGTGGCCCCGAGATACGGGGCCCCAAAGTTGGTCAACTGTGTCCATCTGCAGCAATGTCATTTCGGGACCATTTGGGTTCAGAGACCCCAAATTTTGGCTGCAGCTAGGGGGCATCTAGGAACCCTTAACTACCGAGTTTGAAGTTCGGGGGACCTATGGCTGCAAATGGGCACAGTGAGGCTGCAAATGGGCATTGTTGACCCTCTTTTCCACTTACAGTAGCTGTGCATTTCTCACCCTCGTCTTATACTCGGGTCACTAAGTTTTTCCCATTTTTTGGTGGTAAATTAGGGCCTCGACTTATACTCGAGTATATACGGTAATAAATAACAAATATTTGTACATTTTAACCACTTAACAACCGGCCCATAGCCGAATGACGGCTGCAGGGCGGTTGCTTAACTCCGGGAGGACGTCATATGACGTCCTCCCGGAATTCCCCTCTCGCGCGCCCCCTGGGGCGCGCACCCGAGCACATCCGTGACCGCCGGGTCCTCTGGACCCGGCGCATCACGGATCCCGGTAAATGGCCGCTGATCGCGGCCGTTTACCATGTGATCGCGCCGTCAAATGACGGCGCGATCACATGTAAACAGACCGGCGTCATCTGATGACGCCGGTTCCTCTCCTCCCCTCCTGTGTACCGATCGGTACACTGTGGAGGAGAGGGGGATGGATGGATGGCTGCAGCGCTGTGGGCTGGATGTGTAGTGCCCACAGCGCTGCACAGAGACATCCATCCATCCATCCATCCATCCATGCTCAGCCATCCCTTCTGCTGTGCAATACTCTGCAAAGCCCCCATAATACTCTGCAAAGCCCCACATTACTCTGCAATACCCCCATAATACTCTGCAAAGCCCCACATTACCCTGCAATACCCCCATAATACTCTGCAAAGCCCCACATTACTCTGCAATACCCCCATAATACTCTGCAAAGCCCCACATTACTCTGCAATACCCCCATAATACTCTGCAAAGCCCCACATTACTCTGCAATACCCCCACAACACTCTGCAAAGCCCTGCATTACCCTGCCATATCCCGCCATACTCCGCCATACCCCGCCATACTCTGCCATACCCCGCCATACCCCGCCATACTCCGCAATACCCCGCCATACTCCGCAATACCCCGCCATACTCCGCAATACCCCGCCATACTCCGCAATACCCCGCCATACTCCGCAATACCCCGCCATACCCAGCCATACCCTGCCATACCCTGCCATGCTGAGCCATGCTCGGCTGTACTCGGCCCCTGTATGTGGCCAAGCTGTGGAAGTCTCACACGTGGTATCGCCGTACTCAGCAGGAGTAGGAGAATCTATTTTGCGGTGTCATTTTTGGTATGTACATGTAATGTGGTAGAAATATTGTATAAATGGACAACTTTGTGTTAAAAAAAAAAATGTGTTTTAACCACTTCCCGCCCGCCGGCCGTCATACAACGTCCTTGACTTTGTGCGGGGATATCTGAATGATGCCTGCAGCTACAGGCATCATTCAGATATCAACTTTTTCAGCCGGCGATTCCCTACACCATAAGAATGATCATAGCAGCTGTTCCACTGCTTTATCGTTCTTACGGGAGGCGAGAGGGGATGTCCCCCCCTCCCGCGCTTCTACCGACTCACAGCTACGATCGAAGCCAGGATCATTTTTTTTTTTTTTTTTTTTTTAATTTCAGGCTTCCCAGCCTAGAGGTGAGATGTGGGGTCTTATTGACCCCATATCTCACTGTAAAGAGGACCTGTCATGCCATATTCCTATTACAAGGATGTTTACATTCCTTGTAATAGGAATAAAAGTGGTCAAAATTTTTTTTTTTTGAAAAAAGCATCAAACTAAAATAAATAAAGTAAAATGAACAATAAAAAAAAAAATAAAAATTTTAAAGCGCCCCTGTCCCTGTGTGCTCGCATGCAGAAGCGAACGCATACGTAAGTCCCGCCCACATATGAAAACGGTGTTCAAACCACACATGTGAGGTATCGCTGCGATCGGTAGAGTGAGAGCAATAATTTTGGCCCTAGACCTCCTCTGTAACTCAAAACATGTAACCAGTAAAAAATTTTAAAGCGTCGCCTATGGGGATTTTTGAGTAGCAAAGTTTGGCGCCATTCCACAAGTGCGTGCAATTTTGAAGGGTGACATGTTGGGTATCTATTTACTCTGCGTAACTTCATCTTTCACATTATGCAAAAACATTGGGCTAACTTTACTGTTTTGGTTTTTGTAAAGCACAAAACTGTTTTTTTTCCAAAAAAAAGCGTTAAAAAAATTGCTGCGCAAATACCGTGCGAGATAAAAAGTTGCAACGACCGCCATTGTATTCTCTAGGGTCTTTGCTAAAAAAACATATATAATGTTTTGGGGTTCTAAGTAATTTTCTAGCTAATAAATGATTTTTACATGTAGGAGAGAAATGTCAGAATTGGCCTGGGTGCTCCAGAACGCCTGAAGGTGCTCCCCTGCATGTTGGGCCTCTGTATGTGGCCACGCTGTGTAAAAGTCTCACACATGTGGTATCGCCGTACTCGGGAGTAATAGCAGAATGTGTTTTGGGGTGTAATTTGTGGTATGCATATGCGGTCTGTGAGAAATACCCTGCTAATATGACAATTTTGTGGAAAAAAAAAAAGTAAAAAGAAAACCTTGATTTTGCAAAGAATTGTGGGAAAAAATGACAACTTCAAAAAACTCACTATGCATCTTTCTAAATGCCTTGGAATGTCTTCTTTCCAAAAAGGGGTCATTTGGGGGGTATTTGTACTTTTCTGGCATGTTAGGGTCTCAAGAAATTAGATAGGCCGTCAGTACTTCAGGTGTGATCAATTTTCAGATATTCGCACCATAGCTTTTGGACTCTATAACTTTCAAAAAGACCAAATAATATCCACTGATTTGGGTTATTTTTACCAAAGATATGTAGCGGTATAAATTTTGGCCAAAATATATGAAGAAAAATTACTAATTTGCAAAATATTATAACAGAAATGAAGAAAAATGTATTTTTTTACAGATTTTTCGGTCTTTTTTCTTTTACAGCGCAAAAAATAAAGAACCCAGCGGTGATTAAATACCACCAAAAGAAAGCTCTATTTGTGTGAAAAAAAGGACAAAAATTTCATAAAGATACAGTGTTGCATGACTGAGTAATTGTCATTCAAAATGTGAGAGCACCAAAAGCTGAAAATTGGTCTGGTTAGGAAGGGGGTTTAAGTGCCCAGTTGTCAAGTGGTTAAATTGCTCCTTTTTGAGAAATAGTGAAAATCGGACATATTCAAATGTTTCTTAGAAAATCTGGAGGTTTTCCTTTTTCACCTACAGCTTTCAGATTTGTAAAAGACCCCCCCAAACAATACATTTTCTGAAAGCACATGGCCAGTAGAATAAAAAGAAGGTGCTACTGATTTTTAAGGCAGCGCGATATTTGCGCAAATGTTTATCAAAACAATATTTTTGCTAAAAATGCACTAAAATCATTAATAGTGCACCTAAACACAACATAACTTAGAAAATTCCTGCTAAATTACTACTAAAGCATCGTTCACATGTGGCATACTAAAGCGTACACCCATGGAGGGCCATGTTTACCCGCACAGGGATTCACAGATGTTCCGCGCATCCCCGTACATGCAGTTCCATTTATGTCAATTTGGATGCAAAGGCTGCACAGGCATAGTTGCTACTTCAAATTTGATATCTGTTTAGATGTGGGTACATGACCCCGAACGCAGGCAGTGTGAGCTCAGGGACATGCATGCGTACCTACTTGGATATAAAATTGGGAACAACGGCTGTTCGTGCAGTTGCTGCATCCCAAGTGACATCAATGGGACTGCCCACATAGAGATGCATGGAACACCTGTGTGTATCCCTGTAAAGGTACGCTGTGTATGCCCTGTGTGAACAAGGCCCTAGGCCCCAGGCCCCTTTCACACAAGCTGACCGGGTCTGCCTGTCCGTTTTTCAGGCGAGCCCAATCGGACCACCCATTGTTCTCTATGGAGAGGCTGATGTAAATGGACATGTGTCCGTTTACACCCGCCTGCATCTGGTCCGGCCCAGCTTGCTAAAAACAGACGAATAGAGATCCCATTTCCCATCCATCTAGCAGATTGGATGGAAATGGACAGTCCGTTTCCATCTGACCGCCCCATAGAGAACAGTATCTGTGTCTGCTCTGCATCAGCAGAGCGGACCTGTCATCCGCCTGCTCAGCGGGGATTAGCAGACAGATCCCTGCTGAGCAGGCAGATCTGCTTGACAGTGTCCGCTCCATGTGAAAGGCGTTTTACCAGGAGAGGCCGGTCCATTAGACCCTGCGGGGTGCCAGACTTATACGTTTGTTTGAGTTTTTTTTTTCAAGCCACATTTACAAGCTCTGCGCCCTGAACCCACCCACTTATGATAATAGCAAATTAATATTCGCTGTTGTCTTCCGGCTTCTCCTCCTGGCCAATCAGGACAGGAGGCGGATCGGGTTGGTTGGGAGGAGAAGCAGAGGAGGCCTGTGGAAGGGTAAGTGCAGGGGTCATCACCGTGGAGAGGGTGAGTGCAGTGGGGGGCGTCACTGTGGACAGACTGAGTGCGGGTGGACCTGGGAGGGGGGGCGGCGTCCCCCAAAAAGTCACTGGGTCTTACTATGTTTTAAGTTTTTTGTTTTTTTTTGCAGTTTTTTTTATATATAGATATAGATATCTATAGCTATCTATATCTATATATATATCTATATATATAGATATATATATATATAGATATCTAAATCTACAGTGCCTTGCAAAAGTATTCACTCCCCTTGGCTTTTTACCTATTTTGTTACATTACAGCCTTTTAGTTCAATGTTTTTTTAATCTGAATTATATGTGATGGATCAGAACACAATAGTCTAAGTTGGTGAAGTAAAATTAGAAAATTATATACATAAAACTATTTTTCAGAAATAAAAAAATGATAATTGGCATGTGCGTATGTATTCACCCCCTTTGTTATAAAGCCCATAAAAAGCTCTGGTGCAACTAATTACTAGGGTTGTCCCGATACTAGTATCGGTACCAATACCGAGCATTTGCCCAAGTACTTGTACTTGGGCAAATGCTCCCGATGCTTCCCCCAATACCTGGACTGTCAGCGGTGATCGGCGCGTGGGGGAGTTACAAGCTTCTCCCCCAGCGGCTTTCAGCTACTTTAGTGACATACAGTGGTGATCGGTGCTTGTAACTCCCCCACACGCGATCACCGCTGACTGTCACTGCATCCTCCTCCATGCCCCCTCCGTTCCTCTGTCCCCCTCCGCTGTCCCCCTCCGTTCCGCCGCTCCCCTCTCCTTCTCTATCCCCTCCGTTCTGCTGTGCCTCTCCGCTGTCCCTTCCGTTCAGCCGTCCCGCTGTCCCCTCCGTTCAGCCGTTCCGCTGTCCCCCTCTCCTCTGTCCCCTCCGTTCTGCTGTGCCTCTCCGCTGTCCCCTCCGTTCTGCCGTTCCGCTGTCCCCCTCTCCTTCTCTGTCCCCTCCGTTCTGCTGTGCCTCTCCGCTGTTCCCTCCGTTCTGCCGTTCCGCTGTCCCCCTCTCCTTCTTTGTCCCCTCCGTTCTGCTGTGCCTCTCCGCTGTCCCCTCCGTTCTGCTGTCCTCCTCCATCTTTTGTGTATAGACAGAGTCAGCTGACTCTGTCCATTTACATAACTGAAACATTGTAATCTCTTGTGATTACGATGTGTCAGTTTATGAATGGAGAGAAGCCGCTGTCTTCTCTCCATTCATTTTCAGTGCAGCTGAGGCTGCAGAGAAAGGGACTGGGGAATCTCTATCCTCTGTCTCAGAAGTCACATAATTAGAGAAATTATGTCCACCTGTGTGCAATCTAAGTGTCACATGATCTGTCATTACATATACACACGTTTTTGAAAGGCCCCAGAGGCTGCAACACCTAAGCAAGAGGCACCACTAACCAAACACTGCCATGAAGACCAAGGAACTCTCCAAACAAGTAAGGGACAATGTTGTTGAGAAGTACAAGTCAGGGTTAGGTTATAAAAAAAATATCCAAATCTTTGATGATCCCGAGGAGCACCATCAAATATATCATAACCAAATGGAAAGAACATGGCACAACAGCAAACCTGCCAAGAGACGGCTGCACACCAAAACTCATGGACCGGGCAAGGAGGGCATTAATCAGAGAGGCAGCACAGAGATCTAACGTAACCCTGGAGGAGCTGCAGAGTTCCACAGCAGAGACTGGAGTATCTGTACATAGGACGACAATAAGCCGTACGCTCCATAGGGTTGGGCTTTATGGCAGAGTGGCCAGAAGAAAGCCATTGCTTTCAGCAAAAAACAAAATGGCACGTTTTGAGTTTGTGAAAAAGCATGTGGGAGACTCCCAAAATGTATGGAGGAAAGTGCTCTGGTCTGATGAGACAAAAATTGAACTCTTTGGCCATCAAAGAAAACGCTATGTCTGGCGCAAACCAAATACATCACATCACCCAAAGAACACCATCCCCACAGTGAAACATGGTGGTGGCAGCATCATGATGTGGGGATGTATGTTCCAATAGAAAATCTGTGGTCAGACTTAAAGATTGCTGTTCACAAGCGCAAACCATCCACCTTGAAGGAGCTGGAGCAGTTTTGGAAGGGGGAATGGGCAAAGTTGTGGGCATGTTCTGTAAATTAAATGATGCAAATCCTCAAACAATATATGTTAATTCCAGTTTGTGAGGCAACAATATTTTTTGGGGGGGGGGTCTTTGATGAGATATCAGGGGCCTAAACAGACCCCCATATCTCTTTTTTTGAGACAGAGAAAGAGACTGAAGATTGCCCCTTTCTCTGTAGCACGTTACTTGAATGATTGATTGAATAAGGAATCTGTATAGAGATTCCTAGTCCATTCATAAAATGACAGTCTGATACATAGTACTCGCGGTTACTATATATCTGCTGTCAGTGGGACATATAGGAGCGATCTGTAGTGATCGCTGCCTGCGCCCACTGTACTACAGGGGGGCTTGGTATACACATGTTTACCAAGCTCCAACTTTACCCCCACCCAAACTGCTTCCCCGGGATCCCTAGTCTGTCAAATTACCGGAGATTAATGCAGCCAGCATCTACAGGCTGCGGGAGGGGAAGGAGGGATGCCGCCGCAGCAGGGATGGATCGGGGGTGTGAGGGCTGGTATGGGGGTGATTTGACTTGCGGGGGGGACACATCTGAACCCCCCACCCCAAAGCCCCATGCAGCACCTGAAGCCGGCTGGAGCGGCAGTGAAGGGATGCTGGCTTCTAAAGGTAGCTGCAGGGGATCCCTTTGTAGGGGGAGAAGAGGGGTGAAGGATAGGAGAGTAGGGTGGACAATTTTAGGTGGAAGGGAGCAGTGGCAGGTGGAGAAGCAGGGGACAGGGAAGTGGCAGCATGAAAGGGGCCGGTCATATTTCAGGTTAATAACTCTGATCAGCTGGTTGTAATTCGCTGATCAGAGTTATAGACTTGTTCAGCAGAGTCTGCTGAACAATTCTGATATAAGCTTATGGTCATTGAAGCACAGGTCTCATGGGACAGTCAGAGTAGAATGAAAGCTCCTCCTACAAGCTTTAACCAGACACTGATAGAAGTCACAAGACTGCTATATACTGCTAATGAGAAAAGGTATTGAGTTTATATGTACTAAAATAATTGCATTTCCATGTTCTGTGTGCTGTGGGAGACCAGATATAGTGAATGCAGGGTCCTGGGTTTAGTAACACTTTAAATCATTCTGTGAATATTTTATTTATCCTAGGTTCATCAAAGTGGCTCTGGGTGGTCTCCAGTTGTAAGTATTTGTACATTTATAGTTGCTGTTATATTTACTAGAAAAAGTGTGCCTTTTTCAGATGTAAGTTTCTTAGCAGAGCATTATGTGCAGGAGAGGAGTGTGAATGGCATGACTGCAAACAGTATGTTTAGGAAAGTGAGGATATCACACAGGACGGTGCAGTGAGTATGAATGTGGACTGTAGGAGAGTGCTGAAGCTATGACAAGGGAGACCGTATATGCAGGAGAGGAGTGTAGAAAGGGTTTGCTGATGACCAGTAAGTTAAAGAGAAGAGTGTGGAGAGCAGTGGCGGCTGGTGGTATATATTTTCGGGGGTCACAGGCACCCCCGAACCCACCCCCGGTCGGTCACCAGCCCCGCACTTGCCCCCCCATCAAGGTCTCGGGCAGGGCTTCCTGTGGGCGGCGGCTTCACCCTGCGTCTTCTCCTCAGCTTCATGGCAGCTTTCCCTGCGTCTTCTCCCTCCTCCTTGGTGGCCAATACGATTTCTTCTCCTCTTGGCCAATCGGGTGAAGGCTATTGTCACACAACTGGGTGGGCTCAGGGCGCAGTGCTCTGCTCCCCCAGCCCACCCTTTTTGGAAACCAATTAGAGCCGAGCCTCAGGCTCTAATCATGTGCTTCTAAAAAAAAATTTAAAAATCCACATTCAAATCCATACGTCCGGCGCCCTGCATGTAGATTAGGGCGGCTGTGCCCTGTATGGATGGGCCATCACTGGTGGAAAGTGATCCAGGGTGCAAAATGTGCAGAATTAGTACTGTGGAGGATATGACAGGGGGCGGTCTGTGCAGGAAAGTAGTGTGGAGGGTATGGTTGCAGGGAGTATGCTGGATAGGTTTGTTGAGGATTTGAAAGTTGGTAGTACAGTATGTGCTATAGTGGAGTGCAGAGGGTAAAACCATGGCCAATATGTGCAAAAGAGAAGTGCACAGTGTATGATAGCATGCAGTAAATGTAAAAGAAGATGGTGTCAGTTATAACTGCAGACAGTATGTGCAGAAGTCTCTGCATGTTAGCAAAAATTTGTGAACTCGTGGGCAAGTCTAAGGTTTCCTTTGGTATTATTTCAGTTTGTAGAAGACAACCTCGCTGTGATGTCTGTTGGATTCTTGCTTGGCAGTCAAGATGATGCAGTAATATGGAGGGGCCCTAAGAAGAATGGTTTGTATAAGCTGCAATGTGAATCTGCAAAATAAAATATGAATATATTCTAACACCTGTACATTATGATATTGCTGTAAGCTACTTTCATTGCTTGCAGAGATCTTCTTACAGAAAATCTCAAAATAAATAATATTCTAGTTTAATATTCTACCAACAAAAAGGAGCAGACTTTTTGGCTCTTTACATTTTTTCTATCGGTTGGCAACAAAAGTTTTGAAAATCTTCGTGGGTCCCAAAAGTGCGGAGATTTGTGCCAGGATGGACAGATCTGTGACCACCTGCCATTCTTTTCCAGGATCTACTTGTCTATAGTCACCCTAAGGGGTCTTTTTAATATGCATTTCAGTAACCACAAAGATCGCAGCAGTTAAAACTGTTTGACAGCCTTCATAGTGAGGAGAACAACTCACAAAATGAGAAACTACTCTACTGTAATTTTATATGAGAACTCTTGGGTGTTACATAATTAGTTTAAAAAAAGACGCTAGTCCATCTATTTCAACCAGAAAAAAACATTTTTAAACTGTGAAAACCCAGAGGCCAGCTGTATTAACATAAAAAAAATAAGTTTTTGCTGTAATATTTGCCTTCAGTTTGGGGCTGCCCGCTACTGCTGCTGGAGGAGAGGGGAAAATACTTTGTAACATCATTGAACTGGTTGTGAGTTTTTCGAAAAACTTAGAGTTCAGTTTTTATGGAAAAATCTCAAGGGAGGACATCAATTAATAATGACATAAGCTGTCATAATCTTGTCCTGACTGGAAGCAGTGATCCCAACAGTAAGGCCCATTTCACACTTTCCCATTTCACACTCCGACTTTGAGAGCACAAGTCGCAGGACATGTAAAAAAATCAATGTTTCCCTATGAGAGCTGTCCTAACTGGTCCGACTTGTGAAAAGGTTCCTGCACTACTTTGGTCTGACTTGGCGCGATTTTAGCCCATAGAATATGGCAGTTGCTTCCAAATCTGATCAGCATCTTAACAGATCCGACTTGCGACATGTGCTCAGAGGCAATGTTGGCAATTCAAAATTTATTGAAAAAAAAAAAGTGTGGGGTCCTCCAAATCCATAACAGACCCTCAGGTCTGCTATGGATTTTGAGGGGAAACCCCACACCAAAAAAAAAAAAAAAAAAAGTCCCCCACCAAAATCAATGCCAGACCCTTATCCGAGCATGCAGCCTGGCAGGCTAGAAAAGGAGGGGGGGCGAGCGAGCGCTCCCCCCCCCCTCCTGATCCATACCAGGCCACATACCCCTCAACATAAGGGGGGTGGTTTGGGGCAGGGTGGGCCCAAGACCTTTATTAAAAATAAATGTCTCCCGTGGTAGCTCCAACGTCAATCATGAAGGTCGTTGGCGCCGCCGCCCCGAATAAAAAAAATAATTGCTCTTTCCCCAGACCATTCTGGCGGCTCCGGTGTCTGACAGTTCTTCTATAGCTATCGAGCATGGCCATGTGGTGACGTTACCCAGAGGGGGCCCACGGCGTTTTTTTATAAATTTATTTATTTTTTATTTATTATTTTGACGTGGGGTTTCGCCTCAAGACCCACGTTGCACTCATCTCAAAGTCGAATCAAAATTGGATCCAGTTTAATAGAGCCGCGTGGAAGTAGGATTGATGTTGGACCGAAGTCGCAGGGCAAAGTCGGATTGCATGACTTTCATGTCGTACCAGTGTGAACTGGGCCTAAAAGATAAAAAGTAAAAGATCCTAAAACTCTTAGCATATTTACAAAGCGGTGAGTGTGGCTTTTTTTAAACATTAAGGCCTCATGTACACTGCTGTTGGTAAACGGACGTTCAGAGGCAGTTGGCTGCTTTTTTCAGCTGCCCCTGAACTCATCCAATGTTATCTTATGTGTACATGTACACAGGTTCGTTTAATGTAATTTTTAGGCAATTGCGTTTATAGGCTTTTCTTTAAAGGGCAATTAATTCGTTGAGACGCCGAAGTTTCCGTCGTTTCAGATGCTAAACGCGGTACCGACGTTTAGCCGCATTTCGTTGACAGTCGTTTTTCATCTTTCGCTATTTTGAAAAAAATATATAGATTTTTTTTTCAAACGCAAATGCGGCAAAACGCGGCATGTAAACGAGGCAAAACGAACATTTTAAATGTGGGTTTTTATCTGTAAAGTTAAATCGTTCAGAAGAGGTTGTAAAAACGTCTAGTGTACATTAAGCCTGAATTAATCATTGTCTTTTAAGACACATGCCCCGGTTTCACCTGCAATGAATGTTTGTTGAATGTTTTACTGCTTTATAAATATGCCCCTAGGGTAAGAAGCCACAGGGAAGAGGGAAATGGCTAAAGGTTTTGATGGTGTTTAGATTTTCCGTAAAGTACAACTAAGGACATTATTTTTTTTTTTTGTTTTCAATATAGTAGATTAGAACATCTGTTGTTTTTTAATACTGTCTATGCCCCCAGACACCCTCTCTTTGTCATGTTTAATGTTATCACTGAAAATGAAAATTGCTAGTTGAGGTGACCTTGGTGACAATGAGGAATTCCTTGACTTTCGAAGGATTTCCTCTCACTTCCTGTTTTGGACAGGGAGTGGAGGGAAATCACCCCAATGGGACACAGATGTCAAAACACTGAGAGGGGGTATAACACACTCTTGCTTTATCCTAAATTACAAAAATGTTTTGCCTTTATTACTACTTTAAATTGAGCCTGTGTTTGTCCATGTAGGGCATAGCAACATAATCGTTTTAGTGACAGCTCCAACAGGTGCACAAACTTCCCATTCGATTCGCCATCGCACCTTTTGGCTCTTAGGGGTGAAGACAATTAGCACTGGGGGAAATTTACTAAAACTGGTGTACACATAATCTGGTATAGCTGTGCATAGTAACTAATCCGCTTCTAGGCTTTATTAAACTTAAAGAAGAACTATAGGCAAGAATTTTTTTTTCACTTTGGCCATACACTAGATGAAAAATCAGTCATTTGGACAGTTTGTTCGTTTGTCGGCCAGTTAATGGGCACAAAACGTTAATTGGTAGTGAGTTTTCTTAGCCAAAAAAAAACGAAGGACAAGTTTTGAAATTTTTTGCCGTATGAATGACAAATCGTCAAAATAATGTGATTCTCAGGCAGCAATAAATCGTTGTGTGTAATGCGCATGACGTAAAGAAGTACCCTGGAATTCAGTTCCTTTGCACGATCATTCATTTCTAAAATGAACGATTATCCTCAAAACATCAGTCATGAGCAAACAGCATGAAAAAGATAACCAAACCAAAAAAAAAAAAACAACAATTACTGCAATAATAAAACTATTGCAAAGGAGAATACAGCAACATAGCAGAAACTTTTACATTTCAAAATGCGTTTACACAATGATTTTTTTGGGAAAAGTATTATTACAAAATACCAACATACATATATCTTCCTTAAAGTTATCACTGATTTTTGTGTTCAAAACAGACCTTTCAATGATTTGTACTGTAATGTTTGTTCCCAAAAACTTTACCAATGATTTCCATAACAATAGCTTTCTTTAAAACAAAAATTGCAGATAGTATGCCTTCCTTTGTACATGGGCATGAAAAAGGTGTGCCGCAGATATTTTGAAAGGCAGTACATGCACCACTGAGATCTGAGCCCTGGATGCACATATCTACATGTGCAAAGATCAGATTTCAACCAAAAGTGACAGGTGCAAAAAACTTAGTGTCCCTATAAAAAAAAATAACAAAAAACGCAGATCGTATGCCTTCCTTTGTACATGGGCATGAAAAAGGAGCACCAGTGGTTCACGTGCCGCAGATATGTTGAAAGGCGGCACATGCACCACTGAGATCTGAGACCTGGATTCACATATCTACATGTGCAAAGATCAGATGTCATACAAAAGTGACAAATGACAAGTGCAAAAAACTTCAATAAAGTGTACCTATAAAAAAAGAAGAAAAAAGGCCATGCATCATACAACATTTAACACTGTTCAATAACACCAAAAAAGGATCATTAACATATATAACTTTAGCAAGGGTCTCAGCAACATCCACTAAAGTTTTAATTACAGAACACACATGATCCTTAATTTTTTCCAAGTTAGCTGTGCATTTTAAAATGGCAGAAGATAACATCTGTGCGGTAAACCTATCCATAGAGTTCTCTTTAGAGGGTGGATTTACTGTAAAAAAAAAAATGTACTGTAAATAAAGCTGCAAAAAAAAAATCAAAGTTGTGTGCATGTACTGTGTGTTTTTGTAGACATACCTGTGCTGCTAGTAATCGCCCCGGACAATGCTATAGGATCTTGTAGCTCCAAATCACATTCAGTTGTTGGTAAAGCTAGGACATCTCCGCTGTCATCTTGCAGTGGAATGACATCATCACACTTTTCAGTCTTAGGAACAGAAGTCAAGGCAGATTTCCTTTGTCTCTCTGAGTTAAAAAAAAAAAAAAAATAATAATAAATCCACAGCAATATCCAAATTTTAAATCACAATAATACAAAGTAAAAAAATGCCAAAAAGTTCTGTTATGCAAAAAGGGGTAGGACATATATAGATAGTGAAATATGTCCAGACTTTAACTACCTAGTGTGATCTGAAAAAATGAGAACATATGAATGCAGGAAACAAGCAACATGATGAGCATATATACACAAGCACGTCTCAATGCAACATAGCGTTTATAAAGCAAGACCTATAATTAAAGATATTCTGACTCAGAAACCATTGCACCATAATTAAATAGATGTTAATTACCTTTTTAAACGATTTTGTGGATTCTGTGAAGTTGTTCATGCTCTCTCAGCTTTAGGTCTGACTACCTTTTCCTTAGCTGTTCCTTGGAACATTGTACAGCATGTTTGCTGTACAGGGACTCCACCACCTTCTGCATAATTCTGCCTTTCCTGATATTTGGCTTTGGATAATTCGCCAATCTGCCATCATAACCCCTTCTTTCCAATAGCTTCACAATGGTGACCATCTCTTCAAAAGACATAGCTGTGGCCTTTTCTTTTATTGGGCCCCCATGCCTTGTTGCAGCCATAGAGGCCTCTGCAACCTCCGCCATGTGTGCTGGTGAAGATGTCGCCAGAAGTAGAAGGCGGCTGGAGTCATCTCTGAAACCACGTGAGATCACGTGGCTACGTCATAATGATCGTACGACGAACGATAATACGCAAGATTTATTGGGTTGAGGATTGTTTCCAGGTAAATTTTCCTCTGTTTTTAATATACATTTTCCTGTATGTTTTTTTTTTTTTTTAAAGTCTGTTGCAGCTCTGCATAGCCATTACTGTATGTTGTACTTGTGTGTACATGAAGCAATTTGAAATATGTGAAGCAAGCTGCAGTAGTTTATGCACAGTTGTGACAGGCTTCGTTATAACTTTGTTGTATTTGAAGAGGTTATGATTTCTGTTTTTTTTTTTTTTTTTTTTTTTTTTTTTTTAGACAGAATGGTAGAAAAGTTTACCTCTGAATTTTTACCTCAGTTTATAGAAATGTACAGGGATATGCCCTGCTTATGGAAAGTTCGGTCAAAGGAATATAGTGACCGGATGAAGTGAAATGAGGCCTATACTAAATTGCAAGAGCTATGCACTATTGTATATGCAAAAGCAGATATTAAATATGTTAAAGGCAAAATAGCAAATGTGTGCACCATATTTAAAAAGGAAATGAATAAAATCAAAGAATCCCAAAAATCTGGAGCAGGTGCGGATGAAATCTATGTTTAACGCTTGTGGTATTTTGAAAGCTTGCGTTTCCTCACTGATCAAGATGATACAAGACCCTCAGTGTCCAGTTTGATGCCGACTGAATCCATGTCACCTGAGCTTGAGGATGTGAGCACAGAGCAAAACACAGACAGTCAGGTAAACTAATTTATTTTATTATAATAATTTTTTCCCCTTTGTTTTAGGTATATACAGTACTTTAAATTCACATGAAACTATTAAAGCCCAACAGAAATTATATTTGTATAATTATTGGTAACATCACATAAAAATCTATTTTATTTCTTATGCAACTACATAAACTTTATATATCCTCAGTGGTTTTAGAACGACAGCATTACACATTTACATAAAACGATTAAATATCGTTCTGCCATTCAACAGCTCAACGTCCCAAAAAGTAGTCCATGTAGTCTAGACGGATTTGGCGTGCAAGTTGAGTAGGAAGCCGTGGTTGTGCACAAGCTATATTCATGAGTCCCTCCGTGTCATTTCTCCACTCTCCAAGTATGACATTTCCTGCAAACAGTATCTTCCCTGTCAAGATGAGACTGTGGCATGTAGGAGGCACTAGTACGACGCAAATAGTTATGTAATACACAACAACAACAATGTAAAATCATATCAATTTTGTGACTGCTAAGGTTGATTGCCGTGCGAAAAATTCTAAATCGATTAGACATGATTCCAAAAGCGTTCTTAACCACATGCCTTGCCCTGGATAGTCTGTAATTATAGATTATTTGCTCCCTTGAGAGGTTCTTCAGGGGAAAAGGTTTAAAAATCTGCTCCCCCAGAGCAAATGCATCATCTGCCACGAAAACGAAGCTCAAACCTTCGACCGTCTCCTCTGTTGTGGTTAGATGTAATGTTCCATTTCTCAAACGGGTGTGGAATTCTGTTTTTTCAATTACTCCATCAGAATTTCTTTCATTTTTGCCAATATCAACGAATAGGAATTCGTATTTGGCATTGACTAGAGCCATTAGAGTTATACTGAAAAATCCCTTGTAGTAATAAGATCCCAAAATTGAAGGAGGCAGGATCCTTAATGTTTGCCATCTAGGGCTCCTCCACAGTTTGGGAAATTCCAGTGATCCTGGAATTGTTTGGCTATAATTTTCCATTCACAAGTAAAATAAATATGTTAAATGCATATTTTTAATCTTCTACCTTGCTTTATTGCACAGGATATGGCAAATACAACTTCACCAAGCTTCCTTTCTGCATCAGCAACAACACCAAGTAATAGGAAAAAGAGGCCTTACCAAGACTTAACAAACAATTTATTTTTACAAGCATCTGCTGCTTTTAATCAGAAGAGAGATTGATGCAATGATTTGGGTGGCCTAACTGCTAAAAAAAAATTGCAGGATGTCAAATGACCAGAAACAACTTATTGAGCCAATATTAATTCAGCTACTTAATAAGGGACTAAGAGGTGAGTTAACCAAGAATACACATTTGGCTAAGTGCAACGACTCCTATGGGAATCCTCCAGTGCAACCTCAGCACCAAAATCAGTGGCATGCTCCATTAGCACAACAAGAACATCTGCAAAGCAGCTGGATGCCAGAATATCATTACACATCATTGTAATATATGTTTGGGTGTTGAGGTTTAATTTTACATTAAAACCGTTCTGGTTTTAAGTAATATCTTATTGAATTTATGTGAGCAGTTGAACTATTGGATTACGTGGTTCAAAATATAACTACAGTCAGGTACATAAATATTGGGACATCGACACAATTCTAATCTTTTTGGCTCTGTACACCACCACAATGGATTTGAAATGAAGCAAACAAGATGTGCTTTAACTGCAGACTCTCAGCTTTAATTTGAGGGTATTTACATCCAAATCAGGTGAACGGTGTAGAAATTACAACAGTTTGTATATGTGCCTCCCACTTTTTAATGGACCAAAGGTAGTGGGACAATTGGCTGCTCAGCTGTTCAATGGCCAGGTGTGTGTGTTATTCCCTCATTATCCCATTTACTAGGAGCAGATAAAAGGTCCAGAGTTAATTTCAAGTGTGCTATTTACATTTGGAATCTGTTGCTGTCAACTCTGAATATGAGATCCAAAGAGCTGTCACTATCAGTGAAGCAAGCCATCATTAGGCTGAAATAACAAAACAAACCCATCAGAGAGATAGCAAACATTAGGTGTGGCCAAATCAACTGTTTGAAACATCCTTAAAAAGAAAGAACGCACCGTGAGCTCAGCAACACCAAAAGACCCGGAAGACCACTGAAAACAACTGTGGTGGATGACCGAAAAATTCTTTCCCTGGTGAAGAAAACACCCTTCACAACAGTTGGCCAGATCAAGAACACTATCCGGGAGGTAGGTGTATGTGCGTCAAAGTCAACAATCAAGAGAAGACTTCACCAGAGTGAATACAGAGGGTTCACCACAAGATGTCAACCATTGGTGAGCCTCAAAAACAGGAAGGCCAGATTAGAGTTTGCCAAACAACATCTAAAAAAGCCTTCACAGTTCTGGAACAACATCCTATGGACAGATGAGACCAAGATCAACTTGTACCAGAGTGATGGGAAGAGATGAGTATGGAGAAGGAAAGGAACTGCTCATGATCCAAAGCATACCACCTCATCAGTGAAGCATGGTGGTGGTAGTATCATGGCGTGGGCATGTATGGCTTCCATACATGGCTGCCATGGAACTGATTCTCTAGTATTTATTGATGATGTGATTGCTGAGAAGTATGAAGTGTTTCGGGCAATATTAACTGCTCATATTCGGCAAAATGCTTCAGAACTCATTGGACGGCACTTCACAGTGCAGATGGACAATGACCCGAAGCATACTGCGAAAGCAACCAAAGAGTTTATTTAAGGGAAAGAAGTGGAATGTTATGCAATGGCCAAGTCAATCACCTGACCTGAATCCGATTGAGCATGCATTTCACTTGCTGAAGACAAAACTGAAGGGAAAATGCCCCAAGAACAAGCAGGAACTGAAGACAGTTGCAGTAGAGGCCTGGCAGAGCATCACCAGGGATGAAACCCAGTGTCCCAATATTTATGGACCTGACTGTATATACTGTTGTCAGGCTGTGGTGGGGCCTAAACCACATTTGTTGTGTCTAGTTTTATTTACAATAAACAAATAATAAAAAGAAAATTACCTTCAAATATTCATTTTTCAACACATTAATGATGGCTTCACAGGTTTCAGGAATTATGCGTCCCAATGACTGTGCAGAGATCCCTGTGCTGAACTTTAGGTCCTCCAAACTCCTACCAGTGGCTAGAAAACCTAAGGTTGCGATGAGTCTCTGGTCGGGAGTTATGGAGCATCTCAAAACTGTGACTTTTTTCGTTATTAGTGATGACACCCATCCCAATAGATGTTGAAAGCAGTCATCTGGCATACGTAGATAGTTCTTAAAGTCATCAGGACTATTCTCCTTCAGTTCCTTTAGTAATTTCATGTGGGAAAACGCTCTCTGTTCCTCAGCCAATTCTTGCTCCATATTTTTATTTTTTTATTTTGCTCTTTCTCCATTTCTTTATGGCCAGCACTCCCAGCATTGCTATAGCATTGTTTTTTTGTGTTTCGTTTACACATTCCATGAATAAACGAATATTCTCTGTGCAAACGACCACAAAGAAATATTTCCTGCTACCACGAACTGCTACCATCGACCACCCCCACCTGAAATGTACGGGTGTGAAAGATCAAATAGTGTCACTTACCCAAACCGATTTCTCGTACTTTAAATCATGACATAGTATGGGGTTCGAACGGTTTATTGGTTAAAATTTCGAAACTGCATGATGGTAGAGTCGTTAGCTCTAAACAACCGATTTGTTGTTTATACTGAACTTAACCAGCCGATTTTTCGTCTAGTGTATGGCCAGCATAAGGAAGGGTTTATAACCCCTGTAAGGCTGGCCATACATGGTCGAATTTCCAAAGAATTTTCATTTGAAAATCAGAAATTTTGTGATCCGATTATGCCACCATTGATTTCGAAATGCGGCCAACTAAGCCTTTAATTTCACCTCATGTTGCTACAGAAACTAATTTTCGTGGCTGGGAATCTTCTTTTCTTTCCGGGAGTTTTCTTTTCTTGCACATGCGCATTTCTTTTTTGATTTACATTTCTCGCACAGTTCTCCCATTATTGATTAGAAAATCGTTCATTTTTCCTAAAATTTCCAACATGCCCGATTAGGCAGGCCATACATGGGTCGATTTTGGAAAGAATTTGCTTTAGAAAATCTTATCTAAGAATTGTCGTTCTAACTTCGCACCATTAGTGGGCTGCAGGTTAATGAGTTTCCCGACCTGTCTGCACTAGGTATATGTAAAAAAGAACAAAAAATGCATTCATTCCTGTCCACTATAAGATTTATCGGTCATTACATGATGGCACTATCGTTTGCGCTCACGGCCGATTGTTTTTCGAAAAATGGATTTGGCCGATTTTTCGTATAGTGTATGGTCAGCATAAGGCCCCTTTCACACATGCCTTCAGTTTGTTTCATCAGTTCAGTCACGTTATTTCAAAGAAAAAAACGATCAGTTTTTACATCAGTTTTTCCCATCCATTTAACCACTTGAGTCAAATTTTTGGTTTACATTAGAGCTGCACAATTCTGGATAAAATGAGAATCACATTTTTTTGCTTAAAGAAAATTTCCAAACTTGTCCTTTGTTTTTTCGGCTCAAAAACGTCCCAACAATTATCAATTTTGTGCCCATTAACTGGGCGAAAAGTGAAACAACTGTCTGACCGAACTTCGGACAATTTTTCATATAGTGTATGACCAACATAAGGCTGGCCATACACGGGTCGAATTCCAAACAAATTTTCTTTTCAAAACCAGAAATTTTGTGCGTTTTTTGATCCAATGATGCCACCATTGATTTTTAAAATATTTGACCAACCAAGCCTTCAATTTCACCTCATGTTGCTACAGAAAAGAATTTTCGTGGCCTGGAATCTTCTTTTCTTTCCGGGAATTTTCTTTTCTTGCACTCCCTTTTCTATTACATTTCTCGCACGATTCTTCCATCATTGATTAGAAAATCGTTTGTTTTTCAAAAAATTTCCAACATGCCCGATTAGGCAGGCCATACATGGGTCGAATTTGGAAAGAATTTGCTTTCGAAAATCTTATCTAAGAATTGTCATTCTAACTTTGCACCATTAGTTGGCTGCAGTAACAGCCGATTTTCGTGCGGCCATCAAATTTGAGTAATCAGGCATGTTGGAAATTTTTTGAAAAACTAACGATTTTCAAATCAATGATGGGAGAATTGTGCAAGAAATGTAATCGAAAAAGAAATGCGCATGTGCAAGAAAAGAAAATTCCCGGAAAGAAAAGATTCCCAGACACAAAAATTATTTTCTGTAGCAACATGAGGTGAAATGGTTGGTCGAATTTTGAAATCAATGGGCGCACCATCAGATCACAAAACGCACAAAATTTCTGATTCTGAAAAGAAAATTCTTTCGAAAGTTGACCATGTATGGCCAGCCTTACTCAAATTTGATTGCCGCACAAAAATCTGCTGTTGCTGCAGCCCACTAATGGTGCGAAATTAGAACAAAAATTCTTAGATAGGATTTTCGTAAGAAAATTAGTCCGGAATTCGACCCGTGTATGGCCAGCCTTATGCTGGCCATACACTGTATGAAAAATCGGCCGAAATTCGGTCATTTAGACAGTTTGTTTTTCCAGCCAGTTAATGAGCACAAAATCGATAATCGGGACGTTTTTGAATTGAAAGGTTAATGTGTTTCCCGTCCGAACTGTTTGCACTAGGAATTGGTGAAAAACTAACAAAAAATTAAATCATTTATGTCCACTGAACGATTTATCGGTCATTACATGATGGCACTATCGTTTGCGCTCACAGCCGAATGTCCGTTTTTCGAAAATGGGTTTGGCCAATTTTTCGTATAGTGTATGGCCAGCATTAGAGTAAAGATCATGATTCTCTCATGATTTTTCCCAAAAAATTGTGTGTAAAAAAAAAAAAAAAAAAAAAAAAAAAAAGCTGCGTAAATACAGTGTGACATAAAATATTGCAACAACCACCATTTTATTCTCTAGGGTCTCTGCTAAAAATATATATACAATTTTTCTAAGTAAATTTCTAGCAAAAAAATACTGATTTTAACCACTTCAGCCCCGGAAAGATTTGCCCCTTAATGACCAGGCCATTTTTTGCGATACAGCACTGCATCTCTTTAACTGACAATTGTGCTTTCGTGTGATGCTGTACCCAAACAAAATTGACGGCCTTTTTTTCCCCACAAATAGAGCTTTCTTTTGGTGGTATTTGATCACCCTTGCAGTTTTTATTTTTTGCGCTATAAACTATGGGACAGATTTAGGGACTTAATTTTTTAATGATTTTACTAGTAATGGCGGCAATCTGCAATTTTTAGCAGGACTGCGACATTGCAGAGGACAAATCTGACCCCAAATGACACTTTTTGGGGACCAGTGACATTATTACATTGATCGGTGCTATAAAAATGCACTGATCAATGTAAAAATGACACTGGCATGGAAGGGGTTAACACTAGGGGGGCGATCAAGGGTTTAGGTGTGTTCTAACTGTAGGGGGTGGGCTCACTGGGACATGACAGAGATCACTGTTCCCGATCACTGGGAACAGAAGATCTCTGACATGTCATTAGGCAGAACGGGGAATCGCCTTGTTTACAGTTCCCCGTTCTGCCTCTGTACAAAGTGATCACTGGTCGCCCAGCGGACACCGAGTCCGCGGGACGTGCCTGCTATCATCCTTGCATGGACCGACGTACAGCTACGTTGGTTTGCGCAGGAGAGCCAACCTGCCACAGTAAATGTATGGGAGCTGGTCGGCAAGTGGTTAACTTGTAACCAACAAGTTTTAGAAAAAGGTTTAGTCTTGAAGTGGTTAAACTGCCCTCATCTACAGTTCATTCCTTTGATCTAAGAACCCAGAGATACATTGTTTCTCTTCATTATCTCTCTGCGCTGAGGAATGTCTTTTTTTTTTTTTTTACAGCTCTGGCAGTGTTTAGATAAAAAAGCCGACAATTACATTTAAAAGCTGACAATTAGCTTCGGCAAGTGAGGGAGCCTGTCTGTACAAACTGCCCGCCCCCTCACTGTATATACTGCTATACTACTCTCGTGTCTTTCTCTGCCACAACCCCCCCCCCCCCCCCATTCCAGAGTTATTGGTAGTCCCTAATAACCAATGCAAAAACAGATGAAAAACTGACCATTTGTCAGTTTACATTCGTTTTTTTGCCCGATACGTTTTTTTGACGAATGAAAAATAGGGTTTTCATCCGTTCAAAAAAAAAAAAAAAGATGTAAATGGCAGTGGATGAAAATAGATGATCATCCGTTTTTCCATTGGAATGCATTGATGTCCGTTTTTTATCCGTCAACGGATGGATGAAAAACTAATAAATGGTCTGTATGTGTGAAAGGGGCCTAAGGGATACTCTTGGGGACCCCCAAGTCACCAGAACTAGTGTCCCTATTGGAATATTTCCCCTTGGGGGACAACCCAAAATTTTCAATTTTCTTTTACTTTCACTTTCAATGATAATGGTAAACAGGACAAATAGGACACAGCCAACAATCAAAACTGTCAGGTGTTCTAATCCATCTCACCTCTATCCATAACAACAACAAAAAAGGGGTTTTCCCCTAGTTCTACTTTAATTGAACAAGCTGAAGTTAGAAGCTGATTGGTTACTATGCAAAGCTGCACCAGATTCTGTGTGTACCAGTTTTAGTAAATCTCCCCCAATGTTTTAAGTTTTTCACATATGACATCACTGGGTGCGGGAACAGCCTATCGCTAAGCATCAGTTTTGCCAATTGGGATAAAGGTGAGTGAGTCACATGCTTCTCCATACCCAGAAGTACCAGGTATTTTTCTTTGCTCCTCGAGACCAAATGGAATGTTGGGTGAGCAAAGGGGAGATGATATGCTGCTGGTTGGACTACCCTAAAAACAAACCTGTTGCTTTCACCTGTATGGGCAAAGCACAGGTTGGTTTAATAGTGGTCTTCTTACCTGGTACACATAGGGATCAGTTTCTAAGTACATTTTCATAGCCATCCATCCAGTGAATCTGCATTTACTTTTGTGTGCAAACTGGGCAACAATTAATGCTTGCTCTTTAGGCTATTTTCTCTTCTGAAGAAATGTCTTTACTATGGGCAGTAGTATAATACTGCATTATGACTACGGGATGAAGCTTGGAAGAATAGGAAATGCATATTTTTACCAAGATATACAACGTAAATCTAACCAATGGGTACATAGTGAATTTGTTTTAAACAAGGCACCAGCCCCAGTTCAACAGAAAAAAACACATTCAAATAGAAAACTTCCATATACACTATCCAATACCGACAGTTGATCCAGAGGAAGGCAAAAAAAACCTCCAAAAAAACATTTTGCTCCAGCAGGGGAAAGAAATCCTTCCTGATCCCCCAAGAGGCAATGGGGATATTCCCTGGATCAACTTTGCCTAAAAATATTAGTATCTAGTTATATTATGTGCATTTAGGAAAGAACACAGGCCTTTTTTTTTAAAACAATCTACTCAGCTGGCCAGAACCAGCTCTTGTGGGAGTCTATTCCACATTTTCACAGCTCTTACTGTGAAGAAGCCTTTCCGTATTTGGAGATTAAATCTCTTTTCCTCCTGGTATAAAGAGTTCATCCTTGTCCCCTGTGATTACCTTAACTGGAATAACTCTACAACAAGTTTATTATATGGACCACTTATATATTTATACATGTTGATCATATCCTCCCTTAATCTCTTCTTAAGAGAAAATTAATTCAGGTCTGTTAATTTTTCCTCGTATCTGAGCTCCTCCATGCCTCTTATCAGTTTGGTTGCCCTTCTCTGCACATTCTATAGTTCCCCAATTTTCCTTTTGTGAACTGGTGCCCAAAACTGTACTGCATATTCCAGAAGTCTTGCTAATGATTTGTACAGGGGCAAAATGATGTCTCTTTCTCTGCAGTCCACACCTCTTTTAATACAAAAAAGGATTGTATGCTATTAAGCTTCTGATCTACAAAACACCAGATCCTTCTCCATCATTGATCCCCCCAGTTGTACTCCCCCCTACTATGTATGATGCATTAATATTTTTAGCCCCCAATTGGTAACTTTACATTTATCAACATTAAACCTCATTTGCCACACAGTTGCACAATTAAACAGTGCATTGAGGTCGGCTTGTAAATTGGAAACATCCTGTAATTATGCTATTCCACTGCATAGCTTGGTGTCATCTGCAAAGACTGTACAGTAGTACCTTGGATTATGAGCATAATTCGTTCCAGAAGCATGCTAGTAATCCAAAGCACTAGTATAATAAAGTGAGTTTCCCCATAGGAATCAATGGAAACTCAGATAATGCGTTCCATTGCCACTGCTTGTGTATGCAGCCAGAGGTGCGGGGGCGCCGGAGACACTCAAGCACTCGGATGCTCAGAGGCGATCGGAAACACTCAGGAACGGAGGGTCATCTGCAAAGACTGTACAGTAGTACCTTGGATTATGAGCATAATTCGTTCCAGAAGCATGCTAGTAATCCAAAGCACTAGTATAATAAAGTGAGTTTCCCCATAGGAATCAATGGAAACTCAGATAATGCGTTCCATTGCCACTGCTTGTGTATGCAGCCAGAGGTGCGGGGGCGCCGGAGACACTCAAGCACTCGGATGCTCAGAGGCGATCGGAAACACTCAGGAACGGAGGGTCTCCAAGCATCACCGGCCCCCCTGCACCTCTGGCCACATGCGGTACTGCACACCCCAGAGGCTTGAATCTTGCTTGTCTTCCGAGACAACACTCACAAATTGAGTCAGGATTTTTAAAAAAAATAGCTCATATTGCGAAACGCTCATAAACCGCGTTATTCACAATCAGAGGTATTGCTGTAGTTGTACTTTTAATCCCAGACCATACATTTTTTTTTAAAATATTAAAAAGTAATGGTCCCAACCATTGGCGAAGTTAAACATTCTTTCAACCGGGGCAAAGACTCAGTTAAGCACACCCCCGCATCTCCCCCCCCCCGACCAGGTGAGATTTGAATGAGATGATTTCAAGCCTCACTTTTGAGGGGTGCTGCGGGAAAAGAAAGTGAGCCAAGAAGTGGGTCTTTAATAAGCCCTGCTTCTCCGTGCTTTTCTTTCTTCCTGGTGGCAGTCCTAATCTGCTGCTGCGGTGAAGCTTGATACTAGATGGATACTATAGGATTGTCAAAGACCTGGGACACCTTTGGGAGCCTTGAGAGGAGTAGTAATGCGGCGGGGGTAGTGCGCAACAGTGAGTGTGGCCAAATTGTGTTAACAGTGGAAGGGGCTTAAAGTGGCTGTAAACACAGTTCATGAAATTTGAGCTGGGCACATATATCTGCAGTGTTTTCTCTTATCTCTCTTCAAGGCCCTATGTCACGTAGCTTTCTCCTGCCCCGTTCTTCTGTTATCAGTATGAGAACTTCTGACAAGTTCCGACACAGGAGATAAAAGCAGCCTGCGTTTGCGTTTTGTGCCAGTGAATGGGGGAAGTACGGGGGCTGCAGTGGTGGGCTTCCAATTAGGATTGGCAAATGCAGCAGGAAGGGCACTATGGGCTCTATGGGCCTGTGTTTGTCGTCTTGTTGGCTGCGGGGCACTACTTGTGCTAGCCACCGCACCAGCTTGAACTGCACTTATGGGACTCGCCAGGTCACCCTGTGTTACTGCAGTGCTGGTTTGATTACGACCAGGATGTACTAGGCCGCTGGTGCTTGCCAGTTCACCAGAAGGATGAGCGGCACTAGTACTTGCTCTCTGCTCCATACGAGAGCCCTGCGTTTCTTCACCTCAACAACAGACAAACTGGATCGAGTACACCTGACCTTAGCAGGGACCACTTAGTTATCAAAGCTATCTGTCAGGGTGCTGCTGCTCTCTACTGGTTCGTATACTGAGCCTGAATCTGCCAGTGAGGCAGCTTCCCCATCTCTCTCATCTGTCATGCTCAGCAATGTGTAGGCCTCTTTACTGGTGTGCCTCTGATTGGACATTTTGGCCTCTAAATTTACAGGTACAACTAGTGTGACTCACGGGCAAAAAGAGCAACTGGTTGTCAGCGACTGCTTCAGTCACTACCAAAAAAACTGTTAGCGTTCACAGGGATCAGGCCTGACTCTGCGAACGCTGCAGTTGTGTTTTGTAAGTGACAATTGATACTGGCCTGGGCGGAGGGGCTAAACGCAGGAGCTAGCAGGTGTCTGGGCTGATCCCACTAACACTGCGTTTTTTGGGAGCACTTAACTATTGGGAACGCTAGTATAGATCTGATCGGATCAAAGATATTGATCCGTTCAAAAACTATACTAGTAAGGGGGGTGTATGGTGCATGCATGGGTGTTAGCGCTACTGGCACTAATCTGACGCTGCCTGGGACTGACGCTGACCCTAACTGATGCTAAAACCTGTACTGGGGGGAGATCAGGGGGTTAAACCTTTATTCAGTAATATATGGCGGGTACCCTGACGCTATAAAAACCTGACTGTGACAGTAACTAGCTAACTGGCGTGACATTAATACGGCGATCAGAAAATAGATCTGTACACTATATTAGTGAGACTGGTGACAGGGGGTGAAAGGGTTAATTGGGGGGTGATCCAGGGGTTAAACCTTTATTCGGGGGGTTTAGGGGGATACCTGGGCCTACTACTAACTGCCCTAATGCTGATTGGTGTCACAAGTGAAACCAGTACAGCGATCAGTAAAATATCTGAAAACTGCACTTGGTGACAGTGACAGGGAGTGAAGGGGTTAACGTGGGGGGGGTGAAAAGTGTGCCTATGTGTATTGTGTCGTGTTGGTGCAACTCATGGTTAGATGTCCCCTCTCTGGAACCAAAAAGGATTCCACGAGGGGAGGTGACATCACTTCCTCTGCCTGTGTTTACATTACACAGGCAGAGGACAGTCTGCCATTCGCCAGAACCGTTCACCAGGTCCAGGCCAGAAATCATTGGCCTGGGCATGGAGACTGATCGGTTCTGAAACAAATCCAATCACAGCGGGTGCGTGCGCCCGACCTACAGCTACGGCGATTCGCCCAGGGGAGACAACCTGCCGCAGTATAACATCAGCGGCTGGTCCTTAACCGGTTAATAAAAGAAATGTCACTGTAAAAATATGAACTTAGCCTATCTTAAGTGTCAGTCAGGGCAATGGACGGTGTCAGTAGGGCAGAGGTTTGTGTCAGAGCAGTGGATATGTCAGTAGGGAACAGGTTGTTGTCTGTATGGCAGAGGATGGTGTCAGCAGGGCAGTGGATGGCATCAGTAGAGCAGTAGAAGGTGTCGGGGGGGCCTTTGGTGAATTATCGATGTCTCACTTTTGAGACAGAGAAAGGGAATGAGAACCGAGAATTCACACTCCCTCACTCTGCTGCTCAGCTGCACTGAGCAGTGAATTAAAGGGAAGTACTCCCCGCTGAGCGACTTCCTGTTTTTATTCACAAACTGAAATGTAGGAAACTCTGTTTACTATGCTTTAGTTATTCACACAGGAAATGCACCACATTCCTGTACAATTCACATGTGATTGTGTGTGGTGCAATTTGAGCCCATTTATTTTGAATAAGCTTAAATGGCACTGCATCGCACCAAAATTGTGCATGCACCAATTTTGGAACCGCACTGTAACTGGATCGCATGTACCATGCGATTTGGAGCAAATGCACTGCGTTTGGGGTGTTGCACACACTTGAAGTGGGCTGTTAACATCCCCCACAACGCTGCCCGGCAGCAGAAGAAGCGGGAACATGGAATGGAGGGGTGGCATTTGCTGGAACCGATCGGCTGTATTTGCTGAAAGCTGGTGGCAGGGAGAGGAGGAGAAGATGGCTTTTAGTGGCTGCAAGATAATTCAATACTGCCGATTAGTTTTAGCAAATGCTGCCCTGCTGCCCCTCCTGTCCAAGTGTGACGGAGGCCACACGGCAGCACCCCTCTGAATGCTGCGCCCGGGGCACTTGCACCCACCCTAGTTTTGGCCCGGGTCCCAACACTGAACCTTGTGGTAAATCACTGAAAAACCTTAGACCAGAGCAAGAAGAAAACCTTAGACCAGAGTATGAATCATTAACTACTACTCTCTGAATACGGTCTTTTAGACAGTTTTCTATCCATATCCACAAACTGATTTTTCCAAGCCTGTAGACTTTACCTTACACATTAGCCGTGTGTGTGGAATTGTGTCAAACGCTTTTGCAAAGTCCAAGCATACTATATCTACAGACACTTTTTTGTCAAGGTTTTGCTTACCTCTTCATTAGGGATGAGCTTCGAGTTCGAGTCGAACTCATGTTCGACTGAAACATCGGCTGTTCGCAAGTTCGCTGAACAGCGAACAATTTGGGGTGTTCGCGGCAAATTCGAATGCTGCGGAACACCCTTTAAAAGTCTATGGGAGAAATCAAAAGTGCTAATTTTAAAGGCTTATATGCAAGTTATTCACATAAAAAGTGTTTGGGGACCTGGGTCCTGCCCCAGGGGACATGGATCAATGCAAAAAAAGTTTTAAAAACGGCCGTTTTTTCAGGAGCAGTGATTTTAATAATGCTTAAAGTCAAACAATAAAAGTGTAATATCCCTTTAAATTTCGTAGCTGGGGGGTGTCTATAGTATGCCTGTAAAGGGGCACATGTTTCCCGTGTTTAGAACAGTCTGACAGCAAAATGACATTTCAAAGGAAAAAAAGTCATTTAAAACTACTCGCGGCTATTGCATTGCTGGTCCGACAATACACATAGAAGTTCATTGATAAAAACGGCATGGGAATTCCCCACAGGGGAACCCCAAACCAAAAAAAAAAAAAACCTGACATGGGGGTCCCCCTAAATTCCATACCAGGCCCTTCAGGTCTGGTATGGATTTTAAGGGGAACCCCGTGCCAAAATTAAAAACAAAAAACGGCGTGGGGTCTCCCCAAAAATCCATACCAGACCCTTATCCGAGCAGGCAACCGGGCAGGCCACAGAAAAAGAGGGGGGACGAGAGAGCGCCCCCCCTCCTGAACCGTACCAGCCCACATGCCCTCAACATTGGGAGGGTGCTTTGGGGTAGCCCCCCAAAACACCTTGTCCCCATGTTGATAAGGACAAGGGCCTCATCCCCACAACCCTGGCCGGTGGTTGTGGGGGTCTGCTGGCGGCGGGCTTATCGGAATCTGGAAGCCCCCTTTAACAAGGGGGCCCACAGATCCTGGCCCCCCCCGTGTGAAATGGTAAGGGGGTACAAAAGTACCCCTACCATTTCACTAAAAAAAAACTGTCAAAAATGTTAAAAATGACGAGACAGTTTTTGACAATTCCTTTATTTAAATGCTTCTTCTTTCTTCTTTCTTTTATCTTCCTTCATCTTCTTCTGGTTCTTCCTCCGGTGTTCTCGTCCAGCATCTCCTCCGCTGCGTCTTCTATCTTCTTCTCCTCGGGCCGCTCCGCACCCATGGCATGGGGGGAGGCTTCCGCTCTTCTCTTCATCTTCTTCTCTTCTTCATCTTCTTCTTCATCTTCTTCTCCGGGCCGCTCCGCACCCATGCTGGCATGGTGGGAGGCTCCCGCTGTGTGACGCGTCTCCTCTTCTGACGGTTCTTAAATAACGGGAGGTGGGGCCACCCGGTGACCCTGCCCCCCTCTGACGATCGGGACATGACGGGACTTCCCCGTGGCATTCCCTGTGACGTCACAAGGAAGTCCCGTCAAGTCACCGTGCGTCAGAGGGGGGTGGGGTCACTGGGTGGCCCCGCCCCCCGTTATTTAAGAACCGTCAGAAGAGGAGACGCGTCACACAGCGGAAGCCTCCCTCCATGCCAGCATGGGTGCGGAGCGGCCCGGAGAAGAAGATGAAGAAGAAGATGAAGAAGATGAAGAGAAGAGCAGGAGCCTCCCCCCATGCCATGGGTGCGGAGCGGCCCGAGGAGGAGAAGAAGATAGAAGACGCCGCGGAGGAGATGCTGGACGAGAACACCGGGGGAAGAACCGGAAGATAGAAGAAGCATTTAAATAAAGGAATTGTCAAAAACTGTCTCTTGTCATTTTTAACATTTTTGACAGTTTTTTAGTGAAATGGTAGGGGTACCCCCTTACCATTTCACACGGGGGGGCCAGGATCTGGGGGTCCCCTTGTTAAAGGGGGCTTCCAGATTCCGATAAGCCCCCCGCCCGCAGACCCCCACAACCACCGGCCAGGGTTGTGGGGATGAGGCCCTTGTCCTCATCAACATGGGGACAAGGTGTTTTGGGGGGCTACCCCAAAGCACCCTCCCAATGTTGAGGGCATGTGGCCTGGTACGGTTCAGAAGGGGGGGCGCTCTCTCGTCCCCCCCCTCTTTTCCTGCGGCCTGCCAGGTTGCGTGCTCGGATAAGGGTCTGGTATGGATTTTTGGGGGAACCCCACTCCATTTTTTTTTTTATTTTGGCGCGGGGTTCCCCTTAAAATCCATACCAGACCTGAAGGGTCTGGTATGGAATTTAGGGGGACCCCCACGTCATTTTTTTTTTTAAATTTTGGCCGGAGTTCCCCTTAATATCCATTAATTTTGGTTTGGGGTTCCCCTGTGGGGAATTCCCATGCCGTTTTTATCAATGAACTTTTATGTGTATTGTCGGACCGGCAATGCAATAGCTGCGAGTAGTTTTAAATGACTTTTTTTCTTTGAAATGTCATTTTGCTGTCAGACTATTCTAAACACGGGAAACATGCGCCCCTTTACAGGCATACTATAGACACCCCCCAGCTACAAAATTTAAAGGGATATTACACTTTTATTGTTTGACTTTAAGCATTATTAAAATCACTGCTCCTGAAAAAACGGCCGTTTTTAAAACTTTTTTTTATGCATTGATCCATGTCCCCTGGGGCAGGACCCAGGTCCCCAAACACTTTTTATGACAACAACTTGCATATAAGCCTTTAAAATTAGCACCTTTGATTATTCATGTTCGTGTCCCATAGACTTTAACGGTGTTCGCATGAACTTTTTTCCTGTTTGCATGTTCTGGTGTGAACCAAACAGGGGGGTGTTCGGCTCAACCCTACTCTTCATTAAAATAAATCAGATTTGTTTGACAACTTCTGTCTTTCATGAATAAATAGTTATTGAACAAAGGAAGATTTGTCTATGCATCTATGTCAGCCTTTCTCAACTGGGTTGCTGCCTGAGGTCCAGCGCCATCCCGGTTGAAAAAGGCTGTCAGACCCGACCGAACTCCCACTTCGCTGAACATCAGCAGAACAGGAGCTTGGTCGGCATAATGCAGTCAGCAGTGGGAAACAGTGGCTGGGGGAGGCGGCTTTCTGAATCCTGAATTCCCCCTACAGGACAGTACATGGCCTGCACTGCCCATGTGTGGATTGTAATAGAAGAACCCAGAGACCCCCAAGAGGGGTTTCCGGGTGTGGAGGTGACCAGAAAGGGGTTTCCGGGTGTGGAGGTGACCAGAGAGGGGTTTCAGGGTGTGGACATGACCAGAGGGGTTTTGGGCTGTGATCATGACCAGAGAGGGGGTTTGGGGGTACAGAGGTAAGCAGTGGGGGTTTGGGGGTACAGAGGTGAGCAGAAGGGTTCTGGGATGCAGAAATTAACAGAGAGATTGGTGTCCAAAGGTGAGCAGAGTGGGATTGGGGTGCAGAGGTTTAGCAGAGAGTGAAACGTGTAGTGTGATTTTGCAGTCTATTTATTTGAATGGGCTGCAGATTACACTGGAATGCAGAAAAAGTAGTGCATGTGCTAGTTTTAAAAAAAAATGTGCCACGCCAAATCTCATGATATTGCGGTACCATGCAATTTTGTGCCTTCAAAAACACTGCATTCACCTGCAGTATGGGGAAACGAATACAGAGTGCGCCCGCCCTAGTCCCCTACCCTTTATTTTTCTTTAATTGCGCCACACCAAAAACACTGAATTTGCTAATGCATTGAGGTACCATTAAGAATGACAACCCTGTGCTTCTGCTAAAGAGCAGCACATTTGTGAGCGTGTCGGGAAAGCATGCAATTTTGCATGCATTACCTGACATGTAGTAATGTGAATAAAGCCATAACTGGGGTGCCTTGAGAATGAAAATAATTTTCAAGGGTGCCATGACTGGAAAAGGGTTGAGAAACACTGGTCTATGTAAAACTTCCATAGCTTATCATATAAGCATATCTATGGTCAATAAAAGAATATCAGAGCCAATAAAAACTCTGACCCTAGCGCTCTAAAATGGAAAGAAATTTTTGGTGCACTTCTAGCTGCTGTTATAAATAGAAACAATGTTGTAGTATAATAGTATATATAATTAACCATGCAATTCCCTGATACCAAAGTGCACCTCAATTATGAAGTTCTAATGTTAGTAAAGGACTAAATTTAAATAATTAAAATAAAACAGTTGTAGAAACACAGCTTCTAATTCACATAGAATATGATGCTTTCCGTAGGATGGTAGACCTTCACCAAAACACCGCGTGACAAGCCCCTTATGTGGCTTACCCCAGAGGTAAGAATCAAAACAGCCTGTAATTTCCTTCACTGCACTGATCAGCTCCTTAACCATCACCAATCTTAAGCTTACGGTGTTTCAATATCATTGGGATGTCATGTAGGGATATAAGGGGAGGCTCTTCATAGTGTTAAACTGTTTAATATAACAAAATCCCCCCTTGATACAAGTTGTGCTTACAATGTTTAAAATGAAAAAACAGCCTGTCATAACAGCACCAGCTCACCGCTGGTCGGAGATTGAAACGTCCCGGCCACCTCGATGAGTCCCGGGATGACGCTGTCTGACTGGAGCTGTAGGTCGCTAAGTCGCGTGGTCATGCCCTGGCGCGTTT
This sequence comes from Aquarana catesbeiana, assembly GCF_042186555.1. Lineage (NCBI taxonomy): Eukaryota > Metazoa > Chordata > Amphibia > Anura > Ranidae > Aquarana > Aquarana catesbeiana. Next base: position 199,675,114 of record NC_133329.1, on the reverse strand, counting down.
CATCATTCCGTCTTATATCCTTACATGACATCCCAATGTCACGCGGTGTTTTGGTGAAGGTCTACCATTCTGCAGAAAGCATCATATTCTATGTGAATTAGAACCTGTGTTTCTGCAACTGTTGTTACCTGCATGCATGGGATTTATCATAGAAGGACCACCCTACAATACAGTGTTTTGCTATACAGTTTACTTTGAACACATGGAACATTTCTTATGGTTTTAGAAACTTCCTTTGATTTTAACCATTACTGAACTTCATAAGGATTGCTGCTTCTTCGCTTTGGAGTAGTTTTTATGCATTTTTTATTTCTGATGTTTTATTTTAACTATTTAAATTTAGTCATTTACTAACATTAGAACCTCATCATTGAGATACACTTTGGTATCAGGGAATTGCATGGTTAATTATGACCGAAAGGTAATGGTTATAGCACTTTATGATATATCATATTTATGAATGAATATTCGTATCAAGCGCTGTTAATATTTTCTTCTCCTAAAAAAGTATATCTACTACAACATATCTATGGTCAAAATGTATATTCATTTCTACATTGCGCAATTATTTCTATTCTACTTAGGTTAATCTGAACAATCTTGAAATTTACAAATTTGCTCTGTGAAAATTCCTATGCATTGCTGTATCGCAGAATTCAGAGCCTACCATATAAACTACTGGGGTGATGAGTTTTAGGAGGCAGTACAATAATACTGTATAGCCTTTAGCTGTCAAAGCGATGCTTGAGTGGCACGCCATGCCCCATTTTCTTGGGATTTGACTCCACTGACATTTGACTATATATACGCAATGGTGCCAGTAGGATGACACCCCAGATGATGTCTTCTTAGATGAAATACGTTGGGTCAAGCCTACTGTTCCCATTGCGTTACCAGTTCAGATATCCAAGCGCTTGTTGTTCTACCTAAATGTGAATGTATCCATCTACCTTTACAACAAATTTTCCTGTTAAAGAGGATTTACACTATGTGAGAATTTTATTTCCTTTTGACTATATATATGTGTGAATCCATAGCACGGACCATACCTTTTTGAAGCCTCATCTCTTGAGACCTGTGTCACCTGGAGGAAAGTGTGATTACAGACTTCCAGTGTTCCAATATCCATATATGCTGATGTTTTCCAACCCTTGGTGTATAGTCACCGTAAAGCTCTGATGACTCACTGGGCATACGCCTTACTGAGTCCATTTATTCTGGTAAGCCTCAGTGTTATCGGTGGTGGCTTCCTTTATCACGTTTTATGCACTACTATGATTATATTTGGATGTTGACTTCCAGTTCATCAAGATCAATATTTCATCAACACTCTTTTGTCACATATTGGATTTTTTCATCTTTTATTGTCCTGGACTTTATTTAGGGTTTCTAACTATTTCTATCAGAGTGGACTTTAACCCCTTCTTCACTGTGCTTTTTATATGTGGATATTTTTTGCACTTTGTATATATGTTTTCTCACATATAATGTTTATTTTATACATGTACTTAATGTTTAAACACTAGTTATTTTCTTTTGGTATCAATACCAATCGCATTTAGTGCTGCACCTTTTTTTATCTAATTTTTATTATCATCAATTGTCACTTGTGGTGCTGGCAGCTTTTTCCATTACACTGACTGTGCGGTATTCACCAGAAATTTCTACACTGTTTACTATTTGACTTTTTTTACTGCTGCAGTCCTTAATTTTTGATACTCACACACTATGATCGTTTTTGATTATAGAGCATCCCGTATGGTTAACACTGAGGGGGTCTTTATTGTCAACAGGAGCGAAACCGAAATCGGCGGTCTGTTCTTGAGATTAAAAAATATCATGGTGTCTGAGTTGCATCTTCAATAGGATTTATTATTCCTTGAACAATATGTATCAGAAAATATGGTACCTAGAAGTCTACGTTGGAATGTTCACCCCCAACAAGGAGACACAGATCTTGAATCTTGGTTCAAGTAATTTAACAAAGTGGGGACTGAATTCCTCAATTTCCTTATTACAAGGAAGAGGAATAGATTTTCTGTCCTTGATAGGGAGATTACAGATCTTAAAGACAAAGTCTTGTCTATTAAGAATTCTATTGAATATAACTCACTTTCATCTAATCTCCAAATCCATCTAGAAAAAGAGGACAGACACCAACGAAAAAACACCATAAATACTCTAGAGATGTTGGAGACTACAGGAGTTGTTTTTTCTTGGCAGAAGTCTATAACCTCTGATAACATAGCTGACACCTCTACAGTCCAGTCCGGCCGCATTAGTGGATCGGTTCATTTAGGGCAGGTCGCTGAATCTGTCTATAGGCCTGTAGTTGGAGGATCTGACCAAGGAGAACAATCTCCCCATCACAGGGGAAGACGTCCTAGCATCCATACTCCAAGAGGACCTCATAGAGGTAGAGGCAACAATTCTAATAGAAGGGGCACTAGGGGTCACCCTAGGGGTAACCAGCATAACCCCAGACCCTATAACCAACTAAATCCCCAAGATCAGATGGGGTATTATCAGAGGGGGTCACCTGCAATATATGAGCATTAATCTTCTTATTATCATAGCCGACCTCTGGTGACCACATATAATCATTATTCTCCTCTTCGTGACTCCTTTAATGATGGCCAATACACATATGGAGAGAGAAGTTATGACCAATCTCCATGTCTGTATAATCAATTCAACCCCAACTCTCAGGGTAACCAGGTTTTTTACGAGGACCACCATACAAGAAAGAGGTGCCCAGATCCAACAGAGGTTCCCGTGGAGGGAGACGAAACAAAAGGTAAAAGGAAAAGAACATAATAGCTTGTGGAGTTTTTAATCTTCGTAAAAAAATATTGAGTTCAGAGGAATTAAAAGTTTTGGATAAAGGCTTGAAATTTGCCCCCCCAAAAAACTTGACAAATGTAATACTTTTATAGACGTCCATAAATATATTAGAAAACTTAACATTCAATTATATCTAATTTCTAATCCTTATTGTAATCCGTAATGTTTTCTTACATAAATTGTTTATTTTATACATGTACTTAATGTTTAACCACTTGATCACTAGGCACTTAAACCCCCTTCCTAACCAGACTAATTTTCAGCTTTCGGTGCTCTCACACTTTGAATGACAATTACTCAGTCATGCAACACTGTACCCATATGAAATTTTCTTCCTTTTTTTCACACAAATAGAGATTTCTTTTGGTGGTATTTGATCACCTCTGGGTTTTTTATTTTCTGTGCTATAAATGAAAAAAGACCGAAAATTTTGTAAAAAAAAATGAATTTGTCTTCATTTCATTTGCAAATAAGTATTTTTTCTTCATAAATTTGGGCCAAAATTTATACTGCTACATATCTTTGGTAAAAATAACCCAAATTATTAGATATTTAGTCTGTGTGAAAGTTATAGAGTCTACAAGCTATGGTGCCAATCATTAACAATTGATCACATCTGCTCACACCTGATGTACTGAGGCCATTTCTTGAGACCCTAACAAGCCAGGAAAGTACAAATACCCACAAAACGACCCCTTTTGGAAAGTACACATTCCAAGGTATTTGTAAGAGGCATAGTGAGTTTTTTGAAGTTGTCATTTTTCCCCACAATTCTTTGCAAAATTAAGATTTTTTTTATTTATTTTTTTTTTCACACCAAATTGTCATTATAACAGGTTATTTCTCTCGCATGGCATGTACATTCCACAAATGACACCCCAAAATATATTCTGCTACTCCTCCTAAGTATTGTGATACCACATGTGTGAGACTTTTACACAGTCTGGCCACATACAGAGGCCCAACATTGAAATAGCACATTCAGGCGTTCTAGGAGCATAAATTACACATCTAATCTCTCAACCACCTATTACACTTTTGAAGGCCCTGGAGCACCAGGACAATGGAAACACCCACAAAGTGACCCCATTTTGGAAAGCAAACACTCCAACGTATAATCTGAGGCATAATGAGTCTTTTGAACGGTTCATTTTTTTCCAGACGTTTTTGGAAAATGTGGAAAAAAATGAAAACGCATTTTTTTTTTACACAAGGGTTGTCCATTTCTAAGATATTTCCAACACATAGCATGTACATAGCAAAAATGACACCCCAAAATATATTCTGCTACTTCTCCTGAGTATGGTGATACCACATGTGTGAGACTTTTACACAGCCTGGCCACATACAGAGGCCCAACACTGAAGTAGCACATTTAGGCGTTCTAGGAGCATAAATTACACATCTAATTTCCTTACAATCTATCACATTTTTTAAGGCCCTTCATATTTCTAACACATAGCATGAACATACCAAGAATTACACCCTAAAATACAGTCTGCTGAGCAAAGGGTAAAAAAAGATTACCTGTGGTTTTAGTAGTGCAGTTTTCCACAGGAGGAGAGCCCTGATCCAGGCAGCAGGCAGGGATGTGGTCAACGACAGTGAATGGAATTGTCCAGGCAGCAGGCAGGAATATTTTCCATAGTCAGTACAGGGAGGGATACTGTCCATATACAGTTCAGGGTCAGTGCAAGTAAAGACATTGCCAGCAGTGCCAAAATATTGGTCCTGGTAGTAAGCAGGAACATGGTTCAAGTAGCAGGCCAGGAAAGAATGGGGACAGGGGTAGAGGCTTCTCCCACCCAAATCTCTTTGAAGCCTCCGAGTCTCCAGACCCTAATCGGGAATGAGAAAACTAAAAAATTAGTTTTCTTCATCCAGAAAAACAATTCTGAAAACCCTCACATGTGAGACCCCTGTGTTATGAAGCCCACTACTCCTGTAGCAGAGTAAAAGACCAGTCCAAGAGGCAGGCAAAAAACATGGTCAAACAGTCCAGGGTCAGTTCCAGAGCAGGCAGAGGTAGGTACAGTTTAGCGTTAGGCAGAAGTGTGGTCATATAACAGGCCAGGGTTAGTTCCAGAGCAGGCAGAGGTAGGTACAGTTTAGCCTTAGGCAGAAGCGTGGTCGTTTAGCAGGCCAGGGTCAGTTCCCGGAGAAGGCAGAGGTAGGTACAGTTTAGCATTAGGCAGAAGCGTGGTTGTTTAGCAGGCCAGGATCAGTTCTCGGAGAAGGCACCGGTATGTACAGTGGCATAAAGGAGTGTGGCGGTAAATGACAATTACGTTTACCATACTTCCCTATTAATGTAGAGAAGTATGGTAACGGCGGAAACATTCATCAATACAAAGGCCTCGTTGGGAAGGACAATGATACACAGTGTCTCTTCTAGTTCCTCCTCTTGAGCACACCCGGCATTTCTTCTGACGTTTCCGGCCTGTTTCATGGTGGGGGAGTCTTTTAGCAAAGTGGCGTTCGTGGAGTCTGCTCACTGAATTTGAGTGACTGCTTTCTGGTGCGCCCTTAGGGTACAAAAGGGTGGAGATAATTTCTTCTTGGTACTGAAGATAAGATACGGGGCTCTCTGTAGATTTACGGTAAATAACAAAACTATTGTAAATGGCCAAACTGAAAAGATATATGGAGACTTTTTAATACCAAAAGCGGCTTTTTCTTGTGGGAAGGTAGGGTTCGATCATCTGATCATTGAAGTCGGCTCCCCCCATGAACAAATTATAGTCATGGACACATTTTGGTTTGTGGATTGGGCCGTTTCTTCCGGGGATTTCCACGTAGGTGTCGTGGATCGTTGTGAGCATATGGACGTTTCGTCTGTCCCTTCACCTGAGAGCTAATATCTCTTCATTCCGCAGACGCCGTCTCCCCTTGTCGTAGTCTTTCAGTAACGAGCCTTTGCAGGAATCCCTTCCTATTGGCTCGCACTGCACCACACGCTGGAGTGTCCTTGTGGTAAAGAATGCGGAAGAGGGGCAAGCTTGTATAGTAGTTATCCACATAAAGGTGGTAACCCTTTCCAAGGAGTGGATATACAAGCTCCCAAACAACCTTTCTGCTGGCTCCGATGTACTCTGGACATTCAGTTGGGTATCCTTCCCTTCGTACACCTGGAAGGCGTAGATATACCCCGTTTCTCGGTCACATAGCTTGTGGAGCTTAGCCCCATATCAGGCCCTTTTGCTGGGGATAAACTGCTTAAAGCCAAGCCTGCCTGTGAAGTGGACCAATGACTCATCCACAGAGATATTTTGGTCGGGGATAAATAACTGGGGGAATTTCTCAGAGAAAAAATTTAGAAGTGGCCGAATTTTAAATAATTTGTCAGGTGATGGGTCATTACGGGGAGGGCACTTGGTGTTGTCATAGGTAATGGAGGAAACGCATTATCATGAGGTATCTTGATTTTCGCATAATGGATGAATAGATTGGCATGTGGTGGATGGGGTTGGTGGACCAATAGGAGTATAATTCATTTTTTTTTTTGTGAGTCCCATATTAAATGTTAGGCCTAAAAATAATTTAGATTCCTCCACTGTCGATGCTCTCCACTCAGAGGGACGGGCATAACTTGAACCAGGGTTGCTTGTTATAAATTGTTGTGCATAGAGGTTGCACTGGGCCACGGTGGAGGATAATAGGTCTTGGGTAAAAATTAAATTAAAAAAATCAATAGGGGCAAAATTCTCTGTGTTCTCTGGGAGGTGAAAGGGGGGATGTTTGCTGCTCTTGAATTAGGGGGAAGCCACAGAGGGTTTTCAGGGACATAGGGAAGGATGGCATGGGTCCTTATGCTTTGCGGCCGAGATGACACCCCGCTAGTTCTTGGCCTTTGCTGCAGTGGTACTTCATTTCTTCTGGATGGCACTGTGCTACTGGTGGATGGCACTGAGCTGCTAGTTGATGCCACTGCATTTGTGGTGGATGGCACTGAGTCGCTGGTTGATGCCACAACACTACTTGTTGTAGCCTGCTACTCCATGTCAGAACGCCTTCGTTTCATGGGCACACTTTGCTCTTCCTCCGATTTTGTATCAGAACCACCGCTTACAACGTGTTCATATTCTGAACCTGAATCAGAAGCAGACTCAGAGAGCTCCCCGCTGCTCTCGTTGGTCAAGCTAAGCTGTTGGTATGCCTCCTTAGCGGAAATTTCTTTTTTTGTCATACTGGTGACTGTGGGCTGTGGTGACAAACTTCTGTGGTAGGGACACTTGGACAGATATGGCTGCCCTGATGGGTGCTGATGAGGCTGGTATAATGAGGCTGCACTGCTGGGTGCTGAAAAGGCTGCACTGCTGGGCTCTGATGAGGGTGCACTGCTGGGTTCTGCTGAGGGTTCACTGCTGGGTACTGATGAGGGTGCACTGTTGGGTACTGATGAGGGTGCACTGTTGGGTACTGATGAGGGTGCACTGTTGGGTACTGATGAGGGTGCACTGTTGGGTACTGATGAGGGTGCACTGCTGGGTACTGATGAGGGTGCACTGCTGGGTACTGATGAGGGTGCACTGCTGGGTACTGATGAGGGTGCACTGCTGGGTACTGATGAGGGTGCACTGCTGGGTACTGATGAGGGTGCACTGCTGGGTACTGATGAGGGTGCACTGCTGGGTACTGATGAGGGTGCACTGCTGGGTACTGATGAGGGGGCACTGCTGGGTACTGATGAGGGGGCACTGCTGGGTACTGATGAGGGGGCACTGCTGGGTACTGATGAGGGGGCACTGCTGGGTACTGATGAGGGGGCACTGCTGGGTACTGATGAGGGGGCACTGCTGGGTACTGATGAGGGGGCACTGCTGGGTACTGATGAGGGGGCACTGCTGGGTACTGATGAGGGGGCACTGCTGGGTACTGATGAGGGGGCACTGCTGGGTACTGATGAGGGGGCACTGCTGGGTACTGATGAGGGGGCACTGCTGGGTACTGATGAGGGTGCACTGCTGGGTACTGATGAGGGTGCACTGCTGGGTACTGATGAGGGTGCACTGCTGGGTACTGATGAGGGTGCACTGCTGGGAACTGATGAGGGTGCACTGCTGGGAACTGATGAGGGTGCACTGATGTACACTAATGCCCCACACTGAGGATGCACTGATTATCTGGCACTGATGTGCACTGATAAGGTAGCACTGATGGGTGCTAATGAGGATCCACTGATATGGTGGCACTGATGTGCACTATTGGGTACTGTAGTGGCACTGATGATCGCCGTAGTTGCACTGATGAGCGTTGTAGTGGTGCAGATGAGCACTCTAGTGACACTGATGTGGTACTGATGGCACAAATGAGCACTGTATCTTTCGGCTATGGCCCGGTCGGCATGTGGTTTAACACTGGTTATTTTCTTTTGGTATCAATACCAATTGCATTTAGCGCTGCACTTTTTTTTTTAATCTACAAAAGGGGCAATATACTACTTTTTAGGGATGAGGTGCCGTATCTATTAGGACATTCCACCTACCACCTATTATTTTTTTTAATCTAATTTTTATTATCTTCAGTTGTCTCTTGTGGTGCTGGCAGCTTTTTATATTACACTGACAGCGCGGTATTCACCAGAAATTTCTATAGTCAGCAAAGTACCTTAGAAATTGAAAGTAAACATCAGAGGAGAAGCTGCAAATCATCCAATCCAGGAAGTTATGGAAAAAGATGACCAGCAGTTAGACAGCACCCACACAATAAAAGGGGATTTTCAAGTAATCTAATATTGGATTGTGACATATAACTGTTTTCTGTGTTGCTGTTATGATGCTGATGTTATAAAAAATCAAAGTACAACTGTGACCATAGATTTTCTTTATTTGGTACTAATATTGCATAAGCAGGTTTTCACAGGTTCACCACAAAGCCTTTAAATTCTAATAGGCCAACCAGAGGCCCAGCAGATGCAGATGTCAAAATAGAGATTTCCCTCTGTGTATTTGGCTCCTCCCTTCACAGGAAACACCACGACAGCCCCTTTAAAAATAACCTTGCCCTGCCAGCTCCTCAGTTTTTTGGGGTTTCCTCTGGTGGGAAGACACTGTGTTAAAATCATTGACAGATAGCCAGGGAGGCTATCCCTTCCCTGTCCAGGAAGGGAGGCAAATTTCTCTCAGACAGGCAGTGGTAGCAGCATGTTTATTTTTTTTGCCACCCGAGCTTCTTCGAGAGCGTAAGGAAGCTCCAAGGGCCCGCTGTCTCCAGGGGTGGTAGTCAAAGTAGCGCCGTTTCCACTGCATGCTCGTGTCGCAATGGAGCTCAGCAGGCTGGGTGGAAGGATACGTCACCTTCAGCGGAGGGCGGGCTCTTCCCTTTGACCAACGTCTTCCAGTTCCAGCCATGGGATGGTGATAGCGGTCCGGGCTCAGGCTGGAGAGGGGCCAGAACGATGTACAGACAGCAGCAGGCTCCATGGGCAGCACCATCGGATAAAGCAGAGGTGATGCAGGCTGCTTCAGGCAAGGCCGGCTCCAGCTAAGGGGGGACCTAGGGTGGGACGGCCTCTATCCTATACCCCACCCGTATGCTCCTATGGGGGGGTCTCCCTGCAGCCTCAGTCAAAGAGCTCTCTAGTGCTTTTTAGTCTTAGTCAGGCTACTCCTCCTCTGCTACTCCTCTGCCAGCACAGCAGGATCCTGCACCAGCACCGCCGGTTGTACCTTCCACAAGTAGGGGGACTCTGGGGGTCTCCAGGGAGGGGGCTGAGGAGGAGCCAGACATTGCAGTTTCAGACTCCCAGGTAGAGTCAGAAGAGAAAGGGCCGACAGCGAGTTAAACAAACCTTTTTTCTTTATCGTACATCACGGGACACAGAGCACCATAATAATGACTATGTGGGTTATACACTTACCTTTACGTGATTGGACACTGGCAACCAATAGTAAGACGGTTCCTCCCATATAACCTCTCCTATACCGGAAGTACCTCAGTTTTTTCGCCAGTGTCTTGAAGGTGATGGTCATGGCTGTTGAAGCTCTTCAAATTTCTTCAAAAAAATGTCCCACTGAGGGCGTTATAATCGAATCCATTCGGATGGCTTAACAAAGCTAAAGTGGATGGTACCCGAACCTCGGTTCAAGAACGAGGTATTGCTTGTAATGTGTCCTATATAGGCGCTGGACCCTTGTTAAGTTGGTATTCCTGGTCAATCTTGCACAAGGTAAACCAGAAAGGGTGCTTTATAGGTCCAGGGGTATGGACCCAAATATATGGGGGACCCGGTCCCTGAAGGTCCTTAGAGGCGCTACCCGCCGTGATGGGGGAAGATTGGGCCTGGTAAGACAGGCCCTGCTGCTTGGGATGGTGAGTACTCTCTTTGGGATTTATATATATATATATATATATATATATATATATATATATATTTCCCTTTTGAAACTGCTGGTAACCTTGAGCCTGTGTCTGGGATTACAGATGGCCGGTTTGGCGCGCATTTTATTTAATACTGGCGTGCGCGCGCCGCTGGCGTGTGTGAGCGCCCCTGGTGTGTGCGTGCGCCGCTACTGTGCGCATTGCAGATGCGCCGCGTGCGTCAGGACGGTGCATGCCGTGGGTGCGCCGCCACTCGCTGATGCGCGCGCTTACTCTCAAGCTAATGCTTTATAGGCATGGAGCTCCTGGCGTGCGCGTGGACAACACAGAGCGATAGTTTAGCACGTGAGTCTGGTGGTCTTGGACACAGTGGTGACAGGTTAAAGGCTGGTTATAGTTTGTGGGGAGTACTCCTTTTCTTCCTCGTGTGTAAGCAATGTCTTCCAGAAAACGAGGTATAGGGAACAAGGCAAGCACAGGGGTAAGAGTTCCTCCTTTAAAAACAGGAGACCAACTCCATGCTGATGCAGCCTCAGTTTCTCCTGAAAGACCTGCGGCATCTGGCCTGGCTGAGCCATTGCATTTGTCAGGCATAGTGGCCACTACCAATATACCTGCCTTGGCTTATGTTACAAAGGAGGATTTGGCATCTGCCTTAGCGGGCCTTGAGGGCAAAATAGCTGGCATGATTGCCTCTGTAGCACAGGGGGAAGGAAGCGTAATAGTTCTCCCTCCCCTGAGCCTGGGCCAAGTGGAGAGTCACTAGAGCACCAGGACTCTTATAGCCAGATGGGTCCAGGTGATCTGGAACCAGAATGGGCAGAGGATTTGGAAGAGGTGGTCATGAAGGACCGAGAGGAAGGAGAGGCTGAAGGATCCTCGGCTGAGGACTCTGGCTCTGAAGAGCCAATTTCAGCCTCCCATTCCCAAAAATTGTTTATCCAATTTCTAATTGAGATGGTACGAATTGGGTTTAAGTTACCCCCGGTTCAGGAGTCTGCACTCTCCTGTTCTACTATGGGACCTTTGCGACCTCAGCAAATTTCCCAAGCGTTCCCTTTGCATCCGTTACTGGAGCAGGTGGTTTACGCGGACTGGGAGCACCCTGACAGGATATACTTACCTCCAAAAAGGTTTTCTGTCTTATATCCTATGGAGGAGAAGTTCAGGAAGAAGTGGAGCACCACCTTTGGTGGACGCTGCCATATCTTCTGTAAATAAAAGTTTAACCTGTCCAGTGGATAATGCCCAGGTATTCAAGGATCTGGCTGATCAAAAGCTAGAGTCCTTATTAAAGGCCTCCTTTTCGGTGGCTGGTGCAGCAGTTCAGCCAGCAGTTGCGGCTATTGGGATTTGCCAATCCCTAAAGGATCGCTTTAAAAGGTTGGTAAGGAACATACCTTGCCAGGAGGAATCTGCCGAGGAGTTATCGGAGATTCCTCATGCCTTATATTTTGCAGTAGACGCATTGAAAGACTCAATCCAACAGATGTCTCGTTTTGCGTTACTGTCAGTTCATATGCACAGAGTCTTGTGGCTAAAGAACTGGTCTGCTGAGACACCATGTAAAAGGCTACTCGCAGCTTTTCCATTCCACGGAGAGCGCTTGTTTGGCGAGGATCTGGATAAATATATCCAGAAGATCTCTGGAGGAAAGAGTGCCCTACTCCCTATTAAAAAGAAAGGGAAGCAACCCTCTTATAAGATTCCCAATGCACCAGGACCTAGTGCTTCTTCCCCTAAGCAGTATCAATGGCCTCAGCCGTCTGGCTTTTTAAAGACCCCAGGGTCAGAAGAAGCCCTGGACCCAAAAGCCACCCAAGCCCAGCTCCAAGTCTACCTTGTGAAGGGGCGCCCCTGCTCTCATGGGTGGGGGGCAGGCTTTGGCTGTTTGGGGAGGCTTGGGAAGAACTGGTTCAAGACAGATGGGTCATATCCTGTAAAATACGGTTACAGAATAGAGTTCCGGGAGATCCCCCCGAATCGGTTTCTGTACTCAAGGGTTCTGTCGGATCCAGAGAAAAGAGGATGCCTATTCCTAGCTTTACACCATCTGCTGATGCAGGGGGTAATTGTAAAGGTTCCGCACGAGGAAGTTTCAAGGGGTTTTACTCAAACCTATTTACCGTGCCGAAATCAAATGGGGAAGTAAGGCCCATTTTGGACCTCAAGGCTCTCAACTTCTTTGTAGATGTCCCATCCTTCCGCATGGAGTTGGTTCGTTCAAAAATAAAATCCCTGAGAAAGGGAGACTATTTAGCGTCCATAGATATCAAGGACGTGTACCTTCATGTGCCGATCTTTGGTCCATATCAAAGGATCTTACGCTTCGCTGTAGAGGGCAGTCATTTCCAATTTATGGCACTACCTTTAGGTCTAACCACGGCCCCCAGGGTTTTCACAAAGATTCTGGCCCCGGTGTTGGCTTCCCTAAGGTCTCAGAAAGTCTCTGTAGTAGGATATCTGGACGATCTTCTTCTAAGGGAATGCTCTCGCCCCATACTGATTCAAAACGTGTCAAGAACAGTACGGGTTTTTTCAACGCCTAGGTTGGATGCTAAATATGGACAAGTCAGCTCTTTGTCCGACCCAAGCCTTGGTGTGTCTGGGTCTGGTCTTGGACACCGCCCAAGAAAAGGTGTTTCTTCCTCCCTTAAAGGTTGCCTCCATAGTGGAACTTGTACAGAAGGTGAAAAAAGAACTAACACCTTCTATTCGGCTGTGCATGAGGTTACTAGGCAAGATGGTGTCATCCTTTAGCGCAGTGCCACATGCACAGTTCCACTCCAGAGTGTTCCAGAACAGTATTCTAAAGGCCTGGGACAAGTCAGCTCAAACCCTGGATCAGCCTATGGTTCTATCTCCACGGGTTCTATGGGACCTCTCTTGGTGGTTAAGAACCAGCAACTTGAAAAGAGGGAAATCTTTCCCATCGGTAGCCTGGAAGGTCGTAACCATGGACGCCAGTCTTCTCAGTTGGGGAGCAGTCCTAGAGGAAGCGTCTGTTCAGGGAATATGGTCCCAGACAGAAAGGACCCCTGCCCATCAATCTATTGGAGATTCGGGCAGCTTGTCTAGCTCTGCGATTCTGGACATCCAGACAACTGTCAGAGTCCAGTCCGACAACTCCACGGTAGTGGCATATATCAACCACGAGGGAGGTACCAGGAGTTGGGCAGCCCAAAGAGAGGTAGATCATATATTGACTTGGGCAGAAAAACGTGCCGTTTCTGTCGGCAGTGTTTATTCCGGGGGTGGACAATTGGCAGGCGGATTTCCTAAGTCGCCAGAAATTGTTACCAGGGGAATGGTCCCTGCATCCCGAGGTTTTTCTACAGATCTGCCAATACTGGGGGACCCCAGATCTGGATCTGCTGGCACCCAGATTCAATGCCAAGCAGGACAGGTTTGTATCCAGGACCAAGGATCCGCTTGCTGTCGGGATAGACGCATTAGTAGTTCCTTGGGATCAGTATTCTCTGATATATGCTTTCCCTCCGATCCAAATTCTACCGCACTTACTACGCAGAATATAGGAGGAACAAAAGCCGGTGATCTTAGTGGCCCCAGCGTGGCCCAGGAGATCATAGTACTCGGAGATTGTGAAGTTGGCAGTAGGGGACCCATTGGTCCTTCCTTGCCGTCCAGACCTGTTGTCTCAGGGCCCATATTCCATCCTTCTTTACGGTTGCTGAATTTGGCCTGGCTATTGAGACCAGAATATTGAAAGACCGTGGTATTATGGGTTCAGTCTTGTCTACTTTGATAAAAGCTAGAAAGTCAGTTTCTAGAGCTATCTATTATAGAGTCTGGATGTCATACATTTCTTGGTGTGAAGAAAGAAAATGGAACCCTCGTAGGTATAAGATTGGAAGGGTTCTGGCCTTTCTGCAAGCAGGAGTAGACTTGAAGCTCGCTTTAGGGACAATTAAAGGACAGATTTCGGCCTTATCGTTTTTTTTCCAAAGACCAATTGCATCCCATTCTTTGGTGCGAACCTTTGTCAAGGGTGTAACACACTTGAGGCCACTGGTTAAACCACCTTTATGTCCCAGGGACCTAAATTTGGTACTGTCAGCCTTACAGAGTCAAACGTTTGAACCTATTAGGCATATTCCTTTTGTCCTATTGACCAGAAAATTTGTCTTTTTGGTGGCTATAACATCGGCTAGAAGGGTGTCAGAATTGGCCGCTCTTTCTTGCAAAGAACCTTTTATGATTCTTCATCAGGACAGAGTGGTCATGCGCCCTCGTCCAGAATTTCTACCGAAGGTGGTTTCCAAATTTCATTTGTATCAGGATATCATTTTACCTTCCTTTTTTCCAAACCCTAAGACTAGGGAGGAAAGGTCGCTTCACTCGCTGGATGTGGTGAGGGCGATAAAAACCTGGGACTACCCTGGGGAACTTGAAACCGGTGATGGTGGTTTACGGTTGTGGCCCGCAATTTGGAATATTGGCTCTCAACTGCAGGTGCACATTGAAGCAGAGACCCCTAAGGAGACGGTCCTTACTTTGTTACCTATGCTCCTTCGAGGAATAGCTTATATCGTGGAAATATCGGTGGAGTGTATATGTCCACTAGGGCCTCGGCCCTGGCCAATTCGGCTAGGCGGTCCCTGTGGCTCGAAACTTGGCAGGGGGACAGTGCCTCTAAACTCAAATTGTGTGGTATTCTGCTCACTGGGGACTTACTATTTGGTCCCTGGCTAGAGGCGGTGTTAGATCGCACAGCGGATAAAAATAAGTCTTTGCCAATCAAGCGCAAATGATCAGAACAAAGAAAAAAATCTCAGCCACAGAAGTGCTTTGGGGTTCTTAGGTCTGAGGGTCAGAAGAGGTCCTGGGGACAGAGGGACAAGGGTAAGTGATGCACAATTTTTCACTCTCCTGACCAGCCATGCAAAGCACAATGGCAGACTGACCACTCTTGGAGAAAGACTGGGGCTTTCTCCTCCAGTCAATACATTTTAAGGGATCGTAAAGAGAGGGTACCATTTGGACCTCCCCCGCTCTATCAGGTCTGTATTGTTAGTAATCAGTAGGTCTAGTAATGCGTTATCTCTTGTTCTTGCATTTACCAGCTGATCCATGAAATTATCTTGCAAGACATTTAGGAATTTGCAAGCCTTAGATGAATGAGCGGTTCCTTCTGCCCAGTTGATATCCAGATAATTAAAATCTCCATTATAATAAAATTTCCCAGTCTTGCCGCCATTCCAAGCTGTAATAGGAGGTCCTACTCCCCCTTGTCAGGTCACCTGAGTCCAGATGCACACCGCTGGGGTTAGGAGCGCACCACTAAGGTTGTGGACCCTTTGACTGACTGCTGCGGATGGAGCTCTGTGTGGTTCAGGAAAGCAGTTCCACCTGAACACCGACACGGACCAAACAGGGAGCTAGAGTGTAAGATTCACCAGGGCGCGGAATCTAAGAGCCAGCAGGTTTTCACCAGAGCCTCTGGTGGTGAGGATGGATTTGGCTGCAGCTGACATCATGATGAGCAGAGACTAAAGTGCAGAGAAAGACCTCTAACTCTTGATTAACCCTGTCAGTCTGTCCATTGGATTGAGAATGGTAAGAAGAGAAACAATCCAAGATAATATTGAGGGATTTGCAAAAGGCTCTTCAAAAACGAGATGTGAACTGAACTCCCCTGTCAGAAGCAATATGGGAAGGAACCCCATGGAGGTAGAAGATTTCTCGAACAAAAATGGGAACCAAAGCAGGAGCAGAAGGGAGACCAGGAAGAGGAACAAAGTGAGCCATCTTGGAGAACCGATTGATTACCACCAAAATGACCGTATTATTCTCAGATGGTGGAAGATCGGTGATCAACTCCATGGCAATGTGAGACCAGGGCTCCTTAGGAATGGACAAGGGCATGAGAAGACCAGCAGGAGCTTGCATGGAGGATTTAGACTGGGCACAGACATGACAAGCCTTAACGTTAGTCTTTGACATCCGAACGGAGAGTAGGCCACCAGTAGTGGCAACTGATGAGAAGGAAGGATTGGAGGACCCCAGCATGACCTGCCACCTTGGAATCCTGTCCCCAACGAAGGATCTTAGCTCAGTGGGAACGAAGGTCTTGCCAGGTGGAATTTTTGACTCCAGTGTGGTAGAATGGGCAAGAATGCATGGGGTAGGAATGATCGGCTCAGGTCTAGAGGTGGGCCCCTCATCTTGAATGTCAAATTACCTAGAGTGCATCAGCCGACTGTTGCAGGAACCAGGTTTGTACGTAATAATGAAATTAAAATGGGAAAAGAAAAGACTCCACCTGGCCTGTATTAGGTTGTCATTTGGCATTCTGTAAGTACTGCAGATTTTTATGGTCAGTGAAAATTGAGAACCCTCCAAGCGGATGCCACTCCTCCAACGCCAATTTTAATCACAAGAATTTCCCAATCACCAATAGTGTAATGTTTTTCTGCCTGAGAATTTTTTGTAGAAAAACGCACATGGTTGATGTTTTTCCTCAAAGGATTGAAGAAGCACAGCTCCCACTGCAGTCCCATCCCAGGCGCAGCAATGGAAGAGTATTTCCTAATGAACTGCCTGTAATAATTGGTTAACCCAAGAAAGCGCTGTGTGGGCTTGAGGCTGGCAGGAAGAGGCCAGTTTGTTATGACTGAGACCTTTCCAGGCTCCATACGAAGACCTAAACTAGAGACAAAGCATCCCGGAAACGGGACCACAGAACAATCAAAAGAACATTTCTCCAGCTTGGCATACACATTATTTTCTCTAAGGCGCTGAAGTACATCCCGGACATGGTTTTTGTGAACAAGCAGATTTTCCAAAAAAATTTGTGTCATCCAGATAGATGACAACGAATTGATAAAGCAGATCCCTGAAGATTTCGTTGACAAAGTTTTGGAACACAGCTGGGGCATTACACAGACCAAAGGTCATAACCAAGTATTCGTAATGCCCATCTCTAGTGTTAAATGCAGTTTTCCATTCGTCACCTTCCTGTATCTGGATCAGATTGTATGCACCCCTGAAATCCAACTTTGCAAAAATGGAGGCACCTTTCAATCTGTCGAATAGTTCAGATATTAAGGGTAAGGGGTACTGATTTTTAATTGTCACCATGTTTAAGCCTCGATAGTCAATGCAGGGTCCTAAAGTACCATCTTTTTTGGCAACGAAAGAACCCTGCTCCCACAGGCGATGAGGATTTCCGGATGAATCCTTTCTCTAGATTTTCAGCGACTTACTCTGACATGGCCTGAGTCTCTAAGATGGACAGGGGGTAGGTACGACCCCTGGGCAGAGTGGCTCCGAAGCACCTCAACTGATTTTTTTGCAGAACATATGCAGCGGGAAGAGCAAAAGATACAGATGTGGTGGCAACAGGAAGTCTCTCTTTGGGGCAACCTTGAGTAAGCAGGACGAGAAACAAAAGAAACCCCAAGCCAGGATCTGCCCAGAAGTCCAGTTAATGTGTGGAGAATGGAGCTGTAACCAAGGAAAGCCTAATACTATAGGGGTTGAGGCCTTAGGTAGGATAAGAAAGGATATCCACTCCTGGTGGAGTACCCCTGTGGACATCTTAACAGGGAAGGTCTGGAAGCGGATAGGGCCCCCTGGAAGAACAGTGCCCTCAATTGCTGAGACCACCAGTGGAGTGGTGAGGGGCGGTAGAGTAAGTTTAATGGAAGATGCATTTCTCCGGTCCATAAAATTGCTAGCTGCTCCGGAATCCAGATATGACAAGACTGAATAAGAGGAAGCCCCAACATGAAGGAACACGGAAAGAAGGAGATGAGAAGATGATATTTCTGGGTCCAATACTCCACCTTCCAGATGTATTGGACCCGAGCGTTTCCTGGACGAAGTGAGCAGGAGTCACGAAAATCACCTTCGCCCCCACAATAGAGACACAGGCCTAGTTCTGCACCTAGTACGTTCCTTGGGAGATAGCCTGTTCCGGCCCCCCTGCATAGGTTCCTCAGCTGGCAGGGGCTGCTCCACGGGTTGAAGGGAGGGGAGCTCAGGCTGACTAAGGACCAAGGAGTACTGGTGGCTTTTTTTCTTTTTGTTTTTTTTTATTCTAGGGACCTCCTGAAAGCGAATATCGATCTGGCTACACAAGGAGATGACATCGTCCAGATCAGCGGGGATGGTCCTTCCCGCTAATTCATCCTTCACTCTGTCAGAGAGGCCATGTAAAAAAGTTGCAACTAAGGCCTCATTATTCCAGCTCAGTTCAGCAGTTAGTATACGAAAATGAAGAAGCAGACTCTTGGCGGAGACGTAAAAGGCCGCTGAAGAGACGAACCGGTTCCTCGAAGATAATCCAAAAGAGTTTCAAGAAATTAGACAGTCTAGAAACCACTGGATCATTCTTCCCCCTACAGAGGGCTAAAGCCTTGTTGGACAGGATGGAGATGATGTAGGCTACCTTTGCTCAATCAGACGAGAAGTTTTGGGGCTGGAGTTCAAAATGGATGGTGCACTGGCTAAGGAACCCCCTGCAGGCCTTGGAATCCCCAGAGTAACGGGACGTCGCTGGTAAATGCGAAGGATTTGTGGCTACGACTGTGACTGGAATAGTTATAGCAGCAGATTGTGATTTAAGTTTGTTGAATCGGGGGTCCTAAGGAGGCCTGAAGCTGTTCAAAACACGAGGCCAAATCCTGAAAGAATCACATCACATGGGTCAGATTAGATTCCTGGGTCTTGAGTCTGCGGACTATGCCCTGCAGTTGATCATCGGCAGGTAGCGGCACATCAGCCGGGTCCATGGCCTTAGCAAACTGTCAGGTCATCTGAGTCCACACCACTGGGGATGGGAGCGCACTGCTAATATTGTGGACCCTTCGGCTGACTGCTGCGGATGGAGCTCTGAGAGGATTCAAGAAAGCAGCTCCACCTGAACACCAACACGGACCAAACAGGGAGCTAGAGTGTAAGATTCCCCAGGGCGCGGAATCTAGGAGCCAGCAGGTTTTCACATGAGCCTCTGGTGGTGAGGATGAATTTGACTGCAGCTGACTTCAGGCCACAGCGCCCGGGGTCCCTCCACTCATGCTCATGGACTGACTCTGGTAGACAGAGCGGAAGCAGCAGTTCATGGTTAAACATGAACATACCACCAAAAGTGAACACATACATCCATACAATAACCTCTAAATCGGAGATAGATATGATTGGATAGATCTCGCATGAAGTCCAAGTGAATGCACATCAGATAAAATGAATGCACAAAGTGAAAAAAATATGCATGTAGATGGAAAAAATAAATAAAAGTTTGATGATAAACATTACATTTTTATTTTTAATTTCTATGTGCTCTTCAAAAAATGTTCAAAAGATATTCCAAAATTCAGTGCGTGTAACAAGAAGTCCGTCACCCTTTAAGTATTCCAGCTGTGACACCGCCACCTTAACCACTTACGGACCGCCCGCCGCAGTTTTACGGCGGCTGTTTGAAGGAGGATAACGTTGTTATGGCAGCAGTTAGCTGCCATAACCCCAGTATCCTCGTCTTCAGGGGGCGGTCCACTACAAGATAAAAGTGGTCTCTGCGGCAAATTCACCGCAAGATCACTTTTATCGTTGGTGGGAGAGGGGCCCCCCTCCCTCCGCGATCCAGTGCCCTCCGCTGCTTACCAGAGCCGTCGGCAGCGGTGGAGGCGAATGCGTCCTGTCTCCTGTCAGGTATGGAGACGAGTGAGGGGAAGATGGCCCCCACCCATCTCCATACAATTCCTGGGCGGAAGCGACGTCAAAACATCACTTCCGCCCACAGCTCTTAAAGGGCCATTTTATTTAAATAATTTTTTTAAATTACAATTTTTTTATTTTTTTTATTTTAGTCTAAATATGAGATCTGGGGTCTTTTTGACCCCAGATCTCAAATTTAAGAGGTCCTGTCATGCTTTCTTCTATTACAAGGGATGTTTACATTCCTTGTAATAGGAATAAAAGTGACAATTTTTTTTTTTTTAAACGGTGTAAAAATAAAAGGTGAAATAAATAATAAAAAAAAAATTTTTTAAACGCGTCCTGTCCCGACGAGCTCGCGTGCAGAAGCGAACGCATACGTGAGTAGTGCCCGCATATGAAAACGGTGTTCAAACCACACATGTGAGGTATCGCCGCAATCGGTAGAGCGAGAGCAATAATTTTAGCCCTAGACCTCCTCTGTAACTTAAAACACGCAACCTGTAGAATTTTTTTAAATGTCGCCTATGGAGATTTTTAAGGGTAAAAGTTTGTCACCATTCCACAAGCGCAATTTTGAAGCCTGACATGTTGGGTATCAATTTACTTGGCGTAACATTATCTTTCACAATATAAAAAAAAATTGGGCTAATTTTACGGTTTTATTTTTTTATTCAAAAAAGTGATTTTTTTCCAAAAAAAGTGCGCTTGTAAGACCGATGCGCAAATACGGTGGAAAAAAAGTATTGCAATGACCGCGATTTTATTCTCTAGGGTGTTAGAAAAAAAACAATATATAATGTTTGGGGGTTCTAAGTAATTTTCTAGCAAAAAAAAAAACTATTTTAAACATTTAAACACCAAAATCTCAAAACGAGGCTGGTCCTTAAGTGGTTAACTAAAAATGCAGGCTTACCAACTTTAAATGACCATCTGGTCAGCAGGGCATGTAACCATACAACCCAAACCAGGTCTTCCTAAAGCGTAAACAGAAGATCATCTCTGAGACAGGAGATTGCACAGTAATGATCATCCAGATATCACTCCTATGGGTTAGCTCCCAGAACATGAAAAGTAATACTCCACATAGTGTAAAACCCTTAATGTGAATTTATTTGTAAAACAAGATTGCCCTTCAAATGTAATGAAAAAATGCTTAAAAGATCCTTGCCGGCTGGTGTACAGCAATGCAACCTGCACTTCTGGGAAAGGGAATACGCAATTATGTCATCATTATTCAGCGTGACTTTTTTTTGTATGTTTATTTATGTGTACTGTGCCAGTATCTCACAGCAGAGTCGCTGCTCACTTTTATCAATAAGGGTTTTCTCTTTCTGTATCGATGGACACAGCGCCTCCTTGATCTTGACCATTGGGTTATATCTCCACTGCAGGAGTAGGACTAGGCAGAACAAAAAACACCATGGGCTGTCATTATATAACCCCCTCCCTGTTCTAGGTATTTAGTTTATTTCTGTCTAGTCAGGAGTAAGGACCTAGCTCCGCAGACCGCAGCTATGCGCTAGGTCGGCCACGACGGACGGAGGCTGGCCCGTGAGTTAAATGCCTCGCAGGGTCGCATACGAACGGGCTCTGGTCCAAGTAGCAGCGGTCCCTTGTCCGACAGCCCCCACTTCGGTGACGAGAAGTTCTGTCTGGAGGGTCACCCGCACCATGGATCGATAAGTACAGTCCCCCCTCTCCTCCTTTTGTGCAGTTTGGGGTGGACGCAGGTACCCTCCAGGGATGGTCCGACCTGCCTGCAGGATCCCTCCTCCCATCCTAAAGTCCCTTGGTTAAGCTGGGCTTCCCCCTCAGGAATTGATGGGAGTCCCAGGGCAGGCAGCAGGGACCCCTGGGGGTCTCCCCCACCATTCCTCTTCTGGTTGGTGTGTTTCCTGTATTGGGGGTTCCAGTGCAGAGGGTGCAGCGGAGACCCCTAGGTGCATGCCCTGCTGTGTGTGCAGTGTAAGGTAGTGTGCAATTTGGGGGTCCCAGTGCTGAGAGCGCAGCGGTGTCCCCTTAAATGTTCACCCGGCCTGGTGGAGTACAGTACTTTTTGGAGGGGGGTCCCCTTGCAGAGGGTGCAGCGATGTTGAAGGCAGAGAGGATCCTGGCAGCCTGCTTCAGCATGTCAAACGATCGGCGGCCGTGTTTGGGAGGTCCTATGACATCACGGTGGCCATTTTTTCTTGGTTTGGCTGGTCTCCGGCCGGCGGCCATGTTTGTGTAGCTGAAGACATCACGGTGGCCATTTTTCCTTAGTCTAAGGAGACACTGAAGACGGCTGAAGCCTCTTCCTGCCCGGGATGGATGAAATAGATGCCGACCATTGGCGTTTGCTGGGTCCGAATTACTGCGCTCTTCCGGCTGAGAGGGTGACTTTTTGGGGGTCATTGTGTATCTCCCTCTCTGCTGATAGGTACCCTGGCCATTGGGGTGTCCCTTGGTGCCAAAGATTCCTTTTGTACTACAGGGTCTTCTTTCCTATGGAGCCTCAGGGTCACATCTCACCCACTGATCCTCTCATGGAGATGGTAGGTCCCTGGAAACCCCAGCTTCCCGTTGTTGTGCTGACGGCGGTCCTTGAGTCAGTGGTATCCTGGGTGGAAGTAGCATGTGGGTAAAGAACCAGGAGGAAGTGTCCCCCATCTTCCCCTGCTCAGTCTGTCTCATCTGAGCCTGATGCCGCCGTCCAAGGGGGTTTAACCGCTTCATAGTTACATAGTTACATAGTAGGTGAGGTTGAAAAAAGACACAAGTCCATCAAGTCCAACCTATGTGTGTGATTATGTGTCAGTATTACATTACATATCCCTGTATATTGCGGTCATTCAGGTGATTATCTAATAGTTTCTTGAAGCTATCAATGCTCCCCGCTGAGACCACCGCCTGTGGAAGGGAATTCCACATCCTTGCCGCTCTTACAGTAAAGAACCCTCTACGTAGTTTAAGGTTAAACCTCTTTTCTTCTAATTGTAATGAGTGGCCACGAGTCTTATTAAACTCTCTTCTGCGAAAAAGTTTTATCCCTATTGTGGGGTCACCAGTACAGTATTTGTAAATTGAAATCATATCCCCTCTCAAGCGTCTCTTCTCCAGAGAGAATAAGTTCAGTGCTCGCAACCTTTCCTCATAACTAAGATCCTCCAGACCCTTTATTAGCTTTGTTGCCCTTCTTTGTACTCGCTCCATTTCCAGTACGTCCCTCCTGAGGACTGGTGCCCAGAACTGGACAGCATACTCCAGGTGCGGGCGGACCAGAGTCTTGTAGAGCGGGAGAATTATCGTTTTATCTCTGCACTTGATCCCCCTTTTAATGCATGCCAATATTCTGTTTGCTTTATTAGCAGCAGCTTGGCATTGCATGCCATTGCTGAGCCTATCATCCACTAGGACCCCCAGGTCCTTTTCCATCCTAGATTCCCCCAGAGGTTCTCCCCCCAGTGTATAGATTGCATTCATATTTTTGCCACCCAAATGCATTATTTTACATTTTTCTACATTGAACCTCATTTGCCATGTAGTCGCCCACCCCATTAATTTGTTCAGGTCTTTTTGCAAGATTTCCACATCCTGCGGAGAAGTTATTGCCCTGCTTAGCTTAGTATCGTCTGCAAATACAGAGATTGAACTGTTTATCCCATCCTCCAGGTCGTTTATGAACAAATTAAATAGGATTGGTCCCAGCACAGAACCCTGGGGAACCCCACTACCCACCCCTGACCATTCTGAGTACTCCCCATTTATCACCACCCTCTGAACACGCCCTTGTAGCCAGTTTTCAATCCATGTACTCACCCTATGGTCCATGCCAACGCACCTTATTTTGTACAGTAAACGTATATGGGGAACTGTGTCAAATGCTTTTGCAAAATCCAGATACACCACGTCTACGGGCCTTCCTTTATCTAGATGGCAACTCACCTCCTCATAGAAGGTTAATAGATTGGTTTGGCAAGAACGATTCTTAATGAATCCATGCTGATTACTGCTAATGATATCATTCTTATTACTAAAATCTTGTATATAGTCCCTTATCATCCCCTCCAAGAGTTTACATACTATTGATGTTAGGCTAACTGGTCTGTAATTCCCAGGGATGTTTTTTGGGCCCTTTTTAAATATTGGTGCTACATTGGCTTTTCTCCAATCAGCTGGTACCATTCCAGTCAATAGACTGTCTGTAAAAATTAGGAACAACGGTCTGGCAATCACCTGACTGAGTTCCCTAAGTACCCTCGGATGCAAGCCATCTGGTCCCGGTGATTTATTAATGTTAAGTTTCTCAAGTC
Organism: Aquarana catesbeiana; assembly: GCF_042186555.1. NCBI lineage: Eukaryota > Metazoa > Chordata > Amphibia > Anura > Ranidae > Aquarana > Aquarana catesbeiana. Next base: position 199,650,977 of record NC_133329.1, on the reverse strand, counting down.
TAATTTTAATTCCGTCCTCTGTTAACCATGTAGGTGCTTCCTGTGTTGTGTCATGAGGATAAACACTGCAGTTTTGGTTACTGAAGCCCCCCGATTCACTCGTGAAGACTGAGGAGAAGAATAAATTCAATACCTTTGCCATCTCCCCATCCTTTGTAACCAGATGTCCTTCCTCATTCTTTATGGGGCCAATATGGTCTGTCCTCCCTTTTTTACTGTTTACATACTTAAAGAATTTCTTGGGATTTTTTTTGCTCTCCTCCGCTATGTGTCTTTCATGTTCTATCTTAGCCAACCTAATTGCACCCTTACATTTCTTATTGCATTCTTTATAAATTCTGAATGCTGTGGATGATCCCTCAACCTTGTATTTTTTGAAGGCCTTCTCCTTTGCTTTTATATGCATTTTTACATTGGAGTTAAGCCATCCAGGATGTTTGTTCGCTCTTTTAAATTTATTACCCAATGGGATACATTGGCTAATGCCCTTATTTAATATGCTCTTAAAGCAAACCCATCTCTCCTCCAAGTTCTTTGTTCCTAAGATTTTATCCCAATTTATGCCTTTTAGCAAGGTTTGTAGTTTAGGGAAGTTGGCTCTTTTGAAATTCAGTGTCTTTGTGTTCCCTTCATGTCTCCTATTTGTGTGATTTATACTGAAACTAATTGACCTGTGATCGCTGTTACCTAAATTGCCCCGTATTTCCACATCTGTTATCAGGTCTGTATTGTTGGTAATCAGTAGATCTAGTAATGTTTTATTTCTAGTTGGTGCGTCAACCATCTGACCCATAAAATTGTCCTGCAAGACATTAAGGAGCTGGCAAGCCTTAGATGAATACGCGGTTCCCTCTGCCCAGTTTGTTTGGATAATTAAAATCCCCCATTATGATAACACTTCCCATCCTTGCTGCTAATCCAAATTGTGATAGGAGATCTGTCTCCACTTCCTCCCTCAGGTTAGGGGGCCTATAGCATACTCCCAGTATTATTTTCCCCTTAGCTTCATCCCTTTGGAGCTCTACCCATAAAGATTCCACCTCCTCCCTAGCCCCCTCAGTGATGTCATCTCTCACATTCACTTGTACATTATTCTTGATATATAGGCATACCCCTCCCCCTTTTTTACCCTCTCTGTCCTTGCGGTATAGGGTATACCCTTGAATGTTTGCCAGCCAATCATGAGAGCTGTTGAACCAGGTCTCTGAAATTCCCACAAAATCCAAATCCTCCTTGTACAACAGTATCTCTAGTTCACCCATCTTGTCCGCCAGGCTCCTGGCATTGGTGAACATGCCACATAGTTTAGACCGGTCGCATATTGTCCTCGTATTGGGTGTTTCAAGATTGCAACTTGGACTTGCTACTATACTCACCTTGTGTTTTTGTGCTTTGGTTAACCTACCACTAATGCCCCCAATACTACCCTCTGGAATATCTTCCGCGCTGGCTATCACTGTCTCTGGACCCTCCCCCCATCGCCTAGTTTAAAAACCCCTCTAACTTTTTGGCCATCTTCATTCCCATCAGATCTGCACCCTCCTCATTTAGGTGCAGTCCGTCCCTTCTATAGTACCGGTTACCGACTGAGAAGTCGGCCCAGTCCTCCAGGAACCCAAACCCCTCCTTACTACACCAGCTCTTCAGCCACTTGTTTACTTCCCTAATCTCCCTCTGCCTCTCTGGTGTGGCTCGATGTACCGGTAGTATTCCTGAGAACACTACCTTGGAGGTCCTTTTCCTCAATTTAGCTCCTAATCCCTAAAATCGTTCTTTAGGACACTCCATCTGCCTCTGACTTTGTCATTGGTGCCAACGTGCACCATGACAGCCGGGTCTTCCCCAGCCCCTCCCAGTAATCTGTCCACAAGATCCGTGATGTGCTGAACCCGAGCGCCCGGTAGACAACATACTGTTCGGCGCTTCAGGTCTTGGTTACAGATTGCCTTCTCTGTCCTTCTAAGAATTGAGTCCCCTACCACCAGAATCTGTCTTTCCTTTCCCTTTGCTGCCCCCCCACTCTCACTGGAGGAGTTCTTCCCCTGGCAGCTAGGAGAGTCCCTCATCTCCAGCAGTGCTGGTCCCTGACTGGTTACACCAATGTCACTCAATGGAGCGTACTTATTGGGATGCTCCAGTCCTGGATCGGCCTCCCTGGCACTTCCCCCTCTACCCCTCCTGACTGTCACCCATCTACTCTTTGCTAGTGCCTGCACCTCTTTGTCTCCACCCGCCTCTGTGCTGGCCCCTGCCGGCACCTGCCGTGTACGTTCCTGGCTCACCTTTAGTATGGAGGGACTTCTCAGTGCTGACAGTTGCTTCCCCAGATTCAGAACCTGGGCTTCCAGGGAAACAATGTGCTTACATTTTGCACAGCAGTATTCGCCCTCGATCGGATGATCAAGGAACGCATACCTGCGGCAAGATGTACAAAGAGTCGCCTCAATACCGGGCCAATTCTGACACTTTGCTCCTACATGTAAAAATCATCATTTTGTACTAGAAAATTACATAGAACCCCCAAACATTATATATGTTATTTTAGCAAAGACCCTAGAGAATATAATGGCGGTTGTTGCAACTTTTTATCTCACACAGTATTTGCGCAGGAATTTTTCGAACGCGTTTTTTTTTGGGAAAAAAACTGTTTTGTGTTTAAAAAAAAAAAAACAAAACAGTAAAGTTAGCCCAATGTTTTTGCATTTTGTGAAAGATGAAGTTATGCCGAGTAAATAGATACCTAACATGTCATGCTTCAAAATTGCACACGCTCGTGGAATGGCGCCAATGTTTGGTACTTAAAAATCCCCATAGGCAACGCTTGAAATTTTTTTACTGGTTACATGTTTTGAGTTACAGAGGAGGTCTAGGGCCAAAATTATTGCTTTCGCTCCAACGTATCCATCCAGCGATACCTCACATGTATGGTTTGAACACCGTTTTCATATGTGGGCGGGACTTACGTATGCGTTCGCTTCTGCGTGCGAGCACACGGGGACAGCGGCGCTTTAAACATTTTTTTTTTTTTTTATTGTTAATTATATATTTTTTTTTATTTTGACACTTTTTTGAAAAAAAAAAAATTGATCACTTTTATTCCTATTACAAGGAATGTAAACATCCCTTGTAATAGAAATATAACATGACAGGTGCTCTTAATAGTGAGATATGGGGTCAATAAGACCCCATATCTCACCACTAGGCTGGGAAGCCTGAAATAAAAAAAAATAAATAAAACGATCGCCGCTTCCAAGCCGAAGCGGCACCGTTTTTTTGAATGGAGAGGCCGGGCGTGACGTCATAACATCGCGCCCGGCCTCCGACGATCATAGAGACATCCGGCGCTGGCGGATCCACTCTCCGCCTCACCGATCGTAACGGTGAGTCGGAGCAGGCACCGGAGGGCGGCGGGAGGGGGGGGACGTCCCCTCTCGCCTCCCATAGGAATGATCAAGCGGCAGAACGGCCGCTATGATCGTTCCTATGGTGTAGAGATTCGCCGGCTGAAACCGGCAATATCTGAATGATGTTTGTAACTACAGGCATCATTCAGATATACCTGCTCAAAGCCAAGGACTTCATATGACGTCCTTGGTATTGAAGTGGTTAATATCTCGCCCCCTGACCCGTTCGATACTGAGGATGAGTCCTCCGCGGTCTCAGAAGCGAGTGAAAAAGCGCTGGTGTATGCACTTGTTACTGTGGTGCGGGAGCCTGTAAAGATGGAGGATGCGACTGACAGGGCTACAGATGTGGCTGTGTCCTTTGGTACGCATAAGTCACCTCTCACACCAAAGGTGTTTCCTTATCTGCCTTATTTTGATTGGTTGTTCCCATTCCTTATAAGTAAACCTAAGTCGCTCTTTGTGGTCCCCAAATGTTTCTCAGTACGCTACCCCTTTGAAGAATCACTTTTAAAAAAAAGTGGACTACTCCACCAGTGGTGGACACTCCTATTTCCAGGTTGAATAAAGCAACCATGATCCCAGTAGAGGAATCCCCGTCCTTTAAGGACCTGGCTGACAGTTAAGCGGAAGGTGGGGCACGCAGCATGTTTACTATGGCTGGTTCGGCATTGCGTCCAGTCTTGGCCTCGGCCCTGGTGTCGCTGAATGGGCCAAGCTTTTGCGCCAGGGTCTGGGTAGTGAGCAGGTTCCCGCTGCTTAATTTAGCAGACCAGTTGGTCCATGGGCTGCAGTACATTTGTGATGCAGCCTTGGGTGCAGCTTCTGTGCTGTCCAAGCTCTCTGTTTCTGCGGTGCTAATTAGACGTGTGCTGTGGCTCAAGAATTGGTCGCCAGACCAAACCTCTAAAAAAGCTCTCATTGATTTGCCCTTTCAAGACTACCGCCTGTTTGGGGCTACCCTGGATGACATCATTAAGGGTGTCACAGGGGGGAAGAGTACCTTCCTGCCTCAATCTAGGAAAGGCCTCGTCGCAGACGGGGCCTTCCTTTTCAGTCCATAAGAAATTCTTCAGGGCTCCCGGTACTGCAGATAAAGGAAACGGACCTCTCAAGTCTTCCCCGGGAAGTTCCAAGCAATCTTGGTCTGGTAAGCCTAGAACAGGCTTCTCTGGATCAACTGACAAGGCTCCTTCAGCATGAAGGTCTGTCCTCACCCATTGCTGGGGTGGTGGGACATCTTCGCTGGTTTCCAGATTCATGGACCTCCTTCGTGAGCGTCAAGGGGGTCCACAAATTGAACCTTTTGGGGGTACTAAAGAAGGGGGACAGAATCTGTCCACTTCGGGGGGCACTGTGTCTCCTTGTGTGGGTATATATTCCTGTAAAGGTTCGGGTGATGTCCGAACTACCCAAGGTCCCCTCTAGCCCTGTCCAGGAAATTGGGCTACCTGGCTCTGACTCTGGAGTGAATGCTGACCAGGTTAGTAGTTTTTCTTCTCAAACGTCGGCCCCCTCAGCAGGTTCAGTTCAATAGGAAGTAACTGAGGCTTGTGGCAATTTCGCGGGTTCATCTGGTAGTTGACAGGCCAACACCTTCCTCTTCTGCGGTGTCTGCGAAGGACCGAGGGCGAAAGTCTTCTGTTGGCTGCAAAGATCCCTTGGAAGCTACCTCTCAAAGAGGACCAGTTGTACCGAGGGCTGAGCTTCCATCCTGCTTTACAGTAACTGGTTTTAATGGCATAGTCATTGAAAGCCAGGTACTGAGAGATAGAGGTCTGTCGGGATTAGTGATCCCTACTATGGTAAAGGTGAGGAAGTCCACTTCTAGTAAGATATGCCATTGTACGTGGAATGCGTACATTTCTTGGTGTGAATCGATTAGCGTTCATCCGCGATCCTTTTCTGTGGCTCGGATCTTTTTTCAACGGGGTGTTGAGCAGAAGTTGGCTTTGAGCACCATCAAAGGCCAGGTGTCTGCCTTAGCAGTCTTCTTTCAGAAGGAGGGAACTGATGCGCAAAACCAAAGTGAGCTGAAACAGTTATAAATAATGAGATCAAAGAAGCTGCCAAACAAAAAAGTGTTCCCACACAGAAAAAACAATATGATTATAAAAAATATGTGGCGCTAACTAAAGTGCGTGAAAATATCATAAATAATGTGATTAAGCATAAAAATAATGACAATTCTTCAGTGTGATATCAATAAACTAACAAAATCAAAGTGATAAAAGGATCCAATAAGAGTGCATATGTCCAATGATACTCTAAAAGTGCATAAAGAAAGAAATCACAAAAAAATGAAAAAAATCGCATAAAGTAAAAAAAGTCGCATATAATGAAAAAAATCACATAAAGTGCAAAATGAACATAAAGTCGCATATAATAAAAAAAAAAATCACATAAAGTGAAAAAACGCTATAAAAATAGAAACAGTGCATAATCCAATAAGTGCAGTAAGGTTCCAACGTTGATGAAGTAAATCTTCATATAACAGTTCGTGCAAAGAACAAAAAGTGCATGTGCAGAAAATGATCAGTTTCAGATTCCTCCAATCATCAGCAATCTGTGGTGCGCCACACATTTCCCACAGCCTCTCACCTCTAGTAAAGACCCCTACAGGTCAAGTTGAGCCTGCAGTCTGAAAGCAGATGGGAACCAGCAGTTCTCACGTTGTGGTTAATAAAATTGTGTTTGAATACTACACGATTGAGATACTCCTTTTTATTGCATGCCTCCACCTTACCTGCCGAGCTTGAAGCCTTCCACCAGAGACCCGCCAAGTGCTGTGACGATCGGAGGGGATCTATCAACCGCTGGTTCTCATCTGCTTTCTGACTGCAGGCTCAACTTGACCCGTAGGGGTCCTTACTAGAGGTGAGAGGCTGGGGGAAACGTGTGGCGCACCACGGATTGCTAATGATTGGAGGAATCTGAAACCGATCATTTTCTGCACATGCACTTTTTGTTCTTTGCACGAACTGTTATATGAAGATTTACTTCATCCACGTTGGAACCTTACTACACTTATTAGTCTTTTTTCAGCGACCCCCTAGCCACTCATTCTTTAGGTCGTACCTTCATTCAAGAAGTCCAGCATGTGGCTCTGCCTGTACGGTTTCGTTTGCCGCCATGGGATTTAAACTTAGTGCTATCGGTTCTCCAGAAACCTCCATTCGAGAATATTCAGGAGATTCCCTTACCTACATTGTCCCAGAAGGTAGCATTCTTGGTGGCTTTTACATCGGCCCGCAGAGTTTCGGAGTTGGCGGCATTATCCTGTCGTAGTTCCTATGTAGTACTCCATAGGGATAAACTGGTTCTTTGTTCCTGTCCGTCATTTCTGCCCAAGTTTGTAGCATAGTATCATAGTCATAGTATCATAGTAGGTGAGGTTGAAAAAAGACACAAGTCCTTCAAGTCCAACCTATGTGTGTGATTATATGTCAGTATTACATTGTATATCCCTGTATGTTGTGGTCATTCAGGTGCTTATCTAATAGTTTCTTGAAACTATGGATCCCCCCCCGCTGAGACCACAGCCTGTGGAAGGGAATTCCACATCCTTGCCGCTGTTACAGTAAAGAACCCTCTACGTAGTTTAAAGTTAAACCTCTTCTCTTCTAATTTTAATGAGTGGCCACGAGTCTTGTTAAACTCTCTTCTGTGAAAAAGTTTTATTGCTATTGTGGGGTCACCACTTCGGTATTTGTATTTTGAAATCATATCCCCTCTCAAGCGTCTCTTCTCCAGAGAATAAGTTCAGTGCTTGCAACCTTTCCTCATAACTAATATCCTCCAGACCCTTTATTAGCTTTGTTGCCCTTCTTTGTACTCGCTCCAATTCCAGTACATCCTTCCTGAGAACTGGTGCCCAGAACTGGACAGCATACTCTAGGTGGGGCCAGACCAGAGTCTTGTTCAGCAGGAGCATTATCGTTTTATCCCTGGAGTTGATTCCCTTTTTAATGCATGCCAATATTCTGTTTGCTTTGTTAGCAGCAGCTTGGCATTGCATGCCATTGCTGAGCCTATCATCTACTAGGACCCCCAGGTCCTTTTCCATCCTAGATTCACCCAGAGGTTCTCCCCCCAGTGTATAGATTGCATTCATATTTTTGCCACCCAAATGTATTATTTTACATTTTTCTACATTGAACCTCATTTGCCACGTAGTTGCCCACCCCATTAATTTGTTCAGATCTTTTTGCAAGGTTTCCACATCCTGCGGAGAAGTTATTGCTCTGCTTAGCTTAGTATTGTCTGCAAATACAGAGATTGAACTGTTTACCCCATCCTCCAGGTCGTTTATGAACAAATTAAACAGGATTGGTCCCAGCACAGAACTCTGGGGGACCCCACTACCCACCCCTGACCATTCCGAGTACTCCCCATTTATCACCACCCTCTGAACTCGCCCTTGTAGCCAGTTTTCAATCCATGTACTCACCCTATGGTCCATGCCAACGGACATTATTTTGTACAGTAAACGTTTATGGGGAACTGTGTCAAATGCTTTTGCAAAATCCAGATACACCACGTCTACGGGCCTTCCTTTATCTAGCTGGCAACTCACCTCCTCATAGAAGGTTAGTAGATTGGTTTGGCAAGAACAATTCTTCATGAATCCATGCTAATTACTGCTAATGATACCGTTCTCATTACTAAAATTTAGTATATAGTCCCTTATCACCCCCTCCAAGAGTTTACATACTATTAATATTAGGCTAACTGGTCTGTAATTCCCAGGGATGTATTTTGGGCTCTTTTTAAATATTGGTGCCACATTGTCTTTTCTCCAATTAGCTGGTACCATTCCAGTCAGTAGACTGTAAAAATTAGGAACAACGGTCTGGCAATCACTTGACTAAGTTCCCTAAGTACCCTCAGGTGCAAGCCATCTGGTCCCGGTGATTTATTAATGTTAGGTTTCTCAAGTCTAATTTTAATTCTGTCCTCTGTTAACCATGGAGGTGCTTCCTGTGATGTGTCCTGAGGATAAACACTGCAGTTTTGGTTACTGAAGCCCCCCGATTCCCTTGTGAAGACTGAGGAGAAGAATAAATTCAATACCTTCTCCATCTCCCCATCCTTTGTAACCAGATGTCCTTCCTCATTCTTTATGGGGCCAATATGGTCTGTCCTCTCTTTTTTACTGTTTACGTACTTAAAGAATTTCTTGGGATTTTTTTTGCTCTCCTCCGCTATGTGTCTTTCATGTTCTATCTTAGCTGTCCTTATTGCACCCTTTCATTTCTTGTTGCATTCTTTATAAAGTCTAAATGCTGATGATGATCCCTCAACCTTGTATTTTTTGAAGGCCTGCTCCTTTGCTTTTATATGCATTTTTACATTAGAGTTAAGCCATCCAGGACTTTTGTTCGCTCTTTTAAATGTATTACTGTTGTGGAAAATTTTATGAAGGTGTATTTTAATGTATTGTCGTAAGTCTCCCAGTGTCCGTTCTCTCGCAGCCCGCTCTAAAGAGCTGACTGGGGCAGATTGACGTTGGTTGAGACCTGTTAAGTAGTGGAAAACTTCCTGTTGTTTGGAGAGAGGTGTTTGCGGAGAGGGGACATGTCCGCCAGCAAAGGGCCCCTGTGCAATGCACAGAACGATCGTCTGGTGGGGGTGTGTTCGCTCTGCAAAGACATTATCGCTTTAGTGGTTGTTTGCTCTTGTCACTCCGGTATGCCTGATCAACATATTTGGGGTGCCATGACGTACACCTGCAGATAATCTCCCATCCACGAGGAACTGTAGTCATCGTTATTTGGTTATTGTATATTGTATCATGTCCTGTAGTCATTGTCCATTGGTTGTTGTATTTTGTTGTGTTGTTAAATCCTTATATGGTCATTCACATCCTGTGTTCATTTCCTGTGAGGTCACAAACTTTATAGGAGGTGTTTTGGCTGTTGGAGGCACAACCCTCAAGTTTTGGGACTTCCTGATATGGTAATAAAAGAGCATGCTAGGTAGAGAAAGCCAGTGATTCTGGGATGAGAACGTAAGAGTGTGATGATGTCTGTTTTACTGGGAAATGGGGAACCAGAGGGGAGACATATGATCAAAAGGTAAGATGCATTTATATCATTAGACAAAATTGTTGTTATTATTAGAAACAGGAGATTTGGCTGTGTGCTCTGCGTACAGCCAAATTTCGCTGTCATTACCCAATGGGATGCATTGGCTAATGCCCTTATTTAATATGCTCTTAAAGCAAACCCATCTCTCCTCCAAGTTCTTTGTTCCTAAGATTTTATCCCAATTTATGCCTTCTAGCAAGGTTCGTAGTTTAGGGAAGTTGGCTCTTTTAAAATTCAGTGTCTTTGTATTCCCTTTATGTTTCCTATTTGTATGATCTATACTGAAACTAATTCACCTGTGATCGCTGTTACCTAAATTGCCCTGCATTTCCACATCCGTGATCAGGTCTGTATTGTTGGTAATCAGTAGATTCAGTAATGTTTTATTTCTAGTTGGTGCATCTACCATCTGACCCATAAAATTGTCCTGCAAGACATTAAGGAGCTGGCAAGCCTTAGATGAATACGCGGTTCCCTCTGCCCAGTTTGTTTGGATAATTAAAATCCCCCATTATGATAACACTTCCCATCCTTGCTGCTAATCCAAATTGTGATAGGAGATCTGTCTCCACTTCCTCCCTCAGGTTAGGGGGCCTATAGCATACTTCCATTATTATTTTCCCCTTAGCTTCATCCCTTTGGAGCTCTACCCATAGGGATTCCACCTCCTTAGTGATGTCATCTCTCACATTCACTTGTACATTATTCTTGATATATAGGCATACCCCTCCCCCTTTTTTATCCTCTCTATCCTTGCGATAAAGGGTATACCTTTGAATGTTTGCCAGCCAATCATAAGAGTTGTTCAACCAGGTCTCTGAAATTCCCACAAAATCCAAATCCTCCTCATACAACAGTATCTCTAGTTCACCCATCTTGTCCGCCAGGCTCCTGGCATTGGTGAACGTGCCACATAGTTTAGACCGGTCGCATATTATCCTCGTATTGGGTGCTCCAAGATTGCAACTAGGACTTGCTACTATACTTACCTTGGGTTTTTTTGCTTTGGTCAACCTACCACTAATGCCCCCAATACTGCCCTCTGGAATATGTTCCGCGCTGACTATCTCTAACTCTGGACCCTCCCCCATCACCTAGTTTAAAAACCCCTCTAACTTTTTGGCCATCTTCATTCCCAGCTGATCTGCACCCTCCTCATTTAGGTGCAGTCCATCCCTTCTATAGTACCGGTTATCGACTGAGAAGTCGGCCCAGTCCTCCAGGAACCCAAACCCCTCCTTACTACACCAGCTCTTCAGGCACTTGTTTACTTCCCTAATCTCCCTCTTCCTTTCTGGTTGTCTCTGACTTCCATTTGAATGAGGACATTGTGTTGCTGTCCTTGTGTCCCAAGCCGAAGGAATTTGCTTTGCATAGCTTGGATGCGGTTCATGCGATTCGGGTGTATCTGGCAGCCACTGAGTCCTTCCGAGGTCAGCCCCCCTTTTTGGTTACACAGGGACCAAGGAAAGGGCTGGCTGCTTCCTTGGCTACCATCTCCAGATGGATCAGACAGACTGTGACTCAGGCCTATTCTATTAAGGGTCGGGTTCCTCCCTCCCCCCCTTTTTCCCCTTCCCCCCCTTCCTTCTCCTTCCCGGCCCCCCCTCCCTTCCCCCCCCTCCCCCCCCCCCTCCATTCTTACCCTATCTTCTGTCTTCTTTCCTTGTCCGTTCTATTCTTTTCTATTTATCCCACCTTCCCAGTTTTCAACTCACCCGGGTGAGCACTTTTTCTAATTTTAATAGTTACATACTTATAGATATCATTTATCTAACCAGAATTTGTTCACAATCCCCCAGGGGGTTTGTATGGGGTCCCACTATCCCAGTGAATCCGTCTGAGTCGGTGAGCCAGCCTTCTATTTTGCCAACATTATTGTATTCTTTTGTGTTTATAATTTCCTTGCTGTTAACTTTACTCTTGTCTAAATAAAAAATGTATTATTTGTAGACCTATCCCTCCTGAAGAAGCGGTTTCAACCGCGAAACCGGTTGAGGAAACAATCTTAGACACCCCTCTCCACAAGAAACTCTACGGTTTTATCCATTTATGTTTGTGTTAAGTGCGGTGTATCTAATCTGTTTTGATATGTTCTATATGTATTACTTGTGTTTTGTAATTATTAAAGTTTATACTTTTATATACATCTTTTCAACCCTATTTTATGATAAGTGCCGAGAGTCCCAATCTCTACTAGTAGGCGTGCATGCGTGGTTAGGCAAGTGGCAGCAAGTGCCTCCACGCCTCCACCCCTATATCTCTCCAAAACTGTCTAACAACGATGATGGCACCGATATTTGGACTTTATCATTGGTCTAATTGAGGCTATACTCACTACTTATGATATACACAGGGTGGACAATACACCCAATTTTGTTGCACCTCTCGATGGATGGCAACATCGATTGATGGTCCCCTCCCCTTTTAAGTGCCTCTACTTTTACCTTGTTTTCTTTTGCTCCTGATTAACGTCTTTTATTATTGTCTGTCACCTCAATACACCAGGGCCGTTTGTTCTTAGATGAATGTAGCCATGGACGTTCTCGGCAGATTGGGTAGGCTTTATGACTAAACTTAAAACGGCATGTTTAAATGACCATAAGACTGAGGATGACATCAAAACATTCTTTGCTAAGATGTTCAGTCTACTGAAACGTAAGTCGCACTTGCATTGGCACATCGAATACTTCAAAATGTATGTCACTGAAAACATCTGTCCCCTTGGCCTGAGATGTCAAATTTTCCCCACTATAAAAGACCCATCGGTTGATTTTAAAAAAATGTGGGAGAATATTCTAACCAAATGTAGTCTTGATTTAATAAATCTACTCATTATTCAGTATACTCAGGATATGACTACCCTTGACAGTGACATTGAACGTCTCAACTCTGACTATTCTCATCTAGTTGACAATACAGTATTTAAAACTAAATGGAAAGAGCTTAAAGAGCGTTTAGAGATAATGAACAAAGACATTATTGTCAAGAAACAAACCAAATTTAGTAACAATAGAATAGCCTTCACTGAGGGCCTTGCGTACCGTTGGTCCGGGAGGAACCCAAGTAGAAGGGGTCCCCCCCGGACTAGCACTACTAGGAGCTCTACGATGGACACCGAATCTGATTTATCTCTATCCTCTACTCTTTCCCTTCAGAGCAATTCTCGCTCTAACGCTACACCAGCCAACACTTCCTCGCAAAAAAGACAAAGTTTTGGTGGAGGTACTCCACCTACTAATCCTAAGAATGATAAGAAAGGCCCCAAAGGTCCCAAATCTGTACGTGCCCCTCCTACACAAACTACAACTGACACCACTACTCCCCTGGAAGGGGCTGTGGGACACTCCACACTACATGGCACCATTCTAAAAGTGCTTGGTTCAGCCCTGATGACAAATAAGTATACTAAGATCAACGAAGATCTAATTTTTTTAGACCTAAAGAAGCAACAGGGCAACCTAGACACTTATGTCCTTAAACCCACACAACCCTCACAAATCACGTCCCATGTGACACCAACCTCAACATTATAAATCTCACTCCTTATAAGCTGACCAATGAGGAAATTTCATTATTACAATTGGGTCTGGGCTTTTGCCCTCTTGATGCCCTCAAAGTTACTGAGACCATAAAGGATCTATATTTGTTTGCACGGAATCTCACGTAACGATTTATTTTTGACACCGATCGCACCAATCATACTATGTAGCGTGAGCTCACGGAGCGTACCAGACACTTCACTATGGAGGAGTTTCGGGCACTCTGTGATCTCATGCTCCTATATGATGAGGGGGATACTGGTGACTCGGATTCCACCCCAGTTGCTCATTTTTCATCTGTTCCCCCTCAGGGAATGCCCCCCTCAGGGATTCCTTCCCACTCTGCGCTCCCACCCAATGTTTTTGGCCACACTGTTTCGTCTAACCAAGGACTACAACCTAAATCATTTTGATTATGGTCACGCAGACTCCCTGACCTAAACACTTGCCCAGAGATCTGGGCCTTTCTTCAAACCAGTATAAGAGACCTTAAAAAGCAACAATGGCCTTAATTTTCTTCTAGCCTCAGTCCCAGCCAAAGTGAAGCTCTCAAATCTCTGCAGAGATGTGCCAATGTCGTCATTAAACAGTCTGACAAAGGCGGCAATATCGTTCTCATGACACATAACCAATACCAATCCATGTGTTTTGCCATTCTCAACAATCATAACTGGTACCAACCTATCACCCAATCGCACGTGTCATCCTTTGCACAGCAACTCCAGACTCTTTGCACTGAGGCCTTTTATTCAGGCCTCATTGACAAAGACACGCTGGAGTAACTTATCCCTAAATTTCCCCGTGTCCCCACCTTTTATTCCCTTCCCAAGACTCACAAAAATGTTTGTACCCCTCCAGGAAGGCCCATTTTCTCGGGGATAGGGTCTCTAACCTATAATGCCAGTAAATTCGTTAACGCATTTTTTATGCCTCATGTACGGAGCCTCCCGTCCTACATTAGGGATACTACCGATTTGCTGCAGCGCCTTGAGGGAATCCAGATCCTTCCGGACGCCCTGCTCGTGGCAGTTGATATTGAGGCACTTTACTCCAGTATCCCCCACGAGCAGGGCGTACGGACGGCTTGTTCCTTTCTTTTTGAGCAGGATACTACCACATGGCCTCTCAACCAATTTGTTCTTACATTACTACATTTCATCTTAACGAAAAACTATTTTACCTTTAATAACCAACTGTTTCTACAAATTCAAGGAGTGGCCATGGGGACCTCTTGTGCTCCAGCTTACGCAAACCTCTATCTAGGTGGTTGGGAAAGATGTATCCACTCGGATGATAGATACACAGAATATCATGATGACATTCTACTTTGGTATCGTTTCATTGACGATTTACTCCTAGTATGGACAGGAGCGAAAGAGAAACTCTTGAAGTTCCTCCGTGAGTTGGATGATAACGACCTTAACCTCAAATTCACCTTTTAAAATTGACTCTGATCAGATTTCATTTCTAGATCTTAATATCATCAAACAACAAGATGGCTCCCTTGGTACGGATTTATACCGTAAACCTAACGCTGGTAACACTCTACTTTTTGCTACCAGCGCCCATCCTAGTTCTTTGGTGCGTAGCATACCGTACGCACAATATCTGCGGTTACGCAGAAATTGCACGCTGGAAAGCGATTTTAGGATCCAGGCCAAGGCGTTACATCAACGTCTCTTACTGCGAGGATACTCCTCCACCAACCTTAGAAAGGCATTCAACAGGGCCCTGTCACATTCCCTTAACTCCTTATTATTTAATCGTAATAAACCCCCCCCAATGATCCCGAGAGGTTTATTACTACATATTCAGCACACCACAATGTACTTCGAAATATTCTATCTAACAATTGCCATTATTTGACAGAACATCATATCCTAGTCTACCCCGGAGGTGGTGTTCCGCAGGGCATGTTCCCTGCAGGACCAACTCACTTCCAGTCACTATACCTCTGAAAAATCTCCTAGGATAGGACCTAAGGGCACATTTAGATGTGGGGATTTCCCCCGCTGTCCCTGGGTTCATGAGGGGATACGGTTCATCCTACCCAATGGGGAACCTTTTGTCCCGCAAACCTTTGCAGACTGTAGCACTAGAGGTGTGGTTTATTTGATGTTATGTATCTGTAAAGCCTTTTATGTTGGAAAGACTATTCGAGAACTAAGACAGAGGATTGGCGACCACCTCTACTACTCAGAAAACGGTAAATTGACAACAATAGGTAGACATATTGGACTATACCATAGATTTGACAATTCTGTTGTCCAATTTGTAGTTCTTGAGGTGGTACAGCCTAATCCTAGGGGAGGTGACTGGGATCGTGCTATCCTTCAGAGGGAAACCTTATGGATAGAACAGCTCAATGCCACATGCCCTCCTGGCCTCAATTAAACAATATCTTACAAACCTTTTTTGTGATCTTGTGGTTCATTTCCCTCCCCCCCATCCCTCTCCCTTCCTCCCCCCCATCCCTCTCCCTTCCTCCCCCATCCCTCTCCCTTCCTCCCCCATCCCTCTCCCTTCCTCCCCCATCCCTCTCCCTTCCTCCCCATCCCTCTCCCTTGTTCAGCCCTTCCCCTCCCCCCCTCCGCTATCCTTCCCCTCCCCTATCCTTCCTCTCCCTTCCCTCCTCCCCCTTTCCCCCCCTCCCTCCTTCCCCTCCCCCATATATATATATATATATATATATATATATATATATATATATATATATATATTATTCCCCCCCCACTTCCCCTTCTCCCTTTCTCCCCCCCTTCCCCCTCCCTCCCCCCCTTTTTTCCTCCCCTCATCACATTGTGCCCATGTATCGCCCTAGGGCATTTCATTTTTGACAATGATCCTCCTGTATTGGTGACGCGTCTGGTGTTCTTTATTTCCAGAATTCTTTATATCATTTATTATTGAATTTTTTGTATTTTTTCTTTATACTTTGTTTATTTAAATAATTTGTACAACTCTGCTGTGAAGAAGACTCGCTCATTTCCCTCCTCCCCTCCCCCCCCCCCCTTTCCTCCCTCTCAGCAGTTCTGGTGCTGTGTTATTCCTGTCTCCTCTCCCCCCGGCGGACATGTGTTCACCCTGGCAGGTTATACCTGCTTGCACTGCACAGTCTTGGATCATATTGATCCTTCTGAAGGCAGTGCGCGCTTGCGCAGAAGCACGTTCCCGTGCACCTGCGCAGTGCGAGTGAACAGACCCGGCTACGTCAGACACCGCCACTACGGCGTGGATCTGACTTCCGGGTTGGGGAGCTCATTTAGTGGCCCCATTGGGGACTGCTTTCTGAGCCTGAATGGAACGGTGTGGCTGGCTGCCCTTCTAGATCATTTCTCCTCTCAAGGTCGGTATGCCTGAGGTTGGGGATCTTACTTACCCCTGCCTGTCTTCACTCTTTCCATCTCTAACTCTGCACGCTGACAGCTTGTCATTCATGTTCTATTGTTTTTCTGTGTATATTACCGGCTCCTATATACACTCACTTGCTGCCTCTTTCTGGTGTTCTCACACACTGTTCAGCTTCTTTTGGGGAAGTGTTTTTGTTTCTTTCTACTTTCATGTCTTCTTCTCATATCTCCTCCTGTTCCTTGTCTATCCACCCCTCTTGTCCGCCGACCTTTTGAGGCTTTGATCCTATATCCCTTGCATTTTACAGATCTGGCTTTCAATTGAGGGTCCCATTTATTGTAACTGGTACTGCTTTATTGCATCCGGTTTACTTCTTTTTATCCTTCGGGACCGCTCTCAACTACTTACCATTACCATATGATATCCTGATATAGGCAGCCCACGCATCATCATTTTTGATTAGCCACCCCTGGTAAGTGTCTATTTCTTAGCGTAACCTTTTGATTGCATTTTGCTTTTGTCCTAGATCACTGTATGCCTATGGTGAGTTGGGATTATTCCTTTTGCTTCCCCACCTACTTTTTCCTTTTCCTTTACCCTTTCCCCTTTCCTTGTCCCCAATCCTTTCTTCCTTTTCTCTGTTTTTCTCCCCCCCTTCTCCTCTCCCCCCCCCCGTTCCCCTTCTTTCTCCCCGCCCTTTTTTCCCCTTTCTCTCCTCCCCCGCCTCCCTCCCCCCCTCCATTCTTACCCTATCTTCTGTCTTCTTTCCTTGTCCGTTCTTTTCTATTTATCCCACCTTCCCAGTTTTCAACTCACCCGGGTGAGCACTTTTTCAAATTTTAATAGTTACATACTTATAGATATCATTTAACTAACCAGAATTTGTTCGCAATCCCCCGGGGGGGGTTGTATGGGGTCCCACTATCCCAGTGAATCCGTCTAAGTCAGTGAGCCAGCCTTCTATTTTGCCAACATTATTGTATTCTTTTGTGTTTATAATTTCCTTGCTGTTAACTTTACTCTTGTCTAAATAAAAAATGTATTATTTGTAGACCTATCCCTCCTGAAGAAGCGGTTTCAACCGCGAAACCGGTTGAGGAAACAATCTTAGATACCCCTCTCCACAAGAAACTCTACGGTTTTATCCGTTTATGTTTGTGTTAAGTGCGGTGTATCTAATCTGTTTTAATATGTTCTATATGTATTACTTTGTATTTGTGTTTTGTAATTATTAAAGTTTATACTTTTATATACATCTTTTCAACCCTATTTTATGATAAGTGCCGAGATAGTCCCAATCTCTACTAGTAGGCGTGCATGCGTGGTTAGGCAAGTGGCAGCAACTGCCTCCACGCCTCCACCCCTATATCTCTCCAAAACTTCCTCCTTTCCCTGTCGCATTCTACTCGGGCGCTTAGTACTTCTTGGGCCTTCCATCATCAAGCGTCGATATCACGGGATTGCAAGGCGGCCACTTGGTCGTCAGTGCATACCTTCACTAAATTCTATAAAGTAGATATTTTGGCATCTGCAGATGCTTCTTTTGGCCGCATGGTTTTGCAGGCTGCTGTTTGAGGGGGGTTCCCTCTTGAGGGGTGCTTTTTCTTTAAAAAACTGTATTTCAGATTTGGATCCTGTGTCCTGGTTAGGGCTCTTGTGATTAGCCTTGGGTTATTTTGCCCACCCCTCATTTTTCTTTGGCACTGCTTTTGGAAATAACAATGGTCAAGATTAAGAAGGCGCTGTGTCCGTCGATGAACGGAAGAGAAAATGTGATTTTTATACTCACCGTAAAATCCATTTCTCTGAGTTCATTGACGGACACCCACCCTCTATGGAGTTTACGATACTTCTATTACTGATTGCTACTAAACTGAATACCTAGAGCAGGGAGGGGGTTATATACTGACTGAGGACAGCCCATGGGCGTAGCCAGATGTTTGTTTTTTTTTTGTTCTGCCTAGTACTACTCCTGCGGAGGTGATATAACCCAATGGTCAAGATTAATGAGGCGCTGTGTCCATCGATGAACTCAGAGAAATGCATTTTACGGTGAGTACAAAAATCCAATTTTTTTATATAATTTTTTTGGTATTCAGGTCTAAGCACAGTTTCTTTTTAAATGTAATACTTTGTGGGGGTTATGTGAAGGGACAACAGGATACTACTGCCCCCTTCCTTGATTTCCTCCATGTTGTCCAGGTAGATCTCAACCTCTGAAAAGCTGCATACCTTGCTTTAAAGTATATCTCTCATTAGATAATTATAGATGCTGGTGAAAATGCTAGTTATCCAGCTTTGTCTGGCAGCCTACATATATATTTCTCATTACAGGTCTACTTTCAAACAGTCAGCATTTGAACGATGCCTGCCCATCTATCTAAAAGTTTGTTATATGTCTTCTGTCAGTACTACCATGTGACATTGTGATAGTTTCATCTGAGGATCTTTGCATTTCTGCAGAAAACATACAGTGGGTTTGCATTTGCTTTGTGTGTCTTAATTCCACCATGGACCATGTTAGTTGTATTCCACTTGTTGCAGGTCCAATGCTTTGTTGGCTCCTGTATAAACAAGTAATAAATACACACTTTTTTCCTGCAATTAATATTTTTTTAAAGGTGAACTTTAGCCTAAACTAAACTTTAGAACTTAAAGGCATTTTTGTTTTCATTTTGGATCGAGTGAGGGAGGGTTCTAACCCATGCCAGTTTTTTTGCCATCTGTGTCCCTTCCTGTCTCATAGTCAAAACAGGAAGTAAGATTAAATCCCTCCAAAGTGAGGGACTCCTATGGTGTCACTAGAACTAGTGTCCCTATTGGAAGATTTCTCTTCTGTCACTGTTCTGGGGACAATCCAAAATTTGTGATTTTATTTTACTCTCAGTTTTGATAACTGTAAGCAGGAAAAATAGAGAGGGTTAATCTCCCTAATGGGGACACGGACGGCAATAAAAACTGACAGGTGTTCTAATCTTTCTCCACTCTAAAACACAAAAAAAAAGTTTTAATTACACAGGAGTCTACTGTTCCAACCATGCTCCCGCCTGAGCCAATCTGTTCAATTGAACAATCAAATTATTTTGGGGGGGCAGTAAGTAACCAGTATGGAAACCCATAAAAAGATAGAAAATTATCTCCATTCAGATAATTCAGGATTCAAAACTTTGAAGGCAAGATTGCTAACCACTTTGCTAAAGTGTTTCACATTGATATAAGAAGACAGACCAATACAATAGGGGAAGAGATCTGTGAACCTTAAGCCCCGTACACATGGGCAGAATGTCGGGACAAAAAATACCGGGAGCCGCCGGTATCTTTAAAAACGTCCGGCGGTCCTCTCTCAGATAAGTGGTCTCGGCGGCGGATTTGCTGCAAGATCACTTTTATCGGGGGCCGGAGAGCCCCCCCTCTCTTCCCGCCGCTCTCCGGTCATCTCTGCCGCTGCCGACGGCTCTGGCAAGCGTCGGAGATGACCGGAGAGCGGCGGGAAGAGAGGGGGGGTCTCTCTGTTCGCGTCTGCTTCCCTTCACAGCCCGGATTCCAAGTGAGGGAAAGATGACCCCCACTCGGCTCCATAACATTGGAGGGCGGAAGCGACATCAAAGGTCACTAATGCCCAATGCTCTTAAAGGGGATATTTTTTTTTTGTAAAAAACAAAACAAAAAGACATTTATTTATTTTTATTTTTTTATTGCATTTTTGTGTAAATATGAGCTCTGAGGTCTTTTTGACCCCAGATCTCACTTTTAAGAGGTCCTGTCATGCTTTTTTTCTTTTACAAGGGATGTTTACATTCCTTGTCATAGCAATAAAAGTGACCCAAATTTTTTTTTAATTTTTTTTTTTTAAGGACAGTGTTAAAATAAAAAGTAAAATAAAAAAAATGTGAAGCTTCCCCGTACTGCCGAACTTGCGCGCAGAAGCGAACACAGAAGTCGCGCCCGCATATGAAAACCATACATGTGAGGTATCGCCACGAACGCTAGAGCGAGAGCAATAATTCTAGCTCTAGAACTTCTCTGTAACTCGAAACTGGTAACCTGTAGACATTTTTAACCACTTCCCCACTGTCTCACGCAGATATACTGTGGCAGAAGGGCACATACAGGCAGATTAACGTACCTGTACATTGCCCTTTTAAGAGGCGGCTTGCGGGCGCACGTGCCCTCCAGGAGCTCCGTGACCGTGATCGCGGGTCCGGTGGACCCGATGTCCATGGGGATACCCACGATCGTCTCACGGTGAGGAAGAGAGATGCTAATGTAAACAAGCATCTCCCCGTTCTGCCTAGTGACACTGTCACTGATCTCTGCTCCCTGTGATCGTCCGATGTGTCCGCCATAATGTCGCAGTCATGATAAAAATCGATGATCGCCGCCATTACTAGTAAAAAAAAAAAAAAAATATTAATAAAAATGCCATAAAACGTTCCCCTATTTTGTAGACGCTATAACTTTTGAGCAAACCAATCAATAAACGCTTATTGCGATTTTTTTTTTTTTTTTTTTTTTTACCAAAAATATGTAGCAGAATATGTATCAGCCTAAACTGAGGAAAAAAACATTTTTATATATATTTTGTAGGGATGTTTATTATAGCAAAAAGTACAAAATAATGCGTTTTTTTCAAAATTGTCACTATTTTTTTGTTTATAGCGCTAAAAATGAAAACTGCAGAGATGATCAAATACCATCAAAAGAAAGCTCTATTTGTGGGAAAAAAAGGACGTCAATTTTGTTTGGGAACCATGTCGCACGACCGCGCAATTCTCTGTTAAAGCGACGCAGTGCTGAATCGCAAAAAGTGCTCTGGTCTTTGGCCAGCAAAATGGTCCGGGGCTTAAGTGGTTAAACGTCGCGTATGGAGATTTTTAAGGGTAAAAGTTTGTCTTCATTCCACGAGCGGGCGCAATTTTGAAGCATGACATGTTGGCTATCAATTTACTTGGCGTAACATTATCTTTCACAATATAAAAAAAAAATAGGCTAACTTTACTGTTGTCTTATTTTTTAAGTCAAAAAAGTGTATTTTTTCCAAAAACATTGCGCCTGTAAGACCGCTGCGCAAATACGGTGTGACAAAGTATTGCAACGACCGCCATTTTATTCTCTAGGGGGTCTGAAAAATAATATATATGTTTGGGGGTTCTAAGTAATTTTCTAGCAAAAAAAACCTGATTTTAACTTGTAAACACCGAGTCTGAAAAATAGGCCCGGTCCTTAGGTGGTTAACCCGGAAGGATTTGCCCCCTTTCTGACCAGGCCATTTTTTACGATACGGCACTGCGTCGTTTTAACTGACAAGCGCGGTCACACGATGTGGTACCCAAACAAAATTTATGTCCTTTTTTCCCCACAAATAGAGCTTTCTTTTGGTGGTGTTTGATCACCTCTGCGTTTTTTATTTTTTGCACTATAAACAAAAAAAGAGCGACAATTTAAAAAAAAAACACTATTTTGTACTTTTTGTTATAATAAATATCCCCCCACAAAATGTAAAAAGAAACAAATTTCTTCATTAGTTTAGGCCGATATGTATTCTTCTACTTTATTTTGGTAAAAAAAATCTCAATAAGCGATTGGTTTGCGCAAAAGTTATAGCGTTTATAAAATAGGGAATATATATGGCATTTTTATAATATTTTTATAATTTTTTTTTTCTTTACTAGTAATGGCGGCGATCTGCGATTTTTTTTGTTTTTTTTTTGTTTTTATCAGTACTGCGAGATTGCGGCGGACAGATCAGACACTTTTGACACTTTTTTGGGATCATTGACATTTATACAGCGATCGGAGCTAAAAATAGCCACTGATTACTGTATGAATGTCACTGGCAGGGAAGGGGTTAACACTAGGGGGTGATCAAGGGGCTAACTGTGTTTCCTCAGTGTGTTCTAACTGTGGGGGGGGTTGGGACTTACTAGGGGAGGAGACCGATCGGTGTTCCTACTTAGTAGGAGCACACGATCTGTCTCCTCTCCCCTGAGAGAAACGGGATTTGTGTGTATACACACACAGATCCCCGTTCTTGGTCTGTAACGAGCAATCGCCGACATGAGCGTCGGCTCCAGGGACACACTGCAGGCGTGCCTGCTATTGTGTCTTAAAGAGCCACCATATAGCTACGGCAATTTGCGCAGCCGTGCCAACCTGCCGCACTATAACTGCGGCGGCTGGTCGGCAAGCGGTTAAGGATTTTATGCCTTTTAACTGGAGTATTTAGACCCTCACATTGTATGTTAAAAAGTTAAGTTTAATCATGTTAAATATCTATTACTCTTTATCCCCTCTTTTTTTCTTTTCCTTCCCTTCCGGGTGGGAGCTTTGAAGCATAGAGGGACATTAAAAAACAAGGAGATGAGATAAGTTATCTGAGGGATATTCCCTGCGATTTTATAACTTAAACACTTCCAGCTAAAGGACGTCATATGACCATGTCAGTGGGGATATCTGAATGATGCCTGGAGCTGCAGGCATCATTCAGATAAAAAAAAATTTCTGCCGGTGATTCTGTGCACCGTAAGAACAATCATAGCGGCAGTTCAGCCACTTGATCATTCTTACAGGCGGCCAGAGAGGACATTCCCCCCCGCGCCACCCTCCGGTGCTTCTCTGGGCTCACCTGTGCCAGCGGTGACCCGGAGAAAGAATGCGCCGATGATCATAGGGATTTCCTGTGATCAGATGGTCCCCAGTCATCTCTATGACCATCGGAGGCTCTGGTGCTACGTTATGACGTCACCTCCAGGCCACGGAAGTAAACAAAGCTTAGATTTCGGCTGGAAAGAAAGATCTGTCATTTTATTTTTTACCTCAATCTTTCCAGCCTGGAGAAGAGATGTGGGGTCTTAACCACTTCTTGTCTGGCCCATAGCAAAAAGACGGCTGGGCGGTGGTTCCGTTATCCTGACTTGACCTCATATCACGTCTTTCAGGATAACAGCCGCCACGTGATCAGCTGTGTCCAATCACAGCTGATCACGATGTAAACAGGAAGAGCCGTGTATCTGCTTTTCCTCACTCACGTCTGACAGACACGAGTAGAGAAGAGCCGATCGGCTGCTTTCCTGATGAGGGGGTCTGCCTAATTATCAGCGCTGCCTACCCAGGACCACCAGGTATGCCACCCATGGCCACCAGGGATGTCAATCTGTGCCCAAAAATGTTGACAATCTGTGCCCATTAGTAATGCCTGCTGGTGCCTCTATTACAGTGATGCCCATCAGTGCCGCCGATCAATGCCCTTCAGTACCCATCCGTGCTGCATATTGGTGCCCATCATCAGTGTCATTTCATCAGTGCAGCCTCATCAGTGCCCATCAGTGAAGGAGAAAACTTACTAAATTACAAAATGTTATAACAAACAAAGAAAAACTCATTTTTTGATCAAAAACCACCAAAAGAAAGCTCTATTTGTGGGAACAAAAATGATAAAAATTTAAATTTGTGTACATTGTCGCATGAAAATTAGCTTGGGTAGGAAGGGGGTATGGTGCCTGGTATTGAAGTGGTTAAAGAGGACCTGTCACTCACCATTCCTATTACAAGGGATGTTTACATTTCGTGTAATAGGAATAAAAGCTGCTTGATCGTTCTTACAGGTGGCGAGAGGGGACCTTCCCACCCCCCTCCCGCCGCCTTCCGGTGCTTCTCCGGGCTCACCTGTGCTATCGGTGACCCAGAGACAGAATCTACCGACACCGGCCGATGATCATAGGGATTTCTGGTGACCAGATTGTCCTCAGTCATCTCTATGATCGTCGGAGGCCCGGGCGCGACATTATGACGTCAAGTCCGGGCCGCGGAGGTAAACGAAGCCCAGATCTTGGCTGGAAAGAAAGAGATCTGTCTTTTTTTTTTATCACAATCTTTCCAGCCTGGAGGAGAGATGTTGGGTCTTAACCGGTTCCTGACTGGCTCACGCACATATACTGCAGCAGAGTGGTGCTCCTGGGCGGAACCCCGGGCACAATCACCTGGGAGAAATCCCGGGCACGATCACCGCCGGCCACGTACGGTCGCGTACACGAGCGCCAGTACGGGGATTTGTGTGTGTAAACACAAATCCCTGTGCTGTCAGGGAAGAGGAAACATCGTTTGTTCCTACTAAGTAGGTAAACGATATGTCTCCTCCTAGTCACTCCCATCCCCACACAGTTGGAACACACTGAGGGAACACAATGTTAACCCCTTAATCGACCCCTAGTGTCAACCCTTTCCCTGTCAGTGACATTTACACTAATCAGTGCATTTTTATAGCACTGATCGCTGTATAATTGTTAATGGTCCCAAAAAAGTTTTAAAAGTGTCCAATCTGTCTGTCACAGTATTGCTAAAAATCGCAGATCACTGCCATTACTAGTAAAAAAAATAAAAATAAAAAAATGCCATAAATCTTTCCCATAGTTTGTAGATGCTATAACTTTTGCGCAAACCAATCAATATACGCTTTTGCGATTTTTTTTTTTTTTTACCAAAAATATGTAGAAGAATACATATTGGCCCAAACTGATGAAGAAATTTGTGGGGGTTTTTTTTTCTTTTTTTTTTTTAATTTGGGGATATTTATTCTAGCCAAAAGTAAAAAATATTGTGTTTTTTTTCCAAAATTGTCACTCTTTTTTTGTTTATAGCACTAAAAATAAAAAACGTAGAGGTGATCAAATACCACCAAATTAAAGTATATTTGTGGCAAAAAAAGGACACAAATTTCGTTTGGGTACAGCACTGCATGACCGCGCAATTGTCAGTTAAAGCGACGCAGTGCCAAATTGTAAAGTGCTCTGGTCAGGAAGGGGGTAAAATCTTCCGTTGCTGAAGTGGTTAAAGAGTACCTGTCACACACCATTCTTATTACAAGGGATGTTTACATTCCTTGTAATAGAAATAAAAGTGATCAAAATTTTTTTTTTTAAGAGAAAGTGTAAACATTAAACAATAATAATTTTTTTTTAAAGCGCCCCCGTCCCCGTGTGCTCTCGTACACAAGCGAACGCACACGTAAGTCCTGCCAACATATGTAAATGCCGTTCAAATCACACTTGTGAGGTATCGCCACGTGCATTAGAGTGAGAGCAACAATTCTAGCACTACCTCTGTAACTCTAAACTGGTTACCTCTAAAAAAAAATATAAAGCTTCACCTATGGAGAGTTTTAAGTACCAAAGTTTGGCGCCATTCAACAAGTGTGCGCAGTTTTAAAGGGTTACATGTTAGGTATCTATTTACTCAGCGTAACATCGTCTTTCACATTATACAAAAAAACTGGGCTAACTCTACTGTTTTTTTGTTTTTTTAATTCATGAAACAGTCCCCCCCAAAAAAATACGCGTTTGAAAAATTATTGCGCAAATATCGTGTGACATAAAAAGTTGCAACAACAACCATTTTATTCTCTAGGGTGTCTGCTAAAAATTATATATACAAGGTTTGGGGGTTCTGAGTAACTTTCTAGCAAAAAAATTATGATTTTTACATGTAGGAGAGGAGTGCCAGAATAGGCCCGGTATGGAAGTGGTTAAGTTCTTTTGAGTTTCTCATCAATATATAGGGGCTATTCCCCTCTTGTCTGTTTAATGTCCTTTATTCATCTTTTTAGAAATTGTTTGCTTTCTTCTACAGATGTTTCCTCTGTCCCAGCTGCTGACCATCCTGGGATATCTGGTATTTATAGTTCTAGCCTATTACAGAACTCTTGTAAGTCTTCAGGGTATCTGAGTCTCGCTGATCTACCATCTTTATGTTCTACCAGGCATGCAGGAAAACCCCAGCTATATTTAATAATCTTTGTTAGAATCTGTGCAAGCAATGGTCTAAGGCGTTTTCTTCTTGCCAAAGTCTCAGGGGCTAGATCTGCAAATATTTGAAACTTTGCTCCATTATGTTGATAGTGATAATATTCCTCTCATCTTGTCCCAGATTTGCGCTTTGTCTTCATAGAACTGGAATCTTACTATTACATCTCTTGGGGCTTCTGCTAGGTTTTCTGATCCTATGTACTCTTTCTTTTTTTAATAGTTTTTCCATTGGTCTATCCAGTAGCGGGTTGAACATTTTGTACATTGCACTTTTCAGGTCTTCCCTTTCTGCTTCTGGTAGACCTCAAACCCTTTTTATTTTGCCTATTCTGATTTTCTTGATCTTCTACTTTTTATAGCATTCACATCTGTTCCATTTGCAAATTTTTCACTTGTTTTTTAAGCTTCGTTATTTCATGGGCATGTTTATACACTCTCCCCTCTGTATCCTCTACTCGTGCCAGTATATGGTCCCGATCTCCATGTAATGCTACCATTTCCATTTTTATAGATTTTTCTCAATTTTGGAAACATATCTGCTATTTCCCTTTTTGTTGGCATTTGGGAGCTGGCTCATTGTTCCTCCTTTCTTGTGTCAGTGTCATTGTCAACTCCCAAGTCCTCCATTGATTGATTTGAGGTTTCTCTGAGCTAGTGTCTCATATGCATTCTTTCCTGACCCTTTTTTCTTACTAGCGTCTTCTTGTCTCTCTGGTACCGGGCTTCCAGGACTTCCTTCTTGTGTCATATTTTTTAATTGTGCTAGTATTTGCATTCACTTTTGGTGTTTTCACATCGCTTTCTTTTACGGTTTTACCTCTCATTTTGAATTCCTGCCCCAGTCTCGTTTAAGCGCTTAGAATTTCTTCTTTAATAACCACTAGGAGTATCCAATTTCCAAAACTATTTATTTGCATCGTTCTTTGTGTACAGCACTATACGGCACAATGTGACTGTCTTTTTCTCCTCTAGTACAGTGTTGGGTATAAACACCACTGGACAACACTGTGTGGCAATCTGTTTCCCTCCAAATGCTCTTCAAATATGATCAGCCCAGTGTGACCTTCTACAACCGTGTGTTTCCCCAAAATCTGGCTTTAGGAATAAACCGCCCTGTGCAACAATGTATGGTAGTGAATTTCCTCTAAATCAGCTTTTAATAACTGCACTGTGCGACACTGTATGGCAATATATTTCCTGTGAGTCAACCTTTATGTATGGACACCACTTTGCGACACTATACGGCAGTGTGTTATCTCTGAATCAGTTTTTAGGCATGAACCGCCCTGTGTGTAATTTATATATAAGTATGTTTCCTCTGTCAGCCTTTAAATGTAAGCACTGCTGTGCGATATCGCATGGTGGTGTGTTTCTTCTGTGTGCGGCAGTATATTTCCTCTGAGACAGCTTTTAGGTATGAACTACTCCGTACAGCACTGTGCGGCTGTATGTTTCTATAAGTCAGCTTTTAGGTATAGACTTCACCTTGCGACACTGTGCGACTGTGTATTTCCTCTGAGTCAACTTTTAACTGTGAACTGCACTGTGTGATTTTAGGTATGGACTGCACTGTGCGATATTAAATGGCAATGTTTCCTTTAAGACAGTCTCTAAATAGAGACAGCACCATGTGGCGCTATACAACAGTGTTTCTTCTCAAATGGTCTTTAAACCGGCACTTCAGCTATTAAAATACAAAGTTCAGTATATAAATCGTAGCGACTCACCCCCTTCCATTGATTCCTGCTTTTATCTTTCGTGTGGGAGTTTCAGCTTCAAACACAAACATCCATGTGAACTGGTCATCCATTCTCAGCTGCTGCAATCCATTACCTTCCCACCCTGCTCCATTGAAGTGTCTTTCTCTGCTGCAGTTCAATCCCATCAGCCATATCAAGCCTCTTCACCCTATGTGCACAGTCAAACCGTCCACAGGCCGTGTCACAGTCGCTATCTCAGGCAGGGGGCTTGCAGTTTTCCAGAGGGATTATGCTGTAGCGAGGGCAAGCGGCTTGTTAGCACACCATGACCGGGAGCTCCTCGGTGCCCCTAGTAGACACACCTAGTCAGCGCCATGTTCTAGGCCCCTCACTCTGACAAACTGGAATTAAATTGTAATTTCCATTTCAGTTACTTTTACAATTGCCTAAATTAAGTGAGGGAAATATGTTAGCTCTAGAGAGAGACCCATAACGCGAGAATAAATCTTTACAGCACTAAAGGAGACAGCCACAGGAAAGAGTCCAGGGCCGGATGAATTCTCCGTAATCTACTATAAAAAAATTTAAAAACCAATTAGTTCCAAAATTATGTTCTTACTGGAATTCAATAGACGAAGGAATGGAAAATAGGAGAAAATCACAGTAATGCCAAAAGAAGGAAAACATATAACGCGATGTGCCAGTTATAGACCAATATCATTAATAAATGTAGACACAAAACTGTATGCTAAAATATTAACCACCAGATTAAAGAGATTAATGCCAGATTGGATACATGCAGACCAGGTGGGGTTCATACCTGTGTTAGAAGGAAGAGACAATGGAGTAAGAACGTTGTTACTCCTACAAAAAATAAAAAGAGATGGACCCCCAGCTCTACTCCTGTCAATAGATGTGGAAAAAGCATTTGACAGGGTAGACTGGGGATTCTTGACAGCTACAATAGAAGAGATAGGGATAGGTCCAAAAATGACTCGATGGATTAAAACACTGTATCAACATCCAACGGCAGCAGTAAAGATCAATGGGGCTCTATCTAATTTTTTTTAATTATTTAATGGTACGAGACAGGGGTGTCCTCTTTCACCCATATTGTTTATATTGACATTGGAACCTTTATTGGCCACTATTAGAAATAGTGTAGTTTTAAAAGGAGTGAAGGTAGGAAAAAAGGAACATAAAGTGGTGGCATATGCGGATGATATCTCGCTTTATGTCTCCTGCCCAAGAACAACTTTACCAAATATAACGGAAAATTGTATACTCACCTTTCCGTAATTTTCCTTTCCTGACGCATCTTCATGGCAGCACACACTGGGTTGTGACTCTGCCTCCACAACCTGACAGGATTGGTCTAGCTATAAAAGTTGAAGAGAGATGACTCCCACCATTCTCTGTAAATATCATCTTAAGAACAGGGTGGGAACCTGTGTGCTGCCATGAAGAAGGAAAGGAAAATTACAGAAAGGTGAGTATACAATTTTCCGTTTTCCTGACGCCTTCATGGCAGCACACACTGGGAAATAACTCGCCAGTTGGGAGGGTGCAAAAATTAAGGTTTTATTATTCTAAAGAGCTGTGGAATTGGCTTTAATAATAGATCTGCCAAAGTCCGCTGTTGTAAGTTGAGCAGAGTCAGTTTTGTAGTGAGAAGCAAATGTATGTCTAGATGACCAGGTCGCTGCTTTACAGATTGTTTCTGGTTTAACCCTGCAGTATGCTGCCCATGAGGTTGCCACTGCCCTGGTTGAGTGTGCCCTGATGCTTTCTGGGATAATTAGTTGCTGAGTAGAGTATGCCTTTTTGATGGTGCTAACCAGCCAGGATGCGATTGTTCGAGAAGTTGCTGGATGACCTCTCTTAGGTCCATGTGGGATTATGAGAGGAGTATCCGACTTTCTGACGGAAGCTGTAGTTTCCAGATATTTGGTAATGATAGTTTTGACTTCTAATACATGAGGCTTGCCTTGGTCGTTTGTAATAGATGGAAGGGTGATATCCTGATTATAATGAAAAGAGGATGATACCTTGGGAGTGAATTGCTCCGAGGGCCTCAATACCACTCTATCGGGATAGAGGACAAGGTATGGTTCTGTTATCAGTAGTGCTTTAAGTTCTGAAACTCTCCTCGCAGATGTAATGGCGATAAGGAAGGTTAACTTCAAAGTCAGGTTCCAAATTGAAATTGACTCAACCGGAAAAAAAGGAGGTTTTGATAATGCATCAAGTACTGTAGAGAGATCGCATGCCGGAAATGTGGGTTTTCTTGGAGGTCTGATTTTTAGGCAACTGGACCACCAGAGGGTGTAGGGCCCATTTAATGCCTGTTTTAGCTGATAGGGCAGAAACCTGGACTTTAAGGGTACTTGAGCTCAGTTCTTTATTGGTACCCAACTGAGAGAATTCCAGAACTTGCGGTGGCTCTGGTGATACTGGGTTCCAATTTTTTTGTTGGGCCAGTGAACAAAACCTATTCCAGACTTGCGAGTATGTTTTGTTGGTGGTGCTTTTCCTTGTCTGTAAAAGAGTTGAAATTACCTCCTGCGAGCATCCTTGCTCTAGCAGCCAAGTCCTTTCAATTTCCATGCTATCAAGTGTAATTTCTCTGGTGCTGGGTGTAGGAATCGACCCTGGGATAGGAGGTCTGATGTTACCGGAAGAGGCAGCGGTTGTTGCAGGCTGAGCTGTAGTAGGGTTGTGAACCAAGGTCTCCTCGGCCAAAAAGGAATCACTTCTATTACTGTGGCTAATGATCTCCGAAGCCTGGATAAGAACCTCGCTATTAAGGGTACTGGTGGAAAAATGTAACCTAGCTCAAAATTCCGCGGATGGGTCAGACAATCCATTCCCTCGGCCGACGAGAAAGCCGCTCTTGACAGAAATCTCCGACATTTGGTGTTCACAGGGGTAGCTGCTAGGTCGATCGCCGGTATTCCCAAAGTTCTTGAAAGGAGGGAAAAGGCCTGTTGGCTCAATGACCACTCGTTGTTTGAGAGAAGTTCCCTGCTCAAATAGTCGGCCAGCATGTTCTGAGCTGCTGGGACATACACCGCTTTCAGGTCTATTAGATGCACTTGTGCCCAATCCATGATGGGGCGAACTTCCTCCATTAATGTGCGACTCCTCGTACCCCCTTGCCTCTAGATATATGCTACAGCGACTCTGTTGTCCATTTGAATCACAACGTTCTTCCCTGCCAGGTATGGAGTGAAGGCCAGGAGCGCCTGAAAGGCTGCTCTGAGTTCCAGTATATTTGATACTATACCGTGAGCTTGAAACCTCCACTGCCCTTGGGCTACTAGATCTTGGTAATGAGCTCCCCATCCCATCTGTCTGGCGTCTGAAGTGACCACCTCTGGCTGTGGAGGAACTATAGGTTTGTAGCTCTTGAGGTTGCTGGACCGCGTCCACCACCACATTGATTGTTTCACATAGCTGTGTATGTAGATTGTCTGAAGCACTGATACTCCATTCCACTGTCTCAGAAAGGAATTCTGCAAGATTCTTGTGTGCCATTGGGACTACTGGATCATGGGTAGAGTTGCAGACATGGAACCGAGGACACTCATACACATTCTGGCTGGTAGGCGTGTAGCTGGGATTAGCCTCTGAATTTTCTGGATCAGGGGCATGATCTTCTCCTGAGGGAGCTGTACTCTGTTCTGGATGGTGTCTAGTTCTGCCCCCAGAAATACCATCTTCTGTGTGGGCTAAAGTTTGCTTTTCTGCCAGTTCACTAGCCACCCGAAAACTTGCAGGGTTGAAAGTAAGATTTCTCGGTGTTGCATCAGGACCTGGTGACTTTCTGCTCAAGAAGTATGTCGTCCAAATAATGGTGTACTCTTAGACCTCTCTCTCTGAGGTATGTGATGACGGGCAGAAGAATATTGGTGAAGGTCCTGGGGGCCGACGAGATGCCAAAGGGTAGGCACTGGAACTGGAAGTGATGCTGGTTGATTGAAAAACAGAGAAATTTTTGAAAGGCAGGATGTATTGGAACGTGAAGATAGGCGTCCAATAAATCTACGGACAGCATCCAATCTCCTAGATTCACAGCTAATAGTATGGACTGTAGGCTTTCCATTTTGAAGGATTCTAATTTGATGTTTCTGTTTAATCCCTTTAAGTGCAGCACTGGCCGTAAATCCCCTGTTTTCTTTTTTACAAGAAAGAGAGGGGAGTAGAATCCTCTGCCTCTTTGGCACAGCGGAACTTCCAAAATGGCTTTCTTTTGTTTTAGTTCTGTTATGTACTTCAGAAGGATCCTTCTCTTGCCTGGAGAAGACGGGAGTTTTGTTGGAAGAAAGTGGTTTCTGGGAATCTTGTTCAACAATCTCCACTTGTGACCGAACTTGATCGTGGAAATGGTCCAAGGGTCCTTGATGTTTTCTGACCATTTTCGTGTGAATTTTTTGAGTCTGGCGCCGACCCTCGGAGGATGGGCGGGCGTACCTTCAAAAGGACTTCTGCTGTTCGCCAGAAGGGGTGGCCTTGGTTTTCCGCATCCTCAGGAAGGATGATTGTGTGTTCCTCCAGTTTCTCTTAAACTCTTTTCCTGGTCTATAGGTTTTGGCTTCTCTGTACCTTTCGGGAAGGTTACCCTTGTAAGCAGGACCCTTTGATCCCTTGGGTCTCCTGTCAGAGGAAATGAGGCCCTATTTTCCCCGTCACTTTGGAAATGGCTGTATCCAATTTGGAGCCGAAGAGATTCGAGCCATCATAGGGGATCTTGCACCAATTTGTTTTTGATGCTGCGTCGGCTACCCAGGGTTTTAGCCACAAAGCTCTCCTTGCCATCACCGAGGCTAGCATAGCCCGGGCCGAGCACCTGATAACGTCCACGGAGGCTTCTGTGATGAAATTGCCTGTTAATTTAAGTTCCTGTAGAGACGAAATTACTTTCTCCAAGTCTGCTCCATCCTGGAAAGACTTCTTGATATTGACAGCCCAGCCCGAGATGGCTCTACCAACCGCTGCTGTGGTGACTGCTGGTCTACAAGTGCCTCCTGCTGTAGAGTAGGCTTTTTTAAGTTCCAGATCAATCTTTCGATCTAGAACGTCACGGAAGGAGAAGGCGTCCTCGATGGGTAGGGTGACATGTCTTGCCAGACGCATCAGGGAGGCATCCACAATAGGAGCGTTAACTGTGGAGTTGACTTTAGGCTCTTTTAGAGGATACTTGGCTAGTCTGTTGTTTAGGCTAGGCCTCTTGTCGGATCTTTCCCATTCGTCTTTGATTAAATCATTCAACTCGTCAATGAAAGGGAAGGTCTCTGGGTCCCTCTTCAGGTTTGTAAAATATTTCCGAGTCTTCTGAGGTCAAACCCTGCTGGCACTTCTGGATCCTCGTCTTCTGAAGGGGATTCTGGATCCATCCCTACCTCGATTGTTGAGCGAGGAGGAGCCATGGAAGTACCTGTGTCTGACCTGGCCCGCAGGGGTGTTGTTGATTCCATTATGGATTCTCGCACAGATTCCCGAATAAGTTCGGTTACTTCTCTGACATCTGATTCTCTTTCTTTCGTGGCTTCATTGAAGCACATGCGACATGCTAATTTATCTGGCAAAGCGGTGGCGCCACATACCCAGCAGGTATTAGCTGCAGGACGGGTGTGTTGGCTTCGTCCGTGACGTGACGAAGGTGATCTTTCATGACGTGATCTGCTACGTCGTGAGTGACCATGGCGTGAGTGACCATGGCGAGAATGACTGTGGCATGAGTGCCTGTGATGAGATGAGGAGCGTGACCGGCTTCTGCGGGATCTTCTGCTGAGGTATGGCTTGACCTCTCTTTGCGTCTTGATCTAGACCTGGAAGGGCTGTCAGAAGGAGTCTTGTTAGGAGATATGCTCTCTTTTTTCTCTCTCTTCAATACTTACCACTGAATGTGGATAGCCCATTACCTTATTGGCCGTGAATGGTCTGCTTGGGCAGTGGTCTCCATGAGGGTAGGTAGGAAATAGAAGAAGTCTGGAAGAAGTTTTTTGAAGCAGAAATATAATATATATATATATATATATATATATATATATATATATATATATATATATATATATATATATATATATATATATATTTATTTATTTTTTTTTTTTTTTTTTTTTTTTTTTTTTTTTTTTTTTTTTTTTTTTTTTTAAATATAATATACAAGGAAGTCCCTGTAAAATTGAAAATGAGAACCATAAGAGTACTTACCTGGCCTCAATGAAGAAATCCTGAGCAAGGATGTGCAGCCTGGAGTTATAAGAAGAAAACACACAATTTTCTCAGTCCAGAGTCCTTTTTTAAAAAGACCGCCGCCGTTCGCGGCAAAATGACGCTTCGCGCATGCGCAGAAGCGTCACAATGACTCCGGCACCATCTTGGAAACTGGAAAACACCTGTGAACGGCCTCCCGCGCATGCGCACTGCGGGACGAGACACACGGCGGCCATGATAGACCTAACAGAGCGCTGTGGGACTACAGGTCCCAGAGGTAAGAAAAGAAGAAAAAATATATAAGGAAAAACAGTAGAAGGGGGAGAATAATGACTGGAAGAGAAAGTGGAGACCACTGCAAGTCTGAAGCTTCTTTAAAGCTTACTCTGTGCCAGATATTTCATGCTGATGCCCCTGAGACCACCAGAGTGGGGTTCCCTCCATAAAAGCTCCTTTAGAGACTTTACAGGAGGGACTTCCAAACAGGAGAGGCTTGAACCTGCTGGGGCGAAGCGGTAAGAGGCTTGCGATGTCCATCCGTCTTGTCAGGTGAGGATAAAAAAGAGAATGGTGGGGGTCATCTCTCTTCAACTTTTATAGCTAGACCAATCCTGTCAGGTTGTGGAGGTGGAGTCACAACCCAGTGTGTGCTGTAGGGTTGCCACCTTTTCTTCAAGCCAAACCCGAACACTTTTGCGGCACACGGCAATTTTTTTTGTAGTACATGCTATATGATTGTAAAATACCTCCTGTTACCCAAAGAGAGTAGTAATGAGGTGTGCTACAGTGAACAGTGGCTGTGGCCCAATTGCATTAACAGTGGGGGGGGGGGGACTTAAAGGGGCATGGTTAAATAAAACAAAAGCATTAGTGTACCCATAAAATATGATTCGATTAATAAAAGAAATGTCAGTTAAAATATGAAAATAGCCTACCTTTAAAAGTGGACACTGTCAGCCAGTAGCGCAGTGGACGGTGTCAGTAGAGCAGAGGACAGTGTCAGTAGAGCAGAGAACAGTGCCAGTAGAGCAGAGGACAGTGTCAGTATGGCAGAGGACGGTGTCAGTAGGGCAGTGGACGATGTCAGTAGGGCAGTGGAAGGTGTCAGTAGGGCAGAGGACGGTGTCAGTAGGGCAGTGGACGGTGTCAGTAGAGCAGTGGACGGTGTCAGTAGGGCAGTGGACGGTGTCAGTAGGGCAGTGGACGGTGTCAGTAGGGCAGTGGACGGTGTCAGTAGAGCAGTGGACGGTGTCAGTAGAGCAGTGGACGGTGTCAGTAGAGCAGTGGACGGTGTCAGTAGAGCAGTGGACGGTGGCAGTAGGGCAGTGGACGGTGGCAGTGGACGGTGGCAGTAGGGCAGTGGACGGTGGCAGTAGGGCAGTGGACGGTGGCAGTAGGGCAGTGGACGGTGTCAGTAGGGCAGTGGACGGTGTCAGTAGGGCAGTGGACGGTGTCAGTAGGGCAGTGGACGGTGTCAGTAGGGCAGTGGACGGTGTCAGTAGGGCAGTGGACGGTGTCAGTAGGGCAGTGGACGGTGTCAGTAGGGCAGTGAACGGTGTCAGTAGGGCAGAGGACGGTGTCAGTAGGGCAGAGGACGGTGTCAGTAGGGCAGAGGACGGTGTCAGTAGGGCAGAGGACGGTGTCAGTAGGGCAGAGGACGGTGTCAGTAGGGCAGAGGACGGTGTCAGCAGGGCAGAGGACGGTGTCAGCAGGGCAGAGGACGGTGTCAGCAGGGCAGAGGACGGTGTCAGCAGGGCAGAGGACGGTGTCAGCAGGGCAGAGGACGGTGTCAGCAGGGCAGAGGACGGTGTCAGCAGGGCAGAGGACGGTGTCAGCAGGGCAGAGGACGGTGTCAGCAGGGCAGAGGACGGTGTCAGCAGGGCAGAGGACGGTGTCAGCAGGGCAGAGGACGGTGTCAGCAGGGCAGAGGACGGTGTCAGCAGGGCAGAGGACGGTGTCAGCAGGGCAGAGGACGGTGTCAGCAGGGCAGAGGACGGTGTCAGCAGGGCAGAGGACGGTGTCAGCAGGGCAGAGGACGGTGTCAGCAGGGCAGAGGACGGTGTCAGCAGGGCAGAGGACGGTGTCAGCAGGGCAGAGGACGGTGTCAGCAGGGCAGAGGACGGTGTCAGCAGGGCAGAGGACGGTGTCAGCAGGGCAGAGGACGGTGTCAGCAGGGCAGAGGACGGTGTCAGCAGGGCAGAGGACGGTGTCAGCAGGGCAGAGGACGGTGTCAGCAGGGCAGAGGACGGTGTCAGCAGGGCAGAGGACGGTGTCAGCAGGGCAGAGGACGGTGTCAGCAGGGCAGAGGACGGTGTCAGCAGGGCAGAGGACGGTGTCAGCAGGGCAGAGGACGGTGTCAGCAGGGCAGAGGACGGTGTCAGCAGGGCAGAGGACGGTGTCAGCAGGGCAGAGGACGGTGTCAGCAGGGCAGAGGACGGTGTCAGCAGGGCAGAGGACGTTGTCAGCAGGGCAGAGGACTGTGTCAGTAGGGCAGAGGACGGTGTCAGTAGGGCAGCGGACGGTGTCAGTAGGGCAGCGGACGGTGTCAGTAGGGCAGCGGACGGTGTCAGTAGGGCAGCGGACGGTGTCAGTAGGGCAGCGGACGGTGTCAGTAGGGCAGCGGACGGTGTCAGTAGGGCAGCGGACGGTGTCAGTAGGGCAGCGGACGGTGTCAGTAGGGCAGCGGACGGTGTCAGTAGAGCAGAGGACGGTATCAGTAGAGCAGTGCAGTGGACGGTGTCAGTAGGGCAGAGGACGGTGTCAGTAGGGCAGAGGACGGTGTCAGTAGAGCAGTGGACTGTGTCAGTAGGGCAGTGGACGGTGTCAGTAGGGCAGAGGACGGTGTCAGTAGGGCAGAGGACGGTATCAGTAGAGCAGTGGACGGTGTCAGTAGAGCAGAGGACGGTATCAGTAGAGCAGTGCAGTGGACGGTGTCAGTAGGGCAGAGGACGGTGTCAGTAGGGCAGAGGACGGTGTCAGTAGGGCAGAGGACGGTGTCAGTAGGGCAGAGGACGGTGTCAGTAGGGCAGAGGACGGTGTCAGTAGGGCAGAGGACGGTGTCAGTAGGGCAGAGGACGGTGTCAGTAGGGCAGAGGACGGTGTCAGTAGGGCAGAGGACGGTGTCAGTAGGGCAGAGGACGTTGTCAGTAGGGCAGAGGACGGTGTCAGTAGAGCAGTGGATGTTGTCAGTAGGGCAGAGGACTGTATCAGTAGAGTAGTGGACGGTGTCAGTAGGGCAGAGGACGGTGTCAGTAGGGCAGAGGACGGTGTCAGTAGGGCAGAGGACGGTGTCAGTAGGGCAGAGGACGGTGTCAGTAGGGCAGCGGACGGTGTCAGTAGGGCAGAGGACGGTGTCAGCAGGGCAGAGGACGGTGTCAGCAGGGCAGAGGACGGTGTCAGCAGGGCAGAGGACGGTGTCAGCAGGGCAGAGGACGGTGTCAGCAGGGCAGAGGACGGTGTCAGCAGGGCAGAGGACGGTGTCAGCAGGGCAGAGGACGGTGTCAGCAGGGCAGAGGACGGTGTCAGCAGGGCAGAGGACGGTGTCAGCAGGGCAGAGGACGGTGTCAGCAGGGCAGAGGACGGTGTCAGCAGGGCAGAGGACGGTGTCAGCAGGGCAGAGGACGGTGTCAGCAGGGCAGAGGACGGTGTCAGCAGGGCAGAGGACGGTGTCAGCAGGGCAGAGGACGGTGTCAGCAGGGCAGAGGACGGTGTCAGCAGGGCAGAGGACGGTGTCAGCAGGGCAGAGGACGGTGTCAGCAGGGCAGAGGACGGTGTCAGCAGGGCAGAGGACGGTGTCAGCAGGGCAGAGGACGGTGTCAGCAGGGCAGAGGACGGTGTCAGCAGGGCAGAGGACGGTGTCAGTAGAGCAGTGGACGTTGTCAGTAGGGCAGAGGACTGTATCAGTAGAGCAGAGGACGGTATCAGTAGAGCAGTGCAGTGGACGGTGTCAGTAGGGCAGAGGACGGTGTCAGTAGGGCAGAGGACGGTGTCAGTAGGGCAGAGGACGGTGTCAGTAGGGCAGAGGACGGTGTCAGTAGGGCAGAGGACGGTGTCAGTAGGGCAGAGGACGGTGTCAGTAGGGCAGAGGACGGTGTCAGTAGGGCAGAGGACGGTGTCAGTAGGGCAGAGGACGGTGTCAGTAGGGCAGAGGACGGTGTCAGTAGGGCAGAGGACGGTGTCAGTAGGGCAGCGGACGGTGTCAGTAGGGCAGCGGACGGTGTCAGTAGGGCAGCGGACGGTGTCAGTAGGGCAGCGGACGGTGTCAGTAGGGCAGCGGACGGTGTCAGTAGGGCAGCGGACGGTGTCAGTAGGGCAGCGGACGGTGTCAGTAGGGCAGCGGACGGTGTCAGTAGGGCAGAGGACGGTATCAGTAGAGCAGTGCAGTGGACGGTGTCAGTAGGGCAGAGGACGGTGTCAGTAGGGCAGAGGACGGTGTCAGTAGGGCAGAGGACGGTGTCAGTAGAGCAGTGGACTGTGTCAGTAGGGCAGTGGACGGTGTCAGTAGGGCAGAGGACGGTGTCAGTAGGGCAGAGGACGGTATCAGTAGAGCAGTGGACGGTGTCAGTAGAGCAGAGGACGGTATCAGTAGAGCAGTGCAGTGGACGGTGTCAGTAGGGCAGAGGACGGTGTCAGTAGGGCAGAGGACGGTGTCAGTAGGGCAGAGGACGGTGTCAGTAGGGCAGAGGACGGTGTCAGTAGGGCAGAGGACGGTGTCAGTAGGGCAGAGGACGGTGTCAGTAGGGCAGAGGACGGTGTCAGTAGGGCAGAGGACGGTGTCAGTAGGGCAGAGGACGGTGTCAGTAGGGCAGAGGACGGTGTCAGTAGGGCAGAGGACGTTGTCAGTAGGGCAGAGGACGGTGTCAGTAGAGCAGTGGATGTTGTCAGTAGGGCAGAGGACTGTATCAGTAGGGCAGAGGACGGTGTCAGTAGGGCAGCGGACGGTGTCAGTAGGGCAGCGGACGGTGTCAGTAGGGCAGCGGACGGTGTCAGTAGGGCAGCGGACGGTGTCAGTAGGGCAGCGGACGGTGTCAGTAGGGCAGCGGACGGTGGCAGTAGGGCAGCGGACGGTGGCAGTAGGGCAGCGGACGGTGGCAGTAGGGCAGCGGACGGTGGCAGTAGGGCAGCGGACGGTGGCAGTAGGGCAGCGGACGGTGGCAGTAGGGCAGCGGACGGTGGCAGTAGGGCAGCGGACGGTGGCAGTAGGGCAGCGGACGGTGTCAGTAGGGCAGAGGACGGTGTCAGTAGGGCAGAGGACGGTGTCAGTAGAGCAGTGGACGGTGTCAGTAGAGCAGAGGACGGTATCAGTAGAGCAGTGCAGTGGACGGTGTCAGTAGGGCAGAGGACGGTGTCAGTAGGGCAGCGGACGGTGGCAGTAGGGCAGCGGACGGTGGCAGTAGGGCAGCGGACGGTGGCAGTAGGGCAGAGGACGGTGTCAGTAGGGCAGAGGACGGTGTCAGTAGGGCAGAGGACGGTGTCAGTAGGGCAGAGGACGGTGTCAGTAGGGCAGAGGACGGTGTCAGTAGGGCAGAGGACGGTGTCAGTAGAGCAGTGGACGGTGTCAGTAGGGCAGAGGACTGTATCAGTAGAGTAGTGGACGGTGTCAGTAGGGCAGTGGACGGTGTCAGTAGGGCAGAGGACGGTGGCAGTAGGGCAGAGGACGGTGTCAGTAGGGCAGAGGACGGTGTCAGTAGGGCAGAGGACGGTGTCAGTAGGGCAGAGGACGGTGTCAGTAGGGCAGAGGACGGTGTCAGTAGGGCAGCGGACGGTGTCAGTAGGGCAGCGGACGGTGTCAGTAGGGCAGCGGACGGTGTCAGTAGGGCAGCGGACGGTGTCAGTAGGGCAGCGGACGGTGTCAGTAGGGCAGCGGACGGTGTCAGTAGGGCAGAGGACGGTATCAGTAGAGCAGTGGCCTGTGTCACCCGGTGAGAACTGTATATATGGATGGTGTATGGGGGGGTGGAGTACTGTATATATGGGGGGGGACTGTATATATGGAGAGGACTGTATATATAGATTGTGTATGGGGA
Organism: Aquarana catesbeiana; assembly: GCF_042186555.1. Classification (NCBI taxonomy): domain Eukaryota; kingdom Metazoa; phylum Chordata; class Amphibia; order Anura; family Ranidae; genus Aquarana; species Aquarana catesbeiana. The sequence continues at coordinate 199,610,846 of NC_133329.1, read as the reverse complement.
GAGGACTGTGTATATGGGGGGACTGTATATATGGATGGTGTATGAGGAGGAGAGAGAAAACTATATGGATGGATGGTATATGGGAGGGGGCCGGCAGAACTGTATATATAGTGTATGGTGGGGGAAGGGGGGTGTACGTATATATGTATGTATAGTGGGGGGAGGGGGGTGTACGTATTTATGTATGTATAGTGGGGGGAGGGGGGTGTATGTATATATGTATGTATATTGTATGGTGGGGGGAGGGGGGTGTATGTATATATGTATGTATATTGTATGGTGGGGGGGAGGGGGGGTGTATGTATATATGTATGTATAGTGTATGGTGGGGGGTGTATTTATATATGTATGTATAGTGTATGGTGGGGGGAGGGGGTGTATGTATAGTGTATCGTGGGGGGAGGGGGGGTGTATGTATATATGTATGTATAGTGTATGGTGGGGGGAGGGAGGTGTATGTATATATGTATGTATAGTGTATGGTGGGGGGGTGTATATATGTATGTATAGTGTATGGTGGGGGGTGTATGTATATATAGTGTATGGTGGGGGGAGGGGGGGTGTATGTATAGTGTATGGTGGGGGGTGTATGTATATATGTATGTATAGTGTATGGTGGGGGGAGGGGGGTGTATTTATATATGTATGTATAGTGTATGGTGGGGGGAGCGGGGTGTATGTATAGTGTATGGTGGGGGGAGGGGGGGTGTATGTATATATGTATGTATAGTGTATGGTGGGGGGGAGGGGGGTGTATGTATATATGTATGTATAGTGTATGGTGGGGGGAGGAGGGTGTATGTATATATGTATGTATAGTGTATGGTGGGGGGGTGTATATATGTATTTATAGTGTATGGTGGGGGGAGGGGGGGTGTATGTATGCATAGTGTATGGTGGGGGGAGGGGGGGTGTATGTATATATGTATGTATAGTGTATGGTGGGGGGGAGGGGGGGTGTATGTATATATGTATGTATAGTGTATGGTGGGGGGTGTATTTATATATGTATGTATAGTGTATGGTGGGGGGAGGGGGTGTATGTATAGTGTATCGTGGGGGGAGGGGGGGTGTATGTATATATGTATGTATAGTGTATGGTGGGGGGAGGGGGGTGTATGTATATTTGTATGTATAGTGTATGGTGGGGGGGTGTATATATGTATAGTGTATGGTGGGGGGAGGGGGGGTGTATGTATGTATAGTGTATGGTGGGGGGAGGGGGGTGTATGTATATATGTATGTATAGTGTATGGTGGGGGGAGGGGGGTGTATGTATATATGTATGTATAGTGTATGGTGGGGGGGTGTATATATGTATGTATAGTGTATGGTGGGGGGAGGGGGGTGTATTTATGTATAGTGTATGGTAGGGGGAGGGGGTGTATGTATATATGTATGTATAGTGTATGGTGGGGGGAGGGAGGTGTATGTATATATGTATGTATAGTGTATGGTGGGGGGTGTATATATGTATGTATAGTGTATGGTGGGGGGTGTATGGATATATAGTGTATGGTGGGGGGAGGGGGGGTGTATGTATAGTGTATGGTGGGGGGTGTATGTATATATGTATGTATAGTGTATGGTGGGGGGAGGGGGGTGTATTTATATATGTATGTATAGTGTATGGTGGGGGGAGCGGGGTGTATGTATAGTGTATGGTGGGGGGAGGGGGGGTGTATGTATATATGTATGTATAGTGTATGGTGGGGGGAGGGGGGTGTATGTATATATGTATGTATAGTGTATGGTGGGGGGAGGGGGTTGTATGTATATATGTATGTATAGTGTATGGTGGGGGGGTGTATATATGTATTTATAATGTATGGTGGGGGGAGGGGGGGGTGTATGTATAGTGTATGGTGGGGGAGGGGGGGTGTATGTATATATGTATGTATGTATAGTGTATGGTGGGGGGAGGGGGGGTGTATGTATATATTTATGTATAGTGTATGGTGGGGGGAGGGGGTGTATGTATATGTTTGTATAGTGTATGGTGGGGGGGTGTATTTATATATGTATGTATAGTGTATGGTGGGGGGAGGGGGGTGTATGTATAGCGTATGGTGGGGGGAGGGGGGGGTGTATGTATATATGTATGTATAGCGTGTGGTGGGGGGAGGGGGGTGTATGTATAGTGTATGGTGGGGGGAGGGGGGGTGTATGTATGTATAGTGTATGGTGGGGGGAGGGGGGGGTGTATGTATATATGTATGTATAGTGTATGGTGGGGGGGGAGAGGTGAGAGTACTTTGAAATCCTGACATGGATGGTAAAAACTTACCTTACAAGCTGGGCTCCAGTCCCAGCGCTATCTGTGCACACACTCCAGCAGGGAATGGGGAGGCTCCGCCCACCTCCTTGTCCCTTCTGCTGGCAGCCAGAGGATTGGAGGAGAGCACCGGCCGGTAACATGGAGGCTCCGCCTCTGTGTCCCGACTCCGTCCTGCACTCAGACAGCTGAGCAGGAGCAGAAATCAAGCAGCGCTAAGGCGGCGCTATGGAACGGAACTCCACGGCCGCACTGATGACACAGCTTCGGCACAGGGAGCCACGGGTCTGAGATGAATAATGTGCCCGGGTCTCAGGCGGGCAGAGACCCGGGCACATGTTTCAAAACCAGTACTGTCCGGGTGAATCCCGGACAATTGGCAACCCTAGTGTGCTGCCATGAAGGCATCAGGAAAATAAAATTATTGAATCATTATGGAGAACTATCAAGCTTAAAAATTAACCCCTCAAGGTCTGAAATCTTAAATATTAATATGGATAAGAAAGATGAACAACAATTACAAGAACACTTTCCGTTCACATGGCAGAAAAAAATTACTACTTACAGTGCCTTGAAAAAGTATTCATACCCCTTGAAATTTTCCACATTTTGTCATGTTGCAACCAAAAACGTAAATTAATTTTATTGGATTTTATGAGATAGACCAACACAAAGTGGCACATAATTGTGAAGTGGAAGGAAAATGATAAATAGTTTTCAATTTTTTTTACAAATAAATATTTGAAAAGTATGGCGTGCATTTGTATTCAACCCCCTTTACTCTGATGTCCCTAACAAAATTTAATGGAACCAATTGCCTTCAGAGGTCACTGAATTAGTAAATAGAGTCAACCTGTGTGTAATTTAATCTTAGTATAAATACAGCTGTTCTGTGGAGCCCTCAGAGGTTTGTTTGAGGACCTTAGTGAACAAACAGCATCATGAAGGCCAAGGAAGACACAAGACAGGTCAGGGATAACATTGTGGAGAAGTTTAAAGCAGGGTTAGGTTATAAAAAAATATCCCAAGCTTTGAACATCTCACAGAGCACTGTTCAATCCATCATGCGAAAATGGAAAGATTATGGCACAACTGTAATCCTACCAAGACATGGCCGTCCACCTAAACTGACAGGCCGGGCAAGGAGAGCGTTAATCAGAGAAGCAGCCAAGATGCCCAAGGTAACTCAGGAGGAGCTGCAGAGATCCAGAGCTCAGGTGGGAGAATCTGTCCACAGGACAACTATAAGTCATGCACTACACAAATCTGGCATGTATGGAAGAGTGGCAAGAAGAAAGCCATTTTTGAAAGAAAGCCATAAGAAGTCCTGTTTGCGAGAAGCCATGTGGGGGACACAACAAACATGTGGAAGAAGGTGCTCTGGTCAGATGAGACCAAAATTGAACTTTCTGGCCCAAAAGCAAAAAGCTATGAGTGGTAGAAAACTAACACTGCACATCACTCTGAACACACTATCCCCACGGTGAAACATGTTGGTGGCAGCATCATATTGTGGAGATGGTTTTCTTCAGCAAGGACAAGGAAGCTGGTCAGAGTTGATGGAAAGATGGATGTAGCCAAATATAGGGCAATCTTAGAAGAAAACCTCTTGGAGTCTGCAAAAAAATTGAGACTGGGGTGGTGGTTCACCTTCCAGCAGGACAACAACCCTAAATATACAGCCAGAGCTACAATGGAGTGGTTTGGATCAAAGTATATTCATGTGTTAGAATGACCCAGTCAAAGTCCAGACCTAAATCCAATTGAGGATCTGGCAAGACTTGCTGCAAACTGCTGTTCAGACGCTCTCCATCCAATCTGACAGAGCTTGAGCTATTTTGCAAAGAAGAATGGGCTAAAATTTCACTCTCTAGATGTGCAAAGCTGGTAGAGACATACCCAAAAAGATTTGCAGCTGTAATTGCAGCAAAAGGTGGTTCTACAGAGTCTTGACTTGGGGGGGCTGAATACAAATGCACACCCCACTTTTCAGATATTTGTAAAAAAAATATGGAAAACCATTTATCATTTTCCTTTCACTTCACAATTATGTGCTACTTTGTGTTGGTCCGTCACATAAAATTTCAATGAAATACATGAAATTTTTGGTAGTAATAAGACAAAATGTGAAAAATGTCAAAGGGGTATGAATACTTTTTCAAGGCACTGTAGGTATAAAATTAACATCTCCAAAGGATCTGTATCAAAAGACTTACATACCATTATTAAGCGTGATTAACCACTTCCGGACCGCCGCACGCTGATATACGTCCTAACTTTGAAGAGGGATATCTTTGTTATGGCAGCAGGTAGCTGCCATAACCCCGGTATCCTCTAATTCATCGGGCGGTCTGGTTTCCGATAATAGTGGCAGATTCGCCATGAGATCACTTTTATCAGCGGCGGGAGAGGGCCTGCCGCTCTCCGATGCCCTCTGCCGCTTACCGGAGACGTCGGTAGTGGCGGAGGCGATCAGATCCTTCTCCTTCCTGGGTATGGAGACGAGTGAGGGGGAAGATGGCCCCCATCCGTCTCCATACCATTGCAGAGCAGAAGCGACATCAAAACGTCACTTCCGCCCATAGCTCTTAAAGGGCCATTTTTATTTATATTTTTTTTCAAATTACATTTTTTTTATTGCATTTTAGTGTAAATATGAGATCTGAGGTCTTTTTTGACAAACTATATAAAGTTCGCCCCCTAATTAATTTTTTTTCCCAGAAGTTTGCCGAACTTTATGTCCCTGACAAAAATATATCTGTGGACGAATCCCTGGTGCATTTCACAGGCTGGCTGGGAATCAAGCAATATATCCCCAGTAAGAGGGCGAGGTACGGCTTGAAGCTTAACAAGCTTTGTGAAAGCGCTACCGGTTATGTGCACTCATTCCGCGTGTACGAAGGCAAAGATTCCCAGCTCCAGCCCCCTGAGTGTCCCGCGTACATGGGAATAAGTGGAAAAATTGTTTGGGAGTTGGCATTCCCACTCCTCCAAAAGGAGTACCATATTTACATGGACAACTATTATACTAGTTTGCCCCTACTCCGCCACCTATATCTAAAACAAACTTTGGCCTGTGGTACAACAAGAAAAAAACGAAAGGGCTTCTCACAGTGTCTTGACACCACAACCATTCAAAGGGGGGAATTGACAAGCTTGAGGAACAAAGAAGTGTTGGCTGTGAAGTGGAGGGATAGGAAAGATGTGTACATCATGTCCACCATCCACGATGACACCTCGGTGGAACTTCACAGAAGACGTGGTACCGTTCGCAAGCCTTCCTGTATCACTGAGTACAATAAATACATGGGGGGTGGATTTAAATGATCAATTGTTGCAGCCCTATCTTTCAACAAGAAAATCCCTTTTCTGGTACAAAAAAGTCGCAATTTACTTTTTTCATTTGGCCCTTTTAAATTCTTTCATCATCTACCAAAAATCAACAGAAACACCCACCACCTTCATAAAGTTTATTGAAGACATTGTCACTGCCCTGATTTATCAGCAAGTATCCCCCCCAGAAAGCATTCGCTCCGATTCTGTCAGCAGACTACATGAGCGCCATTTCCCGGACCATATTCCACCAACAGGATCTGGAAGACGACGCCAAAAAAAATGTCGGGTGTGCACCAAAAAAGGAATTAGGAAAGATACCAGCTTCCATTGTCCCGACTGTCCCTCCCAACCTGGCCTTTGCATCGGAGAATGCGTCAAGCGATATCACACTCTGGAAAATTATTAGTCCATATTTCTAATACTGCCATTTCCCCGTTTTCAATTTCTGTCCTGAATATTTCCCTTCCTCAACCAACCATATCATTGCCTTCCATGCGAACCGACCCTGGCCTGTTTCTCGACTATGCCTCTGCCTACCGTCTGCATTGTTTTTCCGCCATGTTTTTGTCTTTCACGTGAACTGACCCTGGACTGTATCGACTATGCCTCTGCCTACCGTCTATTTCTGCCTTTTACCTGCACTGACCTCGGCCTGTTGACCATGTTTTTGCCTGCCTTTTGGATTGATCTTTCACCCTGCTACACAGGGGTCTCACATATGTGACGGGCTCCAGAATAGTGTTCGGAGTTCAGAAAACCAGTTTTTGGTTTTCTGTGTTCCCATAACAGGGTCTGGTTGCCCGGAGGCTTCAAAGCGATTTGGGTGGGAGAAGCCTCTACCCCTGTCCCCATTCTTTCCTGACCGATGCCCTAAGCTTGATGGTACTGCCTGCTCCCTGGACAAATACTCTGGCTGTGCTGACCATACCTCTGCCTGCTGCATGTACTAACTATGGACAGTATTCTTGCCTGCTGCATGGACGATCCTTTGATCCTTTTGCTGCTGCTGACCACATCCCTGCCTGCTATCTGGACTAATGCTTTGGCTGTGCTGACATCTCTACCTGTACTGACTATTCCTGCCTGCTGCCTGTTTTGCTGTCGCTGTCCATGTTCCTGCCTGCTGCCTGGACCGATGCTCTTCTCTGTGGACCACTGCACTACTAAAACCGCAGGTAATCTTTTCTTTACCCTTTACTCAATAGAATGTATTTTGGTTTGTAATTGTTATGTACAGTACATGCTATGTGTTAGAAATATGAAGGGCCTTCAACAATGTGATAGGTTGGCAGGAATTTGTGCGTAATGTATGCTCCTAGAACAACTGACAGTGCTACTTGGATGTTGGGCCTCTGTATGTGGCCAGGCTATGTAAAAGTCTCACACATGTGGTATCGCCATACTCAGGAGGAGTAGCAGAATGTATTTTGGGGTGTCCTTTTTGCTATGTACATGCTGTGTGTTGGACATATCTTATAAATGGACAACTTTGTGTAAAAAAAAAATGCGTTTTCATTTTTTTTCCACATTTTCCAAAAACCTCTGTAAAAAAATGAACCATTCAAAAGACTCATTATGCCTCATAGCTTATACGTTGGGGTGTTAGCTTTCCAAAATGGGATCATTTTGTGGGCGTTTCCATTGTCCTGGTGCTCCAGGGTCTTCAAAACTGTAATAGGTGGTTGAGAAATTAGATGTGTAATTTATGCATGTAGTGCGCCTGACGGTGCTACTTCATTGTTGGGCCTCTGTATGTGGCCAGGCTGTGTAAAAGTCTCACACATGTGGTATCGCCATACTCAGGAGGAGAAGCAGAATGTATTTTACGGTGTCAGTTTTGCAATGTACATGCTATGCGTTGTGAAATATCTTATAAATGGACAACTTTGTATTAAAAAAATGCGTTTTCATTTTTTTCCCACATATTCCAAAAACTACTGGAAAAAAATGAACCATTCAAAAGACTCATTATGCCTCATAGATTATACGTTGGGGTGTTAGCTTTCCAAAATGGGGTCATTTTGTGGGCGTTTTCATTGACCTGGTGCTCCAGGGCCTTCAAAAGTGTGATAGGGTTTCATCAAATGAGATGTGCAATTTATGCTCGTAAAATGCCTGACGGTGCTAGTTGGATGTTAGACCTCTGTATGTGGCCAGGCTGTGTAAAAGTCTCACACATGTGGTATCACTATACTCAGGAGGAGTAGCAGAATGTATTTTGGGGTGTCATTGCAAGTATGCATGTGCTGTGTGAGAGAAATAACTTGTTGTTATGACAATTTTGTGCAAAAAAAAAAAAAAAATTTCCAAGAATTGTGGGAAAAAATTACAACTTCAAAAACTCACCATGCCTCTTACTAAATACCTTGGAATGTCTGCTTTCCAAAAAGGGGTAATTTGGGGGGTATTTGTACTTTCTTGGCTTGTTAGGGCCTCAAGAAATGAGATAGGCCTTCAGTACATCAGGTGTGATCAGATGTGATAATTTTTCAATGATTTGCACCATAGCTTGTAGACTCTATAACTTTCACAGAGACCAAATAATATACACTAATTTGGGTTATTTTTTACTAAAGATATGTAGCAGTATACATTTTGGTCCAAATTTATGAAGAAAAATTACTTATTTGCAAAATTTTACAATAGAAACTAAAAAAGTGTTTGTTTGTTTTTTTTAAATGTCTCTCTTTTTTTCGCTTATATTGCAAAAAATAAAAAAACAGCGGTGATTAAATACCACCAAAAGAAAGCTATGTTTGTGAGAAAAAAATGATAAAAATTAGGTTTGGGTACAGTGTAGCATGACTGAGTAATTGTCATTCAAAGTGTGAGAGTGCTGAAAGCTAAAATTTGGTCTGGGAAGGAAGGGTGTATTGAAGTGGTTAAGTTCATATGGCAGCACAAAAAAACAAAAATACGATTTGCAGTACTAAGTAAAGATAAAATATATGGACTATTAGCTTTACCAGATTTTAAAAGATATTACAATGCAGTTTTGTTATCACAAATTATAGATTTAATTCACATGGGAAAAGTTGGGTTAAAATTGAAAACACATTAATACACAATTAAATAAGGGGATATGGGTACCACAACAGTATCGTCATTTTTCAAAGGACACAAGTGAATCTCCAATGAACGTATTTAAGGTATGGGATTTAATACACAGACAAAGGAAATGGGAATATAATTCACTACTAATACCACTCACAGGGACAAACAATTTTTTTCCAGGGAATGGGACACTACTTGGAGCATTGATAAAGGATAAAAATGCACGAATAAAGGATATTATGAAAGAGGGAAAGATATCCACAATCCAGGAATTAAGACACAAAAAGGAGTTACTAGTGATAGATGAACTAAGATACCATCAGTTAAGACATTTTATAAAACCATTGCCACATCCAATAAGATCAGGAGAAAGTTTATTACCATTTGAAAAATTGCTCAACCTGCAGGAAGCACCAGGGCATGAAATTTCCCAGATTTATTAGATTCTTACTCTGTCGGAATCATTGCTACCACCTTTCTTGAATAGGTGGGAAGCAGAACTTGGTGCAACTTGAAGTGAGAAAGAGAAAATGTTGAAATTAGCAGACGGAACAGCAATAGATAGATATTTTGAAAAATTCTGTTTATTATTTTATATTAATATCATACAACAGTGGACCTGTCCAGAGAACATTGTCCATGAAGGTCAACATGACCTCATACCTATCTAACAAGGACCTACTAACTAACATTCGTTCCCCCAACACCCCCCCCCCCACCCTTGAACCACAGTTCAACAAGATATCGTAATCCTATAAAAGTTTTCATGGTATGCATGCGATTACTTTAATGTAACAGTGAGCACAACAGTCAATGCCTATTAATTTCAAATATTATAGTCTGACAGTATGTAGGGCCTCCTGATACTATCTTTTATTCAAAGAGTATCTCCATATTTAGATCACCTCCTCCGCTAACCCACCGTGCTGTTGGAGTTGAGCCTGCCACACCCTATCAAATTTTTTCATGCATCCTCTGGCCTCGTATGTAGCTTTGTAATATGGTAACATGGAATTTACCAGGCCCTTCCATGAAGAAAAGCTCAGAGCCTCAGGCTTTTTCCACGCCAACAGAATGGCTTTCTTACCATAAAAAAACAAAACATTTAGCATTGTTCGCATGGCCCGTGAGGGTACAACTTCGTCCACTAGTCCAATCAAACACACTCTAACATTCATTGGAATCGGTACTGATATTACTTCAGCAATACAAGTCGTGATATCAGTCCAAGGTTTTTGAATGTGTGGGCAGCTCCAGAAAATGTGGTCAGCATCTGCAGGCGAATATGAGCATCGCCAACACTCCGCCGAGACCATAGGAAAAATCTTGTTCAGTCTAGCAGGAGTATAATAGCTTCTATGTAGAAATTTAAACTGAATCAGCCTTACTCTTGCGGATACCAGATGTTTAAATGGCTGGGTCCACAGATCATCCCAGTCCTCCCCCTGCACATCCGGAACCACCCCCTCCCATTTTTCTCTGCATCTGGCGATCGCCAATGGCGTTAACTTGAAGAATTCTTTGTAAGTACTTGAGAGAGGCTTGACCAAATCTTCATCTGACAACATCGTTTCAAGAGACGAGGGCAAGGATTCTACCCTCATCTCTCGAAACTGCATCTGATATGCATGACGAATCTGCAAAAACCTGAATAAATATGAGTTTGGGCGTTCATGCCTTGATTGTAATTGTGAAAAGGTTAAAAGTTCACCATATGTTGTGATATCTCTCAACGTCTTAATGCCTTTAACTGCCCATATCATGGGATCCGGTAAATTAAAAAATTGAGGTAAACCTGGATTCATCCAGATGGGAGTTGAGGGCGACACTCCCCCATAGCTAGGGCAAGCCAATTTTACTGCTGTTTCCCAGGCCTTAATAGTGGCTTTCATTGTTAAAGTCAGAGGTAACTCCGACCTGGAGCCCCTAAACAGGGCAAACCGGAGACTGTCATATGACCCCAAATGTGCCGCCTCCAATACTGTAGCTGCATCCCCATCCTCAGCAATCAACCACCTATGAGCAAAAACCATTTGTCCCGCTATATAATATTTTTGCCAATCTGGCAATGCCAGGCCTCCTTGATCCCCCGGTTCCTGCAACACCTTATAACCAATTATTGGAGACTTGGGAGCCCAAATGAAAGATGAGATGATACTGTCCAGCTTCTTATAATACGATTTCGGAACCCAGACAGGTGCATGTCTCAGGAAGTACAGTACCACCGGGAGAAATTTCATTTTCAATAAACTGATGCGACCTATTAGTTTTGTCCATGTTTGTACTTTCTGCTTTAACAGTGTTATTAGGGGTAACAGGTTAAGAGATATGTAGTCCTGAATGTTCGCTGTAATTTGTACTCCCAGATACTTAATGGAAGAAACCCACTGCAATGGCAGATTAGGGTCTGCATCCGCCCTGGCCCCTGGATCTATTGGCAAGATTGATGACTTACTCCAGTTCACTTTTAAGCCCGAAAAAGTTGCGAAGTGATTAATAATTTCCAGAGCTGCTCCTAAGGAGTCTCTGGGGTCATCCAAAAATAGCAACATGTCATCTGCGTACAGTGCCAGGGATTCATCTATTGTGCCCACCCGTATAGATTTTATTACACTAGCTGACCTCAGTGCTACAGCCAGAGGTTCCAGGGCAATGGCAAGTAGGAAGGGGGATAATAGGCAACCCTGACGAGTTCCCCTACCCACCTCAAAAAAATCCGAGGTGGATGTTCCCAGTCTGACTGCCACCCTTGGATGGTTATAGAGCATGGCCACCCACCTCCTGAAATGTGGGCCAAACCCCATAGTCTCCAGGACCTTAAACATGAAAGCCCAATCTACTGAGTCAAAGGCCTTTTCAAAATCAATAGATACTACTATTCTAGTACTGGGAGCTGCTGACTGGATTTGCAAATGAGTGAATAATCTTCTTAAATTAGTGTCTGTCGACTTCCCTGGCATAAAACCGGTTTGATCTATGTTAATGATCGAGGGGATTACTGCAGCTAACCTCATGGCCAATACCTTAGTCAAAATTTTAAGGTCTGTGTTTAACAGAGCTATTGGTCGGTATGATGCACAGTCCTGTGGATCTTTCCCTGGTTTTAATAAGAGAACCATATAAGCCTCCAGCATGGAATCAGTTAGGGTGTTATGTTCATGATGACAGTATTCCAGTAGTTTATTAATTCTTGGGCCAAAACCTCAACATTTGCCTTATAGAAGTCTGCTGGGAACCCATCTGGTCCAGGGGCCTTGTTTGGGGGAAAAGTAAAAATTGCCTGTTCGATTTCCTTAGTTATAATTTTAGCTTCTAGATTAGTCCTGTCCGTGTCGGCAAGTTTTGGTATTGGCAAGCCACCTAGTAGGGAATCTAAATTTGCCGGGTCATAGGGGGGGATTGGAGAGTAAAGAGAAGAGTAGAACTTGACAAACTCCTGCATAATCTGTCCTGGTTCACTAAGCAGAGTTCCCCCTGGGTTTTAATGATCGGAATATTTGTAATCTGACGGGAATCAGCGACCAACATGGCCAACAGTTTCCCGTTTTTGTCTCCCTCTGCAAAGACCGTCTGTGCCCTTTTTACCATATCTACACGGGCCTGACCCGTAAAATACATGGAAATGGAACATCTCGCTTCCAGCAAGGCGTCATACGATTCCCTCATAGAGGATTCCGCGTGAGCCTCAGCAACTTCTCTTTCCCTTTGCTGTAAAAATTCTGTCTCTTCCCTATCTTGCTTGCGGGTTGTTTTAATGGCAGAAATAAATTCCCCCCCTTGTCACTGCCTTGAAGGCATCCCATACAACATGAGGTTCCGCTGAGTCAACATTGGAGGACCAATATGTTTTTATGGCCTCAGTCGTCTGAGCGGAAACTTGATCGTTTTGTAACCAGCCAGGCGAGAGCCTCCAACTTCTTCCCCGTGCTTCCGAGGCAAAGGGCAGAGTAACAGCGAGGGGGTTGTGATCAGTCAGACCATCGGCTAAATACACTATATCTTTCACATATGGAAGTAAGAGATTGTTCCCGAAGGCGAGATCTAACCTGGCTGAAGATCTGTGGGCCGTTGACACATGTGAAAAGCATCTATCCATTGGATGCCTCCAACACCATAACGCCGTAAGATCAGCCACAGACTTCCATCCATTCAGATCAGTGGAACCTCCTCTAGATGGGTTGGAGGTATCCAATACCGCATCAAGAACCGCATTGAAATCCCCCAATATCATCACAGGGAGGTGAGCATAGGATGTCATTTTAGTCAGTAGATCATATAATATTTTAGCCTGAAATGGAGGAGGCACATAAACATTTACTATCATGATAGTTTTATGACATATATCTAGGAATATCGCCACGTAGCGACCATTTGGGTCAGTGAACACCTGATGGATCGTGCAGGGGAGAGTCCTGCAGATTAAGATGGAGACTCCCCTAGCAAACGTGGAGTAGGTTGAATGTATTGCACTCTGAATCCATGGTTTGCGCAAAGAGAGTATTCTGCTACCATCAAGGTGCGTTTCTTGTAAGAGTATTATATGCGGGCGGGTCTGTTTAATGTATTGGAATATGGAGGCCCTCTTAAGTTTGTGATTGAGGCCCCGAACATTCCAAGACACAATTCTAATATCATCCATCATTATATCTGCCACTGTCAACCAGTAATAGATAGATATTAACACGATAAAAACAAATTATAAATGTCTGTCAAGATGGTATATAACACCTATCAAAACACATAAATATCAAAAGGAAAAAACACTGCTTTGCTAGAGAGGGTGTGGGGAAAAAAGGAACACCTATATGGTGGGAGTGTTTGAAAATACAGAAATTTTGGCAAGAAGTGATACAACAGATCCAAGAAATTACGAGAGTAGATATGCCTAAAAATCCAGAAACGTATTTATTAAATAATACCAAACTTACAATAAAACAATATAAGAGAACGATAATAGCACATTTAATAAATGCAGCAACACGCATTATCCCAAAATATTGGCAAGCATTGGAAAGCCCAACGCTAAGAGAATGGGTTCAAAGGGTAGAATTTATATTTAACATGGAAGAATTGTGTCATTACATACAAGCTAGAATAGAAAAATCTTTAAATACTTGGAAAGGATGGAAAGAGTTCAAGAATACAAGTAAATACCCTGAGACAATGTGAATCTGAAAAAAGATAGGTAGAGGGAGGGAGTAAATCAAGGAAGATTATAACACATGTTTAAGGAATGTGGGATGGGGAAGGCGAGGGAAAGGGGGTACAGGCGGTCCCCTACTTACAAATGACTCCTACTTACAAACGGAGGGAGACAACAGAAGTGAGAGGAAATCTACCCCTAGGAGGGGAAATTCTCTCCTGTAAGCGTTAATATGGGAAAAAGGTGTCTCCACTGATGTTTTATCAGCAATCCTTGTTTCCCTAATAACCCAAAATTTTCAAAATCCAATTTTCATTGGGAAAGAAAGTGAGGTGAAATCTTCTGAACAGGGGCACAGACAGCAAAACAAATGTTACAGGGGTGATAACCCTTCCCTATGCTATCCAAAAAGCTTAAAAATAGATTTTTTGGCTGGAGCTACACTTAAAAAAATGTTCCTGTTCCAAATTACAAACAGATTCAACTTAAGAACAAACCTAGAGTCCCTATCTTGTTTGTAACCTGGGGACCGCCTGTATAGGGGAAAACTATATTTTTATGAATGAGAATTTTTAACAAAATATTTTATATTTTGTATAATGTGAAATTTAATAAAATGTAAATAAAAATAAATACCGGCTGACATTTTGCCCGTGTGTATGTCAGCCGACTTCTGTCGTACGTGCATGCTGGAAAACCAGCATCCTACCGACTCCCGATCAGCACTCTCAGACAATGGCAGAGAGCCTTGATAAGAGTTTTCTGGCGGGGAGGCATCCCCCTGTCAGAACACAACAGCTCAGCAGGGGAGATTGCTGGACTAACTTCGCATGGTTAGTACAGCGGCTCCCGATTAGCTTTTTTTTCTTTTTTTTTTACAAAAACTTTTACAAAAAATGTAGTGTGTACCTAGCTTTAGGTTGGGCTGCTTAAGCTGTCGTTCTGTTTCATTGTCCTCTTTGTAAGATAAAATATTATTCTTATCCTACAGGCATGATTAAACAGTTCCTGCGAGATGTAGACTGGGGTGAAGTGGATTACCTGATTGTGGATACTCCTCCTGGTACTTCTGATGAACACCTTTCAGTAGTGCAGTATCTTAGTGCAGCTCACATTGATGGTGCAGTAATTATCACTACTCCTCAGGCAAGTGTTATTCTGCATATTCTATACCCTGTTTAGTAGCACTGAGTTAAATTGAGGGATTCTATATCACCAACATTTTTGTGAAAATCAGGATATTTTAACAATAGCTTAAAGTGGGCTGTTAATAGCTCTTGAGGATTATGCAAACTCATTTTAACTATTTTGGACCTGTTCTTCTGCCTCTGTGCCCCCCCAAATTTTTTACAGAAAGAAAAAAATTAACACAATTATGCAAATAATTGTTACACAAAAAAAGATCATAAAACAGTTATGTCATTCTAAATATTTTTAAGAAGATTTTTTACAAGCTACTTTTGCCTAAGCTGCTCATTGAGCCCAATTAAAACATTTTGCTTCAGTGAAAATTTGGTGATGAACAAATCAGTATTTTGACCAAAATCCCTCTGTCCATCCATACTACTCTAATGGGCAAGATACTTTTAGATATATATTGTGGTCCAGCTAAGTTATAAAAATAACAGACATTAATTCATTTGTATTTCTTTACAGGAAGTGTCCTTGCAGGATGTACGAAAAGAAGTCAACTTCTGTCGGAAAGTGAAATTACCAATAATAGGAGTTGTAGAGAACATGAGTGGTTTTATTTGCCCAAAATGCAAGGTAAGCTTTATGGAAACACATGAAGGGGAATTTAATAAAACCTTTTATTGGCACTTTCTGGCAGTGGTTTCCTTTAAAACTACCTTTGCCTAATTCAGACAAGCATTTAAAGGATAGGTTCACCCTCGGGAACATGTACCATCCGTTTTTAGGATGTAACATGATCCTGCTCTTGCAGCTTCTCTCCGATCCCTATTCTAACAGAAGGACAGGTATCTTCTCCCTGCACCCGCTGTCACAATTTGAAAAGAACATGGCCGCATCCTTCACAGAGTTCTGTGAATGAATGAACTACAAGTACCAACAGCCTTTGTGGCTGATGGCTTGTAGTTCTCAACAAACTACCAGGGCACTGGTAAGCGCTTTAGTAGCAGAATAAATAAATAGAAAACTTCCCTATACAGAATACTATACCTGCAGTTGATCAAGAGGAAGGCAAAAAGCCCTTTATAAAGCATGATTCAATTTGCTCCAGCAGGGAAAAAAAGGAAATTCCTTCTTGATCGCCCTGAAGCAAATTGCATATTCCTAGGGTCACCTATAAATTTGAATATCTAGTTATTTTTTGTGCATTTAGGAAAGCATCCAGCCCTCTTTTTAAAACAATCTGGCCGAGATGTCCAGACTTAGTTCTTGAAAACCATAAAACCAGAAAGTTGATTTCACTTATTGTAAATACTGAGTAGTCAAAGCTGTAAAAGGTAACAGGCAAACAGTTGACCTGTACCTATTTTGCATTAAAAACCTATACCTACAATGCAGCGTAATCTTGTTGAAGTAAAGATTTTATTAGAGAAAAACTGGCAGAATCAATGGCTGAGCTTCACCTAACAATGCTAGTTGTTGCTGTACTTGTAAAAAAAAAAAAAAAAAAAAACATGCTGATTGACAGTTATGTTGCCCTGTTAGCTTTAATACTTTGAATCACAGAACTGAATAGGCAGATGAGAAAAGCTGCAGAAAAGTCACTGTCCATATACTTGTGCTGGGTCACTTTTAAAGTATTGACTTTTACATCTCCATTTCATGCTGGTATTGTATTAATTCTAGAGTTCTCTTGGTTAACCAAAAGAAATAGTGTGCACTTTACTGCAGTCACTCTGCCTTCCTGGTTTCCAACAGAAAAAGGATTAAAACACTGAACAACTAAGTGCAACAAAGTGAATATTCTTGCTCTCAGCAGCTGGTCTGTGAGTACCAAATGTTTCTTTACCTGATCTTCCCAGTTATGTTGCCTCTGTTAAGTAGGGCAAGGGGAGAAGTCCTACTGAATCAGGTCTCGCCAGCTTAGAATCCACTAATGGTTCTAAGTAAGCAAACATGGAGCACAAAGCTGCAGAGCAACAGCAGCTGGGAAGGATTCAGTGTCCTAAAACTTGTCTAAAACATTGTTGTGTTGCTTTCTGCTTTTGTGTTTTTTTTTTTTTTTTTTTAATCAGAAAAGTTTTTATTATGTCATAAGAATAAATATAGGTACATTGTAAACAGATACATTGTAATATCTTCAGGTTATACATTAGAAAAAGTATTGTACTGGGTTGTTGGGCTTTGCGCAGAACTTAGTTATGACATTTCTAGCAATATAGTTAAATCCGGTATGTTCCGTCAGCTCTTATTACATGCATGTTTATTGAGGATTAACAAAAAAAGAAGAGGGAATACAATGTACCATGTGAAAACCAGAAAGAATAACAGTACATTTTCCAAAACGTGTAAATAAAATTGTATTCAATGTTATAACCCATGTCTAAGCTCTTTTTTTTTTTTTTCCACTCTCTTTCCCATGGTGTATGTGTTGAGTTGATTGGTTTTGTCGTGCTAGTTTGGCTAGGTCATGTTGTAATGTCTTAGTATACGTGGCCTGGGGGGGAATTAGTCCTCGGGTTACCTTGTTACCTAGTTTGTTCTTAGGTGCAAGTGTCGGATGATTGTGTCCATTTATCCCATATTTGTTCATACTTTAAGGGGCAACCTCTGTGTATGTAGATTAATTTTTTATAGGGTAATGTATTGTTGACTTCAGTCAGCCAGTGCGAGAGCCCCGGGGGGTTTGGTCTCATCCAAACTCTAGCTATGACTTTACGAGCAGAGAAGAGTGTTTCGTGTACGAAGACTTTTTGAAATTTATTTATCTCGGGGTCTGATAGAATACCTAGAAGGCATAGTTTGGGCTGCAGTGTTACAGGGGAGCCCATTGTATCATGAAGGAATCGCACCACCTGTGCCCAATACGCTTGGATTTGGGGGCACTGCCACAGAAGGTGAAAAAAGGTTCCGGTAGCTTGGTTACACATTGTACACATTGTGGATTGATCACTCTTATATTTGGACAGTCTTAATGGTGTAAGATATGCTCTGTGAATCACAAACAGCTGGGTCAAACGGTCTGACAGTCTGGGGGATACTAGTTTGCATGCGTCTAGGGCATCGCTCCATTCGTCATCTGCCAATGTGCCTACTTCTCCTTCCCACTTCGTTTTCAGGGCGTAGGCCGATGTAGTGGCCTGCGGTATTATTAGCATTGAGTAGAATTGGGAGATTAGTTTTTTTGGGTCGGGGCATTTCAATGCTTCCATTAATGGGTTGGTTACCAGGTGACATTCTCCCGAAGGGAACTGTGTATGGAAGGCATGACGTATTTGCAAATACCTGAAAAGCATTTGGTTTGGGAGCATGAATTCTGTTTTTAGTCTATCAAAAGTTTTTAACCTGCCGTTATGCACAATGTGTAATAAATAAATGATCCCTTTAGAGCTCCACAGTTCACTGTCTGGTAGCAAGTCGAATTCAGGGAGGTTTGAATTGTGCCAAAGAGGAGTGAACTCATTAATTGTCGGTAATTGAAGTCTGTGCATGGACAGGTTCCATATCTTGGTGTAATGGTAGAGTAACGTTTTGTGATTGGTGTTCTTGTCTGCCCCAGTGGCTTTCCCCGTTATCGTAGTCAGTGGGTCTTGTGTTGCCTGAGACCACTTTGGGCACATTAAATGCAGGAATCTTTCCCTATCTGTCTTATCTACATGGAATAGTTGGGATAGCTGCGCTGCAATGTAGTAAACGTTGAAGTCTGGCACAGCCATGCCTGCTAAGTCCGTGGGGTTTTTAAGTTTTTGCCAAGCAATTTTATGTCTGTTATTGCCCCAAACGAATGGTTTTATAATGGTTTCCATTAGTTTGAAATGTCTAAGCACTAGGTATATTGGCGAGTGCCAAATCGTGTAGAGAATTTTAGGCAGGAGGACCATTTTGGTCAGGTTGATTCGTCCCATTACTCCCAGTGGAAGACGGGCCCACACCTGCGTTTTGTGCTTAAGCGTTGCAAACAGTGGTGTTATGTTGAGCATCTCGTAATCTGCTGGGTCTTTTGTAGTTCTTATATCCAGGTATTTGATAGTGTCTACTCTCTGTAAGGGCAGCTCGGCTCTGTCCCTAGGTTGTGGGAAGCTGTCAAGGGGTAATATCTGGGATTTGTCCCAGTTGATCCTGAGTCCGGAAAACCTGCCGAATCGTTCTATGAGGTCCAGTGCAAGGGGCAAGGAACTCTCAGAGTCATCTAGGTATAGCAGGGTGTCGTCTGCGTAAGTACTAATTTTTTCGGTCACATCTCCCCTGCTGAGTCCTTTAATTTTGGGGTGCGCCCAGATGGCTACGGCCAAGGGTTCTGCCGCCAGCGCATACAGCAGAGGCGACAGAGGGCATCCCTGTCTCGTGCCCCTAGTTAACAAGAATTGGTCAGATGGCCATCCGTTCGCTAGTACCTTTGCTGATGGAGATTGGTACAGTAGTTGCACCCATTTTATAAATTTTGGGCCAAAGCCGAATCCGTCCAGGCACCTCCATAGGTATACCCATTCCACTGAATCGAACGCCTTGGCTGTATCCAAGGCGACGATTATTCTAGACCCTATGTTGTCATGTGTGGCTTGTAGGTTTATGAACAGTCTTCTAAGGTTGAAGGATGTATTTCTACCCGGCATAAACCCCGCTTGATCACTGTGTATTAGGGAAAGGATTACTTTATTGAGACGGATAGCTAAGATTTTTGCAAGTATTTTAATGTCTACTTGAAGTAGAGATATGGGACGGTAGGATTCGGGAATAAGTGGGTCCTTCCCAGGTTTGGGGATCAATACTATGGTGGCCTCTCTCATGGATGCTGGCAGGCTAGAGTCTTTGAATATGGCCTTGTATAGCTGTAGTAGTCTAGGGATCAGTATTTCTGAGTATGTGGAATAGAACTCCACTGGTAGGCCATCCGAGCCCGGGGACTTCGAGGTTGGGAGCTCCGCCAGGGCTCCTGATATCTCGTCTATTGATAATGGGGCCTCTAGTTCCTCGACCTGTTCCGCAGAGAGCTGGGGAATTACCAGCCCTCCCAGAAAGGTTTCCATTGGAGCAGTGTCTGATGGGGCTGTTGCTGTGTAGAGCTTGTTGAAGAATTCTCTAAAGATATCTGTGACTCTATGTGGTTCTGTTTCTATAGCTCCACTGGGTGAACGCAATGAGATCACCACAGGGGGTCTATCCTCGCTATGTATCAAATATGCGAGGAGTTTACCCGCCCGGTCCCCATGCTCGAACGACCTCTGTCTATGGAAAAATAGTTTTCGTTTGGACTTTTCGTAGTGTAGTTGGGTCAGCACCCTTGAACAAAGTTTAAGGTTGTCAGCTCTATCCGCAGTGGGGGCCTCGAGAAATGTCTTTTCAGAGTCTCGGAGGTTCTCCTCCGCCCTAATTATGGCCGATTCTGACACTCTTTTAATTTTGTTAATTCTGTTGGTTAGTATCATGCGGGCGTGTTTCTTGAAGGCCTCCCACACTACCTGAACCGAGGCAGACCCTTCATTGATGTGGAAATAGTTTCCCCACTCCGTTAAGAGGTCGTCCTCCTCCGGCAATAAAGTCAGCCAGAAGGGGTTCAACCTCCACGTCGTCGGGGGGCGATTGCGGGGGACGGTAAGTATGGCCCAGTAGGGGCAATGGTCTGATAGAGACCTAGGGGAGAAACCCGCGTCTGACAGTCTAGGGAGGAGTACTTTAGATACCAATATGAAGTCTATTCGGGACATGGTTCGGTGTGGCGTGGAGAAGCAGGAAAACCGCTTATCCAAAGGATTCCTGACCCTCCACGTATCAACTAGGTTAAAATCAGATAGGAGTCTGGCGAATCTTGTGGGGTGTGACGTCACTGGTTCTGTGGTTGAGGTGTTGAGTCTGTCTATGGCTGGGTCTAGTACATTGTTGAAATCGCCCAGCCACACAGCAGGAATGCCAGGATGCAAGGCCATGAAATCGAACCCAGCAACAATGACACTCGCGCTGAATGGTGGTGGGACGTAGAACGCCATGAGGAGAAGCAGATCCCCGTGTATCTTAGCTTTTAATAGAACATACCTGCCCAATGTGTCGACTACTGAGTCCTGGAGCTCGAAATGGGTGCTTTTAGCGATTAAAATTGAGACTCCCCTGGATAGTGTAGTGTGTGTTGAATGGTATGCCCATCCAATCCACGGTCTCTTAAGCACTCTATGGGCGAGGCCGTCGGCGTGCGTTTCTACCAGAGCCACTACGTCTGCTCTTTGTTTTTTGAGGATTGAAAACACCGCCGACCTTTTTATGGGTTCCCTGAGTCCGCGTATGTTCCACGTAATAAATTTT
Organism: Aquarana catesbeiana; assembly: GCF_042186555.1. Classification (NCBI taxonomy): domain Eukaryota; kingdom Metazoa; phylum Chordata; class Amphibia; order Anura; family Ranidae; genus Aquarana; species Aquarana catesbeiana. Next base: position 199,589,613 of record NC_133329.1, on the reverse strand, counting down.
AGGTTAGCCATTTAGACGTGTAAATGTGGTATCGAGCCCCAGGACTCAGATCTCCCTCCCCCCCCCGAAGCAGCCCAGCACATATATCAAAAATCATGACCGTTAGCAAGAACACCGTGAGGTGATTGTGATAGCAATTAGATATTTTAGACATTGGGTAAGACAATAGAACAGTTGAAATTCTGAAAACCCCTTCCCCCCTCCCCGCTCTGCACCTCCCGAACCTGGTGCGAGCTTCAATCCCGAACTGCCAACTGGGCATAAACATTGTCCCACCTGTGGATAAAAGGTTAGGATTTGAACATGTATGGGTGGCAATTGTTACGCTAGGGGTGCTGATAGCCTCAGATGTCCCGGTTCGCATATACAGCGTTGCCAAAGATAGTGTGCTCCATTTCAGGTGGTGAGCTGTGTTGCGTGGGGCGAAACTACGCTGCGTGTCGTTGCGCATTTTAGGACTTTACTCACCGCTCTTGGTGAGTACTTTGTGGACGTTGGTGAGCTCCGTCGGTTGCCTGTGTGGACACTGTTAGGAAGAGTTCGGGTGAGTAGCCGAGGTGTGTCTCGATGGCATGGGGCTGTGAGACACCCGTTGAACAGTTGCACCAAGTGGTGTGTGGTAAAAGTTCTTACTGCATGTTGCCAACTGGGTGCTCATGAAGGAGTGTGTAGCTGTGGCATTCGTTGAAGGCCGGTCGTTGTCAGTAGTGTTTAGGGGTATACCCCAGTCCATGTGGAGTTGATGAGGAGTCGTCCGTCGCTGGAGAACAGCAGGAGGAATAGGAAGAGAGTGTGAGTACGGATTGTTCATCCTGTGGTTTTGCATAGAGTGTCGAGTTTGGATTTTGTCCGTGGAAAAGGACTGCAGTGCAGTAGGAAGGAGGATCTATGGGGGTCACATTGGCATATGGATGGGGATAAGTACGGCTAGGACTTATCCATGGTTTTCCCTCTGCTCCAGCCAGGCGATGGCAGCTTCTGGATCCTCGAAAAAGTGTGCCCTGTCCTCTCCCTCTACACGGAGGCGGGCCGGGAAAAGCATGGCATACTTGATGTTTTTAATGCGGAGGCGCCGTTTGACCTCCATGAACGTGCGCCGTCTCCGCTGCACCTCTGCAGAAAAGTCCGGGTAGATTGCTATCATTTTGTTTCCAAGAGGGATGTTCCCCTTCACTCTGCTGAGGCGAAGTATGGCATCCCTGTCCCTGTAATTTAGGAATTTCGCAATGAACGTGCGTGGGGGGGCACCAGGTGGTGGCGGTCTGCCCGACATGCGGTGTGCTCGCTCTACCACAAATGTTGGGGAAAAGGAGTCTCTTCCATAAGTGTCACAGAGCAGATTTTCAAGAAACGTGGGGGGGTCTCTCCCCTCTGACCCCTCAGGGAGACCCACAAATCTAAGGTTGCATCGCCTGAGGCGGTTCTCGATGTCATCCTGCTTCTGAATCAATTGATTCACTTGGTGCTGCAGCTCAGACGTTGTATTTTGCAGGGGGGGAGTTTTTGAAAGTCCTGCCTTACCAGTGAGATGTCCACCTTGACCTCTTCTATCCGCGCTGTAAGAGATGTCTGACATACTGTTACAGCTTCCTGGCAGGATGAGATCGCCTCTAGCACCCTCGCTGTGTCGGTCCCGGCAGGAGGTTCTTCTTCCAGCGCGGCGGCGCCATCTTGGCTGGAGGAGTCCGTGCCTTGCCGGCTGTATTGCTCGAGCTTTGCGGCGGCTGCAGATGCCTTTTTGGTGGGCGACATGTCGCCTGCTAGTTGCCGGTTCGGCGGCGGTATGTTGTGGGCTGAGGTGAGCAGTTTATCTGTCCCAGGAGATTACTAAAGGATCAATGGCCGACGGAGCTCTGTCTAGTTGCGTCCTACTGCATGCCGCTCCAGGCCACGCCCCCTGCTTTTGTGTTTTTACATGCAATTTCAGGAGCCCCCACTCCTCTCTAAACAAGCTGGGTGCATAAGGCTTTGTTAGTGTCAGGCTCAACTGATTGCTGTCTAGTTCCTGATTCATATGCATGAACGATTTACATGTTTGGTAAGATCTTACTTCCTGTGTTAAAATGTTAGTCTAAATACTCAATATACAAAGTGTTACTCCTGTGCTATCTGTAAAGTGGTATCTAGAAATTCCTATACGTGTATACCTGTTATTCCAACAATAAAATAAATGTGAAGCTGCTGCTAGCATAGATGTGTGTTCCCACGCAGAAGATAGGACTCTATAAAGGAAGTGTTGGCTGTTGCGCTGCTAATTTCCAGTGCCTATTATAAATAAATAAAACACCAATAAATGTAATACTCAGATGATATGTGTCTGTGATCCTTAGTGTATAGAATTCATTATAACAAAATAATATAAGGATTCTCCTTGATAAAGTCACATGTTGTTTGATGAAACACTCAGTGGCAGGGCCTTGTGATGTCAGCACACTCTTACGATAAGATTTGAAGATTGTACCTTGTTTGGTTGCCAGTACAACATCAAAGCGATCCTTAAGGGGGCTATATACCCTTATTGTGCTATGCTTGCTGTCTGAGTGCACTGATAAATGTGAGTTGTCTTTATTTTTTTTTTTTTTTTTTTTTTTTTACATATTTTTTATTTTTAGTCTAAGGACATGGTTCAGAGACATACATCTAAGCATATACAGTATGGTGCATTATGCATAATTTCACATCTGCTTTGTATAAGTTGTCACATTACAGAATCAGGGTAACGTTATGTCTATTAGTGATTTAAGATGTCTTACATATTCCAAATCAATGATGCAATAGGTAGTACCTCGGAATCGGGTTTACTCAAGATGTGTCGTTACCACCATTTCAGCCTGTTCCGGCAGGGGTAAGGTCTCGGAACCAGCCCATATCAGTTTTCTAGTTTTAAATAGTGGAAAAAGCAGCATGGAACAATCTAACCTTGGTCCATGTAGAGAGAGAGGAAAGGACAGAAAGGGTAAGGGGGTGAGTAGAGAAGGATGTAGGGAGGGGGGAGTGGAGATATATCATGTGTGAGATCCCAGAATACATAGGTGGCAGGGGGAGATTCCATACTATATCTTCAAGGATATTAGGCAGGGTCTGTGTCTGACAGAATTGTTTTAGTCGGCCTGTTCACAGTCAAGGAGGGGCCTACCCTCATCAGAGAAGATGAAAATGTTCCAGAGTGACCAAGTCTTGGAATAGCGTTCTTGTTGATGGCATGCGGAAGGAACAAGGTCTTCCAGCTTGTTTATTTCCCCTACTTTTCGAATCCACATTCCTACAGTCGGGGGTTGTGGGGATTTCCATTTAAGAGGAATGCATGCTTTAGCGGCGTCTAATACGTGGCGTATGATGGATTTTTTGTGTACTTTCCCAGGGGTATTGGAGGCATGGAGAAGAAAAAAAGGCTGGGTCATCTGGTATTGGCCGTTCCATGAATTTTTGGGCAGTGCATTTTATCCCCTTCCAGAAATATTTGAAACAGGAACAAGAATGAAAAAATGGACTTTGTAGGCACCAATTATAAAAAGCACATACATCTTTTATTAAACACACAGTACAAAAAAAACTCCTTCCAGAAATGTTCCAGTTTGGGACAAGTCCAAAAAATATGGAGGATGGTTCCTCCTGGTATCTCCAGCATTGGTCAGAAATTGTAGGGAAGATTTTATGCAATCTCACCGGTGTTCTATACCATCTAGTGAGAATTTTAAAGTTTGTTTCTTTCACTTTCGTGCAGATAGAGGATTTGTATGTAAACCTTAGGATGTGCTGTCGTTGTTGTGTGCTAAGTGGTTTGCCTAGGTCTCGTTTCCATTCACAGATGCAACTTAGAGTGTGAGGTTTCGGGTGCAATTAGTAAGTTATGGGTGGCTGAGAGCATGTGGGGCATCGCACCTGTGTCTGAGCAATAATCCTCAAAAATTATTATTATTATTATACAGTATTTATATAACGCCAACAGTTTACGTAGCGCTTTACAACTTGAGGGTAGACAGTACAAATACAATACACTTTGATACAGTAGGAATCAGAGGGCCCTGCTCCTTAGAGCTTACAATCTAAGAGGGAAGGTCAAGAGATACAAGAGGTAATAACTGTGGGTGATGTGCTGATTGAGAAGATAAATGTACAGTTGTTAGGTGGGGGCCAGATAGGCTTCTCTGAAGAGATGAGTTTTCAGGGATCGTCTGAAAGTGGATAAAGTAGGAAAAAATCGGACGGATTGGGGTAGAGCATTCCAGAGGATGGGGGAGGCTCTGGAGAAGTCCTGAAGGCGAGCATGGGATGAGGTGACTAGGGAGTTTGAGAGCAGGAGGTCTTGGGAGGAGGGTCTATTGAATTGCCCCGGGGGCGGGAGATATCAAAGAAAATGAGTAAGTTGGAGGGCTCTCCAAAATCCCAGACAGAAAGTACCATTTGAGTCAGCAAGCGCCGAGACTGTCGGCCAAATCCCCATGGTAAGGAACTGGGAGGCTTGTGAATAGCCTGATCTCTTTAGGTTCCGGAAGTTTGCATCCTGAAGTCCCGGGGAGAAAAGAGGGTTCCCCTGGATTGGGTATAATGGTGAAGTCGGGTAAGAAAGAGGTGAGTGTAAGTAGGGTCGAACTGAGATTTGCTGTTTGGCCTATCGGGGGGTGATCTTTCACCTCCCCTGGCAGGTATGCATAGCACCACGGTGTCTTACCGAGGTGTATAGTAGATTGGGCTTGTTCAATGCGAACCCACAATTTTAAGTCTTCATGTCTGTTCCAATCAATGAGTCTACTCAGATGTATGGCTTGGTAGTATTTATGTCCGGGATGGCCAGTCCCCCATATCGTTTAGGTAACATAAGTTGGCTGCGTTTCAAGCGTGGGTGTTTATGGACCCAGATGAAAGCGAAAAATACTGCCTGGATCTGTTTAAAATAGTTAGATGGGATACGGACTGGCAGGGCTTGTAGGAGGTATAGGAATTTGGGGAGGATGCTCATTTTAAGGATGTTGCAGCGTCCGAACCACGAGTGGAGTTCAGTATTCCATTTGTCTAGGAGTGTTCTGACTTTTTTCAGTAGAGGGGAAAAGTTTAGTTCAAAAATTTTGGCTATGTTGTGGGGGATAAGGGTACCTAAGTACGTCAGTGCTGTGTTATTCCATTTCAATTTAAAGTTGTTCTGTAGTTGTAGACGTGTCGGTTGCGGGAGATGAATTCCCATTGCTTCAGATTTGGAGAAATTAATCTGGAGATTGGAGAGGGCTCCATATCTCTCAAACTCTTTCATCAAGTTAGGGAGTGATATCAGGGGATTCGTGAGAGAACAACATGTCATTCTGCATAGGCCGAGATTTTATATTGGGTACCGCCGACTTCTATTCCATTGACATACGGGTTTAACCGGACTTCCAATGACAGGACGAAGAGGAGGGGCGACAATGGGCAACCCTGTCTCGTCACGTTGGTAATCTTAAAAGGTTCTGACAGTACTCCATTGGCCCGAACACGAGCCAATGGGCGGGAATAAATTGTGGAAATCAACTTAAGCATATTGTTACCAAATCCTGCATACTTTAAAACTGAGAGCATGAATTTCCAGTTCACCCTGTCAAAGGCCTTCTCCGCGTCGGTACTGAGGAATATACATTGGGTGCGGGATTTGTTGACTACCTGGAGTAAATTTAGAACTTTTGTGGAGTTGTCTCTGGCCTCTCTGGTGGGAAGGAAGCCCACTTGATTTAAGTGGACTAGGTTCGAGAGGAGGTGTTGAATCCTGTTTGCCAAAATTTTTGTAAAGAGTTCGGGATCTAGATTAAGTAACAAAATCGGTCGATAGCTGCCACAGGAAGTAGGGTCTTTTCCCCCCCTGGGGATCACTTATATGTGGGCTTGCAGGGTGTCTGTTGCAAATGTCCTGGAAGATCCTAGTGTGTTAAACAATTTGATCATCCAGGGGGCAAGTGAGGATAGTAGGGCCTTATAGTATTGGATAGTAAAACCATCCAGGCCAGGTGCTTTCCCTGGTTTGGTGGCTCCCACGTCACCGTTGAATTCCTCAATAGTAATGGGTTCTTCCAAGGTATCCCTGTCTGCCGTAGATAATTGGGGCATATGTGAGGAAGACAAGTAGGAATCTATCTGTTCTTGAGGAGGGGTTTGGTTGTCAGGTTATATAAGGAGTTGTTGAATTCCTGAAATTCCCTTGCTATGTCATGCAGTTTTGTGGCCTTGGGCTTACGTGGTGGCACTAGATAAGGTACATAGGTCGCTATTTTCTGTTCTCTTAGGGTTCTAGCTAACATCTTGCCACATTTATTACCGGATTCGTTTTCCGGCATATCTGCATTGCCGCCTTGGCCTTGAATTGTAGCAGGTCTGTGATTTGTGCGCATTTGGTGAGGAGGTCTTTCTCTAAGGAGTGAGACAGTGTACATTTATGACAGACTTCTAGGGATTTCAGGTCGTCCTTGCTCCATGTTTGACAAGCACACCGCGAATAACCGCTTTGTGTGCCTCACAAACGATACCAGGGTTGCAGGCGGGTGTGTCATTGATTCTGAAGTAAGAGTCAAGTGCTCTGGTATAATAGCAGGGGAGGGAGTTCTCTTGGTCACAGCTCACGATGCCGATGTAAGCAAGTACATTATTCTTCCAGGACTCTGTACATGTGTCACTCTTGCTGGGGGTGGGAAACTGTTAATACTACTATGTTGAGATGGAACAAAAGGATTCCCTGACAATGGCGGATAATGTTGATTGTATCTTGGAATGTTAGAGGTCTCAATCAAAAATTTAAGAGGGCCTCAATATTCCATTACCTGAAACAGACTAAGCCACATATCATTTTCCTACAGGAGACGCACCTAGATGGCAGTAAAGTTTTTGCATTACGAAAACCATGGATTCAAAGGGCCTTGCATTCCACTTATTCCACCTTTGCCAGAGGGGTGTCTATATTAATTAGTAGAACTCTTCCTTGCTCAATTCATCAGGTGCTCTCCGACCCGGGGGGTAGGTATGTGGAAGTAGTAACAGATATATGTTATCGTGGGGATGTGGCACATCTGTGTGAGAGGACTCAGGAGATGGAGCTTTGCTGCTGACCACTTTTTTTTCTTTTTTTTTTTTGTCAGTCCTGGCTGGTTTTAGACTGTTGATCCTTAGCAGCATTAGCAGCGATAGCCGCTTCACTATTACACTTGATATCTGATAATTTTGATATCTTTCAAAAACTGGCTCAAACTGGCTCAGCACTACAGCTGCTACAGCTGACATGGCTGATACAGCTGATTCGGCTTTTGGCTATCCTCAGCTGATTTGCTAGGGGCTTCCCGCTATGAATAACATAGCTGAAGTGCTCTTGGTTCGTGACTTCTGGCTTATGGTTTACGGTTCCTGGTTCCCAGCTCTCCGCTCCACATCCCAGGCTCACTGCTCCCGACTCGCGGCTCCCAGCTTGTGGCTCACGGCTCTGGGTGCCTGGTAATTAGTCCCCGGCTCCTGGTTTCCTGTTCCCGCGGGGTGTGACTCGAGGCTGCAGACATCCGGACAGACATCTAGACATCCAGACGCCCAGCTTATGGTGCGTGGCTCTGACTCCCGGCTCATGGTTAGATGTTCCAGGGGTGCAGTCTACAGGATCCCTACAAGATCCTGGATTCAGCTTTCAGCTTTTGGTCTCCAGCATGCGGTTCATCTCGTGGCTCACCCACTGATCCTGTTCATCGTCCCTGGCTTTCCAACTGAGGCTTACAACTGACCCATCAGCTTTGACATCAGGTACAATCTTTCTGATTCTTTGTTTGAGGCTCCTGGTCAAATATACTATACACCGTATACAGGAGAATGGTGGAGAATGGTGTGGAGTACCTCCGAAATAGAGGCTGGAATATCTGCTGGACATAAGTAGAAAAGGTATTACTGATCCTGGACTTTAGTTCTTTTGGCCATACTGGCTATATTGTAGCAGTGTCTCCATTTGTCTCATGAGTGTCACCTCGCTATTGAACACATTGAATACATTCAAATGCACTTTGGCTGTACGTGCTGTATTTACTTAGATTATCAGTACGGGTAGCATAATCTGCCTTTTGAACTGAAGCACTATAGGAAAAAATCATCTTAATCACCAGTACACTTGCCAGCTCTTTTACTGTCAGCATGCAACCAAAACTATAAAGCGATTCACATATGGTATAAGTAAATCTATATAACTCTATAAGATAGATAACTTTTTAGATAAGTTTCAAAGATAAGTTTCTTTCCTGATTTTTCAGTAAATGTACAGTGCCAAAGGGCAGGTTTTGTGGAGGTAAAGTGACGACTGAGGCAACTGGAACTGTCCTATGCTATGCTGTTCCCAGCTATGTTAAGAGTAAAGACTTAGGACAATACTTTCTTTTTACATCACTGGATTCAGCGTCTCAATGGTTGGATAATTATATGCATCCAAATTAATTTCTTAAGATGATATGGAAAGCCATTTTCTTTTTTTTTTCTTTTTTTTGGTCAGGGTTTGCTCTACTTTTGGGGTCTTTTGGATCGTATAACCCCTATGTTTGTTTTTTTGTTTTGTGGTGTTTGTTATTGTCTTTTATGTGTCTTGGTTTGTGCTTGTTTGTTCGTCTTTGTTCTATTTGTTTTATATGTTAGTTTGTCTACACCTCTTATTAAATATTGGTCTATCAATCTTATTTCTTTGCTCCTGCTTCAGATCTTCCCTCTTCTCTCCCCTTCTCTCCTCCCGCTCCCTAGTCTCTCTATCTTTGACCTTGTGGGGCTCAAACGATGGATGGATCTATAAACATAATGGATATAGATTGTGAATTCCCGGTCTGCTCTCCTTTCTCTCTGCTTTTCTCCTTCTATCTCCCTATCCCCTTGTTTCCCTATTTTATGACCATGTGGCTATCGAAGTATGGATATAGCTTGCAAGGTGTATATAACTGGAGTTAAAATGTATGGTAATATAGTCTTATGACCCCTCAGAGAGATGTAATAATCTCATGCTATGTTAGCGGCAGGCTATCCTTAATTCACTGACAAGATTTTCACCTTCTATAATTTGCCTCCAGGAAACTCATTTACTTCCTCATACTTTACATTACTTAAAGAAAAAAGTTTAAAACTCCGTTTCATTCGACATATACATCATATTCCCGAGGTGTATCCATACTTATAGCTAACACAATTGACTTCCAATGTTGGCAGGTTAAGAAGGATAGTAGGGGCCGATATATTTTTTTGCACAGGCCTTCTTTTTTCACAAATTTAAAAAAAAAGAAGTAATTTAGAACTTGGGGAAAAAACCCTTGCTGACAGTATGATGCAAGCTGAAGCATTATATATAACTAACCCCAATAAAATCACTCAAACAAAATGGATAAATAGCCAAGACAAATATGCACAAGTAGCTATAAAGAAAGCAGAGAATAAAAGGTTTTTCTTGCAGCAGCCTTATTTTGAGGAGGGAGAAGGAACAGGATGCATATTGGCCTCTGTAATAAAGGCACAGTGTTCATTATCACAGAAATTCATACTTCTGAACATGGGAAGACCAATAATACTCCAGAGATTTTGGAAGTGTTTCGGGCCTTTTACCAGGAGTTATATAAAAGTAGAACAAGAGACCAGGAGGGGGACATGAAAAATTTCTTTGAGTCTATTAATTTGCCAAAGTTACCAGATGATGAAAGGGAGATATTGGAGAAACCACTAACACTGGAAGAACTGAGAGATGCAGTGGCCAATCTATCGAATAACAAATCTCCTCGGTCGGATGGCTTACCAGGAGAAATATATAAAACATATGAAGATGTCTTACTACCCGATCTCCTTATAGTCTTTAATCATGCTTAAGAGGTGGGGTCCTTGCCCCCTTCAATGAATGAAGCTGTGATTATCTTTATTTTGAAACCAGGTAAAGATCAAACAAGTCCTGATGCATACCGCCCAATCTCACTGCTGACATCAGACTTTAAACTTTTGGCAAAGATAATGGCAACTAGACTTTCAAAGTATATTGGTAAATTAATACACTGTGACCAATCGGGTTTTATCCCTAACAGATCAGTAGCCAATAATATTAGACATTTATTTTTAAATTTACAATTACCCATAGACAATACTGAAAATAGAGCCATTATGTCTTTGGACGCGACCAAAGCATTTGATAGTATTGAGTGGGATTACCTATGGACCTCCCTAAAATATTTTGGAATAGGACCGAAATTCATAAAGTGGATACAACTGCTATATAGCTCTCCGAGTGCAAGAGTACAGATTAACGGATCAATTCCACTACCCTTTTTTTGAAGAGAGGAACAAGGCAGGGCTGTCCCTTGTCTCCCCTCCTTTTTGCACTGGCCGCGGAACCCCTGGCGGAGGCTATTCGTGAATTCCCAGACATTGTGGGATTTCAGAGATGTACGGGCGAGGAAAAAATAGCACTCTTTGCCGACGATGCCCTAGTTTTCCTAGGGGATACATGTAATTCTTTGTCTAAAGTTATCTCACTTATTGACTATTTTGGTATATTCTCAGGATTCAATATTAACTGGGATAAATCCGTAATAATGCCTATTGATCCGATGGATCCGATACAATTGGGGCTTCCACACCAGAATCACCAGATGAAGTATGTTTTATCATTCAAGTATTTAGGGGTGTTAATTACCCCAAATGTTAAGGACTATATAGACAAAAATATGCTTCCTCTTCTAGGTAAATTTAGGCAACAAAGTAAAACCTGGAGCAAATTCCCATTGATTATGATAGGGAGAGCAAATCTGGTGAAGATGGTGTGGCTCCCCCAATTGTTAATTTTACTGCATAACTCTCCAGTTTGGTTGACATCAAAATTATTTAGGACAATAGATGCGACTTTTAGAGACGTCATATGGAAACATGGTAAACCAAGAATTAAATTGAAACCCTGCAACAGGCAAAAGATAGAGGGGGAATAGCGGTTCCTAACTCAAAACTATACTTCATGGCAGCACAACTTCAACATTGGTGTGGTTGGGAGGAGCTAGATGACCGAGACCCAATACAGAATATAGTAATGCCGCAATTTAAACCGCTACCATTAGTACAGCGAATAGTGTCACACAGATTCTATGAGAAGAGAAAATTTCTAACCTTCTATTTAATTCATAAATTATGGGAAACAATACGCATTATTACGCAGCATAAGGGATATACAAGACATATGCCAATATGGGAGAATTACTGCTTACCTGAGTTGAATAAAATACCAGAATTTATTGAATGGAAAAGGGCCGGGCTAATTTTATTTCATCAGCTATTTGAAGGGGATATTTTATTGACTTTCAGTATACTGAAAGAACGTTTCCAATTATCAAAGGGTAATTTTTATCAGTATCTTCAGATTCGCCACACTCTACAAAGCCAAGCTCTAACATTCCAACTACAATATAATCCATCAGAGATCCTACTGAAAGCAACTTCAGTTTGGTTTATTAAACGAGGACTAATAGGGGATCTCTACCATATTTTATTAAATATAGCAAAGGCAGATGGACAAGCTAAGAGTCTTACTCCCTGGCAAAAAAACGTGATGGATCTTAATGAAGATGAATGGACTCAAACCATGGAGATCTTACCTGAGGTATCTATTTTACCATCTCAGCAATTGACCCAGCTTTTTATTTTACACAGAACTCACTATACCCCACAAAAATTATTTGCTTGGGGGAAATGCACATCGCCTTTATGTCCACGATGCTCAGTATCTAACGGCTCCCTTATTCATATGCTTTGGCGTTGTCCCAAACTCCGTAGATACTGGGAGAAAGTATTCTTGACCAATATCACGAACAGAAATAACAAATACCCCCAAACTATCATTACTGGGAATAATTCCAGATGGAATTCTACCTGTAGAGATGCATACAATGTGGACTAGATCTCTCTATCTAGCTCGCAAACTCATCTTACAAAAGTGGATTGCTAATACCCCACCAACCCATAAACAATGGGGTACTAAAATAAACTATATATTAAGAAAAGAAAGACTGACATACAAACAGAGGAGTCTCTCAAAAATTCATTAAAATATGGCATTACTAGCTTAACTCGAGTAATCTAATGTATGATGGTTCATGTGGGGGGGCTGGTGAGAGGGAGGGGGAGGGGGGGAGGATGGGGATGAGATCGATATATAACAAATTAAAATGATGATAATTGAACAATACAAACGCAATTGGAAATTAATATAGAGGTGTATGTTTGTTGTTGGTTTTTCTTGTTAGCTTATTTTGGCTTTTTGGTGTTCTTATTGTCTTGGTTGTTGTACTTTTTGTATATGTATATTAAGAAATGAAAGGATGGTAATATCTATATGTTTATTCGTTTAAAAATAATCTTTCTTCTTTTGTATGGCATAAGCATGATAAAAATAAAAAAAGATTAAAGTGAAAAAAAAAAAAGATGTACTTTATCGTAAATTATTGCTGGTTAACATGTATGTGCCCCCTCCATTTCAAGTTCAATCACTATACGATATAATGGTTAGGATAGCATCATTCGCTCACCTTCCCATGGTTCTGATGGGGGATGTCAACGCCATCCTGGACTCGGCACTGAATTCCTCTAATCCAAATAGAGTGGGCTCTTTTGATTTAAATAGCTGGGCTTCTGTGGTGGGCCTGAAGGAACTATGGCTAAGCATCCAGTAGATAGATGCTTCTCTCACATATCGACTACCCACAGATCCTCAGCCAGGATAGACCTAGCTTTTGGAAACGATTCTCTCTTGTCGTTTGTGACAGACATAGCATATTTACCAGGGGGGGGTTATCAGATTATAACCCTCTTTCTATTACCCTGACCTTTCTGATGGGGGCGAGGAGAGGGGGGTGGAGGCTCTCCCCTGGGTGGTTGCAAGATGAACAAGTCTCGGCCCAATTAGAGGAATCCATTAAGTTGTATTGGTCCACTAATGCTGACTCAGCGGAACCCCAGGTGGTGTAGGATGCTTTTAAAGCGGTCACTAGAGGGGGGAAGTTATTTCAGCCATTAAAGCACCCCGAATACATGATAACGAGGAATTGGACCTTCTGCAGCAGCGGGAGAGGGAATGCACGGAGGCCCACGCGAGTTCCATTACGGGGGCCTCGTATGCGTCTCTACTAGATGCACGTCGCCTATTGTCCTTACATGTTACAGGACAGACTCGATCGATCGGAGATGCAGAAGACGGCCACAGCTTACAGCTTCGCCCAATGGACTCCAGGACTAGAATAGTAGTCTAGATAGATATGGAGAAGGCGTTCGACTCTGACTGGACATATGTTCAAAGTCCTGGAGTCCATGGGTTTTGGGCCACAGTATAGGAGGTGGATATCCATGCTCTGTAGGCAACCCAAGGTGGGTATAGGGTTGGGATCTTCTGTATCTGACTTATTTGAGGTAGGTAGGGGCACCAGGCAGGGGTGTCCACTGTCCCCCTTCCTTTTTGCCCTCGCCATGGGACAGCTTGCAGTTGCACTTAGGTCATCGGGGGAGATACAGGCTATTAAACAGGGCACGATAAACAAGTCTCTGGCATTGTACGCCGATGATTTGCTGCTGTTCCTTAACCACTTGACCACTGGGCACTTAAACCCCCTTAATAACCAGACCAATTTTCAGCTTTCGGTGCTCTCAGACTTTGAATGACAATTACTCAGTCATGCAACACTGTACCCAAATGAAATTTTTGTCCTTTTTTTCACACAAATAGAGCTTTCTTTTGGTGATATTTAATCACCGCTGGGTTCTTTATTTTTTTGCGCTATAAAAGAAAAAAGACCAAAAATTCTGTAAAAAAATGCATTTTTCTTCGTTTCTGTTATAAAATTTTGCAAATTAGTAATTTTTTCTTCATATATTTTGGCCAAAATTTATACCGCTCTTTGGTAAAAATAACCCAAATCGGTGTATATTATTTGGTCTTTGTGAAAGTTATAGAGTCCACAAGCTATGGTGCCAATCTCTGAAAATTGATCATATCTGAAGTACTGACAGCCTATCTCATTTCCTGAGAACCTAACATGCCAGAAAAGTACAAATACCCCCAAAATTACCCCTTTTTGGAAAGAAGACATTCCAAGGTATTTAGAAAGATAATAAATGAAAATAAATCAGCGCGTGTATGCAAAAAACAACAAAGCAGCTGTACACAGGGTCAAACAATCAAATCCCTTAGATCAAATATATAAAAAGAAGGTGCAGCGCTAAATACATAAATAATATGAAATCTTCCAGGGACAAGATATGAAGATAGCAATATAACACAACATATAGTCCTTTAGTTGATAAGTGAGATAAAGCAATAATATTGTCCAAGTTATTCAGTGAGGTTCCACCAAACGTGACAGCATGCCAGTAAAAGTGACTGATGAGTGTGCCCTTCACCGATAAACTGAGTGGCCTCTCACCTGATGACCAGGACCCTTTAATTACAGAGGGTCAGTAGAGCATTCCCATAAGGGTCAAACAAATGGAGGTCCAATTTCAGATGTTAAGGATTCCGTCAGATGACACTGGGCTGTAGGTCAGGATAACTCTTTCACAGATTTTTCTATTCCTTAAACTTCAGAACACGAATATTTTTGTTTCACCACACAGCAGCTTTGGTTTAAAACGATGCCACCTGTGGCAGAACAGCTGAGATGCTCATAGGGCTGGCTCATAGGGCTGCCAGCCCTATGAGCATCTCAGCTGTTGAGCATCTCATCAGGTGAGAGGCCACTCAGTTTATCGGTGAAGGGCACACTCATCAGTCACTTTTACTGGCTTGCTGTCACGTTTGGTGGAACCTCACTGAATAACTTGGACAATATTATTGCTTTATCTCACTTATCAACTGAAGG